>NC_091200.1:2918839-3041339 GCF_040958095.1 Procambarus clarkii | reverse complement strand
TCATTTTCCCCTCGCACTAAGTATTTTGTATCTGGTGCTCATGGTCGCTCTGTTTCTTCTTTTTTTTTTCAGTGTCGTGAGGTTTAATGTCCCTGGACTCTCTTTTTATCTTATGACTCTCAGCTCAGGGACTAGTCTGGCGGCGAATCTCTTGACTTTCTCCAGCTTCGAACCAGATATTCCAGGATTAATATAACTTGTACTACACTAATTACTGATCATTGCATATGCAGCTGATGGTATCTGGTTGATGTGGGTTTTGGGATGCAGATTCTGTGTGATGTAATCCACCAAGTTTTACTCTGCTTCCTTCAAAGACTATTTTCCTTTCCATAGGATATCTAATGTCCAGCATCCCGTTTCCTCACCAGATCGATATAACATTGCACTTGCTAGAGTAAAACTCCTAAATCCAATTGTTAGATTATATGTTCTGTTTATCCTGATCATCCTGAAGTTTATGTCAGTCTTCCTCTATATTAATGCTTAAAAGTTTTTGTTCCATCAATAAAGGTATATAGGAAGGAGTCTTTTCCAATTGAAAAATCCTTCACATTAATCAGGAAGTGGAAGTCCTTAGCTCTGACCGCTTTGGGAGCATGCGAGAGAGAGAAAGATAGCGAGAGAAGAATAAAGAGGGGAGCAAGAGAGAAGAGAGGAGAGAGAGAGGAGTGAGAGCCTCTTTACCGGTCGGTATTCCATCATCCGCAGGGACCCAAGCTTCTCTCCATGTTCATAAATGACCAGTTTATCAGGAAGTGGCCCACACGAGGCAGTTTTCTCTCGTGGACGGTTTCTCTCAACACCCATTGTTGTATCCCACCAGCCTCCCTCCCACACCGTGTACTGCCTCACCGTGTACCGCCTCACCGTGTACTGCCTCACCGTGTACTGCCTCACCGTGTACTGCCTCACCGTGTGCTGCCTCGCCGTGTACCGCCTCACCGTGTACTGCCTCACCGTGTACTGCCTCACCGTGTGCTGCCTCGCCGTGTACTGCCTCACCGTGTGCTGCCTCGCCGTGTACTGCCTCACCGTGTGCTGCCTCGCCGTGTACTGCCTCACCGTGTACTGCCTCACCGTGTACTGCCTCACCATGTACTGCCTCACCGTGTACTGCCTCGCCGTGTACTGCCTCACCGTGTACTGCCTCACCGTGTGTACTAGTATTCCATACGTCACCCATGTCCCCCCGTGTACTCAGCCGTTCACCAGTTTCTCTTCGTGTTACCAAGACTGTGGAACACGTTACTTTGACTCACCAGTCGCCAGTGTCCGTCGCTTCCCAAGGTGTGTCAACATTGGTCTAAAGAGTGACGACGTCCTCGATATCTGGGGAGAAGCGGCGACTGTTAATAGTCCATGTGGACGTTGTGGGTTAGTTTCATTATCGTCCTCAGTTTAAAGTTAATTTTGATAGCAAGCAATGCACCGACGTTAATATTTTTGTTTTCTTTTGGAAAGGGAGGGGAGGGGTGAGTTTGATGGAAGTTCATTTGTCAAGACAAAATAATTTGTCAGGAAAAAATATTTTGTTTGTCTACACGAGGAGCGGTTTTACTTGATAGAATTACTGAAAAAATCTCAGTCTGATCTCTTTATGATCAAACAGAATAAACAGACTTCAATGTTTACAGCATCCAGCAACTTTCTATTTCTAGGAAAAAAATCTGAAATCAGCCTTCTCGGGACCCGACAGTGGTGGTGGTGGCGGGAACTTCAGCACTAGAAAACTCGGTGCCTATGATGCTGGAGTCTTGATGCTAAGACCAGCGACCAGTTGTAATGGGGAAGACACTGCAGCCATGACACTGGATCCTGAATGTTGCGAAATTTAACAGTGAAGGCCCGTAAGTTGCAGAATTGGAGGTTCCTACAAAGAATACTCTGTGGCACTGGTGTTGGGGATTCCAGCAAAGAAGATCTGCTAACAGTGATGAGTTGGGGAGTTCCAGTAACAAGATCCATTAGTAATGAAGTACTTTGGAGTAGTTGACCAGACCACACACTAGAAGGTGAAGGGACGACGACGTTTCGGTCCGTCCTGGACCAATCTCAAGTCGATTCAAGTCCATCGACTTGAGAATGGTCCATGACGGACCGAAACGTCGTCGTCCCTCCACCTTCTAGTGTGTGGTCTGGTCAACTTACTTTAGCCACGTTATTGTGACTCATCGCCTACTTTGGAGTACTCCAAAGTTCTCCAAAATACTTTGGAGTACCTTGGAGCACCCCAGAGTACTTTGGAGTGCTGGAATTGGGTTTCCAGGACTCAGTACGCACAATCGACAGTGTTATGTGATCTAGAAATCAAGAGACGGGGTCAGTGTCTTTAGTGACTGCAACACTCGATATTCAGGATCAATGGTGTTGAGGGTTCCAGCATTCAAGACCCGGCAGCTGTAGCATTGAGAGATCAAGCTGCTCAGGCCTCGAAAAAATAATATTGGATCTGTCAACCACAACCAGTGAATGGACACTGAACCCTTCGCCTCCGTCCACTCCCTCCCTTACAACTTTGCACCCCGTGCTGCCAGAAACAGCAGAGGCGAAATTGTATATTGCATATTGCCAATATTACAAGTCTTCTTGCAATGGGCTTTTCCTCTGGTGGGAGGCGACACGCTTCTCAGGGACGTATGCAATTACCATTTCAATAGATGGGTACGAAACTCTCACTACCACAATATTAACTTCGGATCATGGTGTCAGTATTTCAAAGTGTGGAGAAGAGGAATCGTTAGGCGCAACACTGGTGGGGAATTTTAAAATAATATAATTGTTTTATATCATAATTTTTATAATGAAAATACAATATTTTGATATATTAATATCACATTATTTAATGATCTCGGGAAAATTAACATAAATTTCCCCCCTGTCGGTAATTTGCCCGTATTCGCATAAAATTCACGATCCTTCCCACAGCTACTAAGGTTTCTCAAGCCAGAGTCCCGTCTCAGAGACAAGCAGGCAAGACAAGACAGAGACAACAGACAAGCTTATCTTAACATACTAAGAAGGTTAGGTGAGGTCGGTGTTTTCTATGAAGCTTTTTAAGGTAAACTAAAATATTCACAATCAATTAGTATGTCACATATGCACTTATTAAATAAGCCAATATTGACTACACGCAAGTGCGAGAACGGGTTGCAGACTAAGGGGGGTAACTATTATGTTTTAGTATTTCAGTTGCCTAAGATCCTCTCACTCGCGACCACTCACACTTTTGACAATTACATATTTTATAAGATAGAGAGACAGAGACATGGACCGAGAGAGGCAAAGATAAAGCCAGGTAAAGACAGAGGTAGAGACCGGGACAGGCAAAGATAGAGATAGGAACAGAGACAAAGAGAAAGACGTAGAAAAAAAAGTCAGAGATAAAGCGAGACAGAAACAAAGACAGTAGATAGATAGATGGATAGCTATTATGAATAGATTAATGGATGGGTGTATGGATATGTAAATGAACTGGCAAATGGATAGAAAGATAGATAAGCAGATGGATGCATAAATGGTTGGGTAGATGATAGATAGATAGATAGATAGATAGATAGATATTTATATAGGTAGATAGATAAAACCTTTGCAAAACATTACAAAGTTATGGAAGAGGCATTAAACTTGCGAGAAGTTACCAACGGAATGGAAGAAAACTGCCAGAAGAAAGCATCAAGCCATTATGACTATATAGCCCTTGGAAGGGGGTCACGATAAGGATTTGGGATGGGACGGTGGGATGGAATGGTGCCCAACCACTTGGACGGTCGGGGACTGAACGCCGACCTGCATGAAGCAAGACCGTCGCTCTACCGTCCAGCCCAAGTAGTTGGAGTGGTACATGGGTTGTAACTCTCTTGTAACTCACCGGAACACCTGTTATTTACCATATATATATATATATATATATATATATACATATATATATATATATATATATATATATATATATATATATATATATATATATATATATATATATATATATATATATATATATATATGAACGATTTAGAGACAGGAATGAAACCATCGTTGTACAAATTTGCAAAACGATACAAAAACTGGCCCTGAAATATATTTTAAATTCATAAAATTGCTTCAAGACGATCTAGACAGATTTAGAAAATGGACGATTGGCCGATGCAGTTGAATGCTGAAAAATGTAGGGTTTTGATTTTAGGTAACAATAACAGTTCCCAGATATCAGCTGGATAGTATTAAAATTGTGAGTTCCGAATGCAAGAAAGATCTAGAACTCATGATTAGTAGGTTTTAAGAGAAAAAATATATGCACACATGTGCAGAAAAAATAAAAAACAGGATTCTTGGATATATTTCTGGAAGAGTTAGTAACACATCTGATATTATTATTATTCTGCTTGATCTTGCCTTTGCAAAGCCTCATTTAGATTACACACTTAAGTTTAGAATGGATATTAATTAATTTGAGCGTTTACAGTGAGAGATGACAAAAGTTAATCCAAAGAAATAAAAATCTAGCTTATGTATAGAGAATATTTAGCTTAATTTATTCACTAGATTTGGATTCTAGAACTCAACTCCTGCAAGTGCAATGCAATGAAGAAAATAGCTGAAAACTCAAGACCAAGTATAATATATCAAATAGGAAGGTTAACGCACTGGAGTCAGGAAAGACAAAAACACCTCCAGGCTCATATAACATCGGACACATCTCATGAAACATAAATCAACCGGAGTTCATCCGCTGCATATGCAAAGTTGGCCAACATATTAAATTAGTTCAGAAATCTGAAGAAGGAGACGTTCAGGATCTTGTACACCACTTACATCAGATCAGTTCCGAGAAAAGTCGCTTAGTCCTCACATCCACAAACATGGACGACTTTATTGCCTGAAGAGCAGGAGTGAAAATCGTCTTGTGCATCCCACAATAGTTCTGGGAACTCCTCTGAGACATCTAAATTATGCTCAAGTTAAATAAAATAAGCGAGAATAAGAATAGCCGAAGGAGATAAAATAATATAAACTTCAGTTTACAGTTTTTAGGAAGTTTTTAACAGGTTTTAAAGTTTTCTTAAAAAAATACGATACCAAATGCAGGCGATGAGTCACAATAACGTGGCTGAAGTATGTTGACCAGACCACACACTAGAAAATGAAGGGACGACGACGTTTCGGTCCGTCCTGGACCATTCTCAAGTCGGACGACGACCGAAAAGTCGTCGTCCCTTCATTTTCTTAGTGTGTGGATTGGTCAACATACGATACCAAATTGGGAATATATATATTGATTTCTAATTATTGATAAATAACATATTTTTTTTTACCTAAAATATAGAAGTTACCTCGGAAAATATATTAGAAGTTACTTTTTAGACATATTTTTGTTGGCTAGCATACCGTTATCCTAAACCATTTTGCTGTCAAATATACATATATCGAATTTAAAATGTTTGTGCCTTTGTCTGGTGAATAGTTTCCGGTTGAGTGCTCGGTGTGGGATTTTTATTGTATTATGAAATAACCGGTGCAATATTTACTCTCATTTTGTAAAAGTTAAAAAATTTTGTAATTTGTCCTCTGAAATAACTGGAGGTCGGTTGCCATGGCCACCAGGATAGTTTCCAAACGTCACCAACTAGACAAAAAAAATCGGTTGACTAAATAACCCACGGTATGCCACCATAGTGTTTTCTTGCTTCTTATGATATAGGTGCAAGAAAATGGAATGTTTTCTTACTCAAAGTGTGTTTACGAACCACGAAATTCATAGGTTTGAATTCACTAAATCAATGCACCCCTTTGAATGTTCAAAAAGCGAGATTATATATCTTGACCTGTTTGGCAACTCCGGCAATTGTATTCCACTGATACAACACTAAGATTTATCAATACGCATGCAATACATGCATACAAGTTTGTCAATACGCGTGCAATACATGCATACAGATTTGTCAATACGCGTGCAATACATGCATACAGATTTGTCAATACGTCTGCAATACATGCATACAGATTTGTCAATACGCGTGCAATACATGCATACAGATTTGTCAATACATCTGCAATACATGCATACAGATTTGTCAATACGTCTGCAATACATGCATACAGATTTGTCAATACGCGTGCAATACATGCATACAGATTTGTCAATACGCGTGCAATACATGCATACAGATTTGTCAATACGCGTGCAATATTGCTTCACATATAAGTGTTACCCCCATATTTGTGCCCACTTGTGTCCTTGAATTTCTGTGTATGTGGATCGCTGCATTTCTTAATATATGTTTCTGAGTGTAAAATTGAATTCCTGCATACCTGTATCAATGCAGTGTTACATGCTTGTATTAGTGCATTTGTGCATTCTTGTGTCAGTGCACTGCTGCATGCCTGTATCAGTGCATTGCTTATTTAGCCTCACTGTACCGCTACATCACTTCAGCACTTAAACACTGTGTAAATTCAGTATCTAACCACTCGCTCACTACAGCAACTAATCTTAGTATAACTCTAGTAACTAATCACTGTATCACTCCAGTAAGTAATAACTGAATCACTCCAGTAAGTAATAACTGTATTATTGCAGTAACCAATCACTTTATCACTCCGGTAACTAATCACTGTTTTACTCCAGTAGCTAATCACTTTATAAAACTAGCAACTAATCACTGTATCACTCTAGTAACGAATCACTGTATCCTTCCAGCAACTAATCACTGTATCATTCCAGTAACTAGCAACTATTATTCCAGCAACTAATCACTGTATCCCTCCTCTAACTAGCCACTGTAAACTCTCCATCAAATATTTCAATTTCTCAGGAAAACTCAATTAAAGGAAACTTTTTCTCGCTCTATGAGTACCCTCATTACACCAATATTAAGTCTCATGAATACTAAGTGTATAAAAAGTTATCTTTAAATTGTTCAGAGAAATAACTTCACGAGTTTACACAGTTTTTAATTGCCACGATATATAGGGAAGATAACTTGTAGAAGATAACGATATACAGGAAGATAACCACTTGGTCGGACAAGTGGTTACCAGACTTTAATGATGGTAAGTGCAAGGGTTTGAGCATGGGGGATAGGAGTAAAGTGACAAAGAAAACGTGACACAACAACTTGTCACACCCCAACAAAGAACGTCGTTTTTCGCTCGTATGCGTTACTTAAGGCCAAAAACTGTCGTACTAGTAAATGGAAGCGGCTCGCGAAAGTGACGTACTGTCCCGTTTTCTGCTTTGGGTCCTCTGGTAGGTTAGGAGACGACATATTAAACTGCCCGTTTTCTTGTCGTTGGGAAACCTTAGGAGGACGGACTGAACAAAGATCAGGTCTCGAAAAGGAGGGAGGGAACTATCAGGGTAAAGCGCAAAGCCATTACGACTATATAGCACTTGGAATGGGGTCAGGATAAGGGGTTTAGGGATGAGACGGGGGTGGGGGGGGGAGAAATGGTGCCCTAACCACATGGACGGTCGGGGATCGAACGCCGACCTGCACGAAGCGAGATATGTTAACGGTGTTACATGAGTGACAAATAGAAAAACAGAGGAATCTCAGGATTGCTTTCAGGTGCTTAGCCAATAATGCTTTTAAAAAGCTGTATGCAGCATAAGTTTCAGCTGTATTGGAACTGGTACAGTTTGCAGCACCAACGTGGAACCCAAACTTCTGAAAAGTGAGGCTGGTTAATTTTCAGAAGAAAGCTCTGCACCAACAACATTGTATGACACTATGAAGGGATATGAAGACAAGAAGGTGAGATATGAGGACGGAGTTAAGGAACGCAGTATAATCACTTGCACCATCGGGGATCGAACAGCGCTTTCAGGAATCAATACACAAGTTGATTGACAATTAAGTGGCGGGACCAAAGAGCCGAAGCTCGACCCTCGCAAGCACAACTAGGAGAGTACCGCTATGTAAGAATGGAGGCTATCGCTGTGTAAGGGAATCAGAGTGGATGGTAAACATATTAAAACCCTAAATTAAATCTGAAAAGTACAGAGGTTTGTTACAAAACTGAACCCATCAGTGAACGGGGCGAGCTACAGTGTTACACGGACGAAGTCAACAGTGACGACTGCAATAACGGAGAAATCAATGAGCATATGATCACGACATATAAAATATTCTGGAGTGTAGAAGAAATAAATACACAATTACTTGATATCACGTAACTGAAGGATATGTATAGAGAGAAGACGCAGTGAGCCATTGTGTTGAGAGCATGTGCCTGTACGGTGCACACGCTAGGTGCTAGGAGAGACTAGGCACAGCACGGTGCACACGCTAGGTGCTAGGAGAGACTAGGCACAGCACGGTGCACACGCTAGGTGCTAGGAGAGACTAGGCACAGCACGGTGCACACGCTAGGTGCTAGGAGAGACTAGGCACAGCACGGTGCACACGCTAGGTGCTAGGAGAGACTAGGCACAGCACGGTGCACACGCTAGGTGCTAGGAGACACTAGGCATAGCACGGTGCACAAGCTAGGTGCTAGGAGACACTAGCCACAGCACGGTGCACAAGCTAGGTGCTAGGAGACACTAGGCACAGCACGCTGCACACGCTAGGCGCTAGGAGACACTAGGCATAGCACGGTGCACACGCTAGGCGCTAGGAGACACTAGGCACAGCACGGTGCACACGCTAGGTGCTAGGAGACACTAGTCACAGCACGCTGCACACGCTAGGCGCTAGGAGAGACAAATCACAGCAAGGAACCAAAGCTCAGTCCCAGCAAGTATGAATAAGTAAGTATAGTTCAGCGAGTCCAAACACAGTTATTTAAATCAGATATAAAATTCCTCTACAATATTTTATTATTGTTCCCATTGTATCTCTATTGAATTTGGAATTTTAATTGTTTATATTCAGCAAAATATTCAGCGAAACGAAAAGCTTCATTATAATATCTAGCGCAACGACACTCAAAAGAATCCTATTTTGTAACATATATCCTACAAATTGAACTGTAAACTTTAGATTTAACTTACGGTAAAAATTCTTGCTTTTTGGGAGTTCGTAAATATATATATTTTTCTCATGCTGTCAGGTAGTTTGAAAATTTGGCTTTCCTTCATTCGTACCATAGGTTCAAAAATTAATACATTTTTATTATGGTGAACAATTTGTACATCGGAATACATGTATTTTGAAACGTTGGGTATATCGATAGATAGATATGTTGACCTTGCGGTAATACTTTTCCCCACTGGGCATATCTATCTACCTTGTGACTCTGTCTCTCTCTCTCTCTCTCTCTCTCTCTCTCTCTCTCTCTCTCTCTCCTTTGGTCTATTTTTCAGTCTCCTATCTAATTCACAGTCAATATCTCCCACTGGAATGTTCGTCACACTCTCCTCCCTCCCTCGCTCGGTGCCCGCCTGGGACTGTCATTGTCAACAGAACATTAACCGTGAAACAGTTCACAGTTTCTGTCCTCGTCACAGTGGTCTGCCCCGCGGGCTCGTGCAGGTCATCAATGTGAAGTGAAACTCCTCTTGCCAATTGAAATACCAGTTGTTGTACGACTTTCCCTGCTGTCAAGTGAAACATTTGGAATAAATTGGCACACCTGATGCCAAGTGGCACTTCTCTGGCCAATTGAAATAAAAGATTTCCATTTGGCACCCTATGCTGTCAATTGGTTCTTCTGTTGTCAGTTGACACTCCAGCTATCAACTGACACATCTTTTGTTAACTGGCACTTTTGTCAACTGGCACTTGTCAATTGCCGTTAGGAATATCAGTTGAAACATTTGCGATTAATTGACTTCTTTCAAATTGGCACACCTGTTCCCTGTTGTCAACTGGCAGCAGTGCTGTCAATTGGTACCCCAGCTTTCAACTGGCACCCCCTGTTGTCTACTGGTGTTCATGTCAATTGGTGCCCCCTGCTGTTAATTGATAGCTGTGTTGTCAGTTGGCACCTTGCTGTCAAATTATCATTTAATTCCGACAACTCTTGCGAGATCTTTACCTATTTCAGCAACAATAAATTTCACCATTAACAAAAGTTTCCACTAACAACCTTCAATTGTATTTTCCAGTCTTAATGGCAACTCCATCACCCTCTCCCTTACACTCTCCTCTCCTCCTCATACTCTCCACTCTCCCTTACACTCTCCTCTCCTCCTCATACTCTCCACTCTCCCTTACACTCTCCTCTACTCCTTATACTCTCCACTCTTCCCTTACACTCTTCCCTCCTCCTCATACTCTCCACTCTCCCTTACACTCTTCTCTCCTCCTCATACTCTCCACTCTCCCTTACACTCTCCTCTCCTCCTCATACTCTTCACTCTCCCTTACACTCTCCTTTCCTCCTCATACTCTTCACTCTCCCTTACACTCTCCTTTCCTCCTTATACTCTCCACTCTCCCTTACACTCTCCTCTCCTCCTCATACTCTCCACTCTCCCTTACACTCTCCTCTCCTCCTCATACTCATCACTCTCCCTTGCACTCTTCTCTCCTCCTCATACTCTTCACTCTCCCTTACACTCTTCTCTCCTCCTCATACTCTCCACTCTCCCTTACACTCTTTTCTCCTCCTCATACTCTCCACTCTCCCTTACACTCTCCTCTCCTCCTTATACTCTTCACTCTCCCTTACACTCTCCTCTCCTCCCTATACTCTCCACTCTCCCCTTACACTCTCCTCTCCTCCTCATACTCTCCACTCTCCCTTACACTTTCCTCTCCTCCTCATACTCTCCACTCTTCCCTTACACTCTCCTCTCCTCCTCATACTCTCCACTCTCCCTTACACTCTTCTTTCACCTATACACTCTCATTTATCCCTTACTTTCGTCTGCTTTAGTCTCTCTCATTTCCATGTAAAGTTACACTGAGCGAGATTGGAAAATTTTTCTTCATTTCCTTAGAGGAAGTCATTTAAAACCGAAATGAACTAGACTTTCGTAACCTAATGCTCCTTTCTTTTTGTCGATCCTTCTGTTGCCACAGATATCCCTCCTTGTTGCTGTGAGGTTTCTGTACCTGATTTCCCACTTGCTGATTCACTCCTGTTACGGATGAATCCTTTTGATGTTCTTAAAACCTCCTGTTGTCATTGAACTCTTTCTTAGTATTGAATCATGTTACCACAGGACCCCGCGTTGTTGAAACCCCTCGGATGATCTTCGGGCCGGTAGTGGTGTTAGAGAGAGGACAGTAGTGGTGTCAGAGAGAGGACAGTAGTGGTGTCAGAGAGAGGACGGTAGTGGTGTCAGAGAGAGGACAGTAGTGGTGTCAGAGAGTAGCCGGTAGTGGTGTCAGAGAGAGGACAGTAATGGTGTCAAAGAGAGGACGGTAGTGGTGTCAGAGAGAAGCCGATAATGGTGTCAGAGAGAAGCCGATAATAGTGTCAGAGAGAAGCCGATAATGGTGTCAGAGAGACGCCAATAATGGTGTCAGAGAGAAGCCGATAACAGTATCAGAGAGAGAGACCTGTAATAACTCAAAATCAAATTTAAAATCTTTATTCGTAAACGATTGTTCATTTATAACTAACTTTACACAGAAGTTCATCACAATATTTACACCAAGGAAAGTCATAATAAGAAGATATCACGTGACCATTATAACAACGCCATGAGGATTAACCAGGGCCGACGAGTCAGGAAAATAACCCAATTGGCAAATTCTGTCCTATTTAGATAATTAGGGAAAGATAGGCAAATGTATTGGAAAATAATTGGGACAACTTATCAACTGAAGAAAAAAATAGCAGAAGAAAATTGTGGAAAAGTGAGCAAATTATTAAAACTGAAAATATACAAAATCGAAAATATTCAAGTAGCTGATGGAACAGTAGGCAAAATGATAGATCTATAATGATAGACCTAAAGCTTAAACCTTAAAATATAAACCTTTGGAAACCTATAAAAATACGCAATTCTTAGCCTTCCCTTTCTTTCTAGATGCCAATAATCTTTCAAAATTATGTTGAAACATAAAATAACGTTATGATAATGAATGTATATACAATGAGAGGGCTGTGTCTATTTCACTACCCGTGTATGTATCAGACTACCCGTGTATGTATCAGACTACCCCTGTATCAGACTACCCCTGTATGCACCAGACTACCCCTGTATGCACCAGACTACCCCAGTATGCACTAGACTACCCCCTGTATGCACTAGACTACCCCTGTATGCACCAGACTACCCCCTGTATGCACCAGACTAACCCCTGTATGCACCAGACTACCCCTGTATGCACCAGACTAACCCCTGTATGCACCAGACTACCCTTGTATGCACCAGACTACCCCTTGTATGCACCAAACTAACCCCTGTATGCACCAGACTACCCCAGTATGCACTAGACTACCCCCTGTATGCACTAGACTACCCCTGTATGCACCAGACTAACCCCTGTATGCACCAGACTACCCTTGTATGCACCAGACTACCCCTTGTATGCACCAAACTAACCCCTGTATGCACCAGACTACCCCTGTATGCACCAGACTACCCCCTGTATGCACCAGACTAACCCCTGTATGCACCAGACTACCCCTGTATGCACCAGACTACCCCTGTATGCACCAGACTACCCCTGTATGCACCAGACTACCCCTGTATGCACCAGACTACCCCTGTATGCACTAGACTACCCGTGTATGCACCAGACTACCCCCTGTATGCACCAGACTACCCCTGTATGCACCAGACTACCCCTGTATGCATCAGACTACCCCCTGTATGCACCAGACTACCCCTGTATGCACCAGACTACCCCTGTATACACCAGACTACCCCTGTATGCACCAGACTACCCCCTGTATGCACCAGACTACCCCTGTATGCACCAGACTACCCCTGTATGCACTAGACTACCCGTGTATGCACTAGACTACCCCTGTATGCACCAGACTACCCCTGTATGCACCAGACTACCCCCTGTATGCACCAGACTACCCCCTATATGCACCAGACTACCCCTGTATGCACCAGACTACCCCCTGTATGCACCAGACTACCCCTGTATGCACCAGACTACCCCTGTATGCACCAGACTACCCCTGTATGCACCAGACTACCCCTGTATGCACCAGACTACCCCTGTATGCACCAGACTACCCCTGTATGCACCAGACTACCCCTGTATGCACCAGACTACCCCCTGTATGCACCAGACTACCCCTGTATGCACCAGACTACCCCTGTATGCATCAGACTACCCCTGTATGCACCAGACTACCCGTGTAGAGCAGTATAGTAAGTGTGAGAGAGGCAGGTCGGGTGAGAGGCCAATATCCGGGCGTAGCGAGTCCTTAAAGCTCACCTACACCATGAATTTGACCAGAAACCTCCACTTTCAGCAGCATCACGGCCAGTTATTGCCCGATAGTGCAATGGTCACTGGCACTACAACCCTGGTGGTGCTGGTGTGGGCAGTGAGGCACTGAATGCTGGCACTGTAACGTCAATTCTTTGTCACATATTCACCACGAATTCTATGACAGTGACTTACATGCCGCTGATAATATTAACCAGGTCTGGTGGGATTTTTTCTCCAGTCTTTCATTGTCTGTTGGCTGGAAAAGGAGCCTAAATCAATCTTGGGAATCTTGCCTGTTCAGTTTTGTGGCGTTTGGGAGATAAGGAAGATGAACAAGTCCTCTTGTGGTCTGTGCTGTCTCAGCATCCTCGTGACCACTGGAGGCCAATCAGCAAATTACGGCTCTCTCTCTCTCTCTCTCTGTCTCTGTCTGTCTCTCTCTATCTCTCTATCTCTCCGTCAGCACTAGGTCGCGATCATCAGCTTTATGGTTGAAGCAGTGTAGCCAAGAGACGTGCCCACGCTACAGTGAAAACAACCATATTTCAGGCTTCCCTTGGTTACATAACCCTAACTCCAAGACTATAGTATATAGAAAGGTAAATGTTCCTTCTGTTGGGCAGAATAAAGTGTGAAAATAATCCTTCTGTCTGCTGTATCAAGCACAGAAATAACTTGTCCTTCTGACAGTATTTATCTGACACCTCTCTAAATTATTCTAACTTCACAGTCAACATCTGTTCATGAAATACGTCGCTCTTAATGAGCTGAACGAAATGGTTCTTGAACAGTTTATTGAGTTTTTTAATTCATATTATGTTAAGTCGCTTCTTAGTTCGTTGCAGAGCATCTGTGAAGTGCAGATCGGTGCTTGTAGAGTCTTCAGGGAAGATTATCACCTCACGCAGGAAGGTCAGCGCTCCGGAAAGACCAGCATAATGACATCCGGATCACTAATGGACGCGTCTCGCTTATCCGGCTATAGTGAACTCACTTAAATCCGATAACGGGACTGAAATCTCAACAAACGGATATATTTGTAGTGTTAGATGCTGTTTTAATCTTAAATTAGTAATCTAAATAAGGATTAATAATAGTGATAGTGTAATAGTGAGTAATAATAGTTAAAACATGATTTGTTTTCTAAAAAAAAGTATAAAATATCATAAATCTTTTATGTAGCATAAAAGTATTTTTTCTGCTGCTGTTTCAGGTAAATCCTGAGAGGGGGTTTGCGTGTTAAATGCGTAATGGAATCCATTTATCCGCTTCCGAAGTGCGAACAGCTGTTCTTAAGCACTTTCCTGTGGTGTTAGACACTTTAAACACTCTGCTGGGCTTAACTCATCCATGTTCTGGTAGCTGGTTATTGATCTTCTGGTAGCTGGTCATTGATCTTCTGGTAGCTGGTCATTGATCTTCTGGTAGTTGTGGTAGTTGGTCATTGATCTTCTGGTAGCTGGTCATTGATCTTCTGGTAGCTGGTCATTGATCTTCTGGTAGTTGTGGTAGTTGGTCATTGATCTTCTGGTAGCTGGTCATTGATCTTCTGGTAGTTGTGGTAGTTGGTCATTGATCTTCTGGTAGTTGGTCATTGATCTTCTGGTAGCTGGTCATTGATCTTCTGGTAGTTGTGGTAGTTGGTTATTGATCTTCTGGTAGCTGGTCATTGATCTTCTGGTAGCTGGTCATTGATCTTCTGGTAGTTGTGGTAGTTGGTTATTGATCTTCTGGTAGCTGGTCATTGATCTTCTGGTAGTTGTGGTAGTTGGTTATTGATCTTCTGGTAGCTGGTCATTGATCTTCTGGTAGTTGTGGTAGTTGGTCATTGATCTTCTGGTAGTTGGTTATTGATCTTCTAGTATGTAACCATTGATTTCCTGGTTATTGATCTCCTGGTAGTCGGTGATCGATCTCCTGTTAGTTGGTTAATTTTCTACTGGTAGCTGGTTATTGATCTCTTTATAGCTGGTTATCAGTATCCTTGTAGCCTGTTATCAATCTCTTATTAGTTGATTATCAATATCTTGCTAGTTGGTTTATAAACTCTTATAAATAGTTGGTTATTATTCTCTTGGTAGTTAATCATCAACTTTATGGTAGTTTATTAACAATTACCTGGTAGTTATCAATCTCCTGATAGCCAATCATTGCTCTCCAGGAGTTGTTCATCGATATCTTGGTACTTTTCCCCTGTACAATCTCGTCAAATAAAACGTACCAGTGAGCCTTAAGGCTTATGGTTTCTTATGGTTTCTTATCTGAAGCCTAGCCCATCAAGCATCTCTAGGTTAGTACATGTATGTGAGCGCATATACAGATATCTGAATGCCGTTAGTGACCTCGAGGTGGCAGCCTTCAGAACACAAGGGATCACCTACGTGAGACCAGCGCTGGAACATGCTGCCTCAGGTATAAAGCCATTGCCAATTAGAAACTCGAAATTTCGTAACTCGAAAAGGGAGAATATGGAAGACTTTGCTACATGCTCTGTACCGGAGCTGAGAGGAAAGGGAGAGAGAGAGAGGGTGAGAGAAAGTGCCCTCACCACGCAGCAAAGGTGAAGGGTGAAAGGCAAAGAAGACACGACCCTAAAACGCTGGAAAGGTGAAGGGTGAGACTTCAGGTGACAGAGACATACACTACTCTCATGGGGCTTCCTAAGGAAACTATTCTCACGAGAGGAAGGAACCAGTTCTTTAATAACCTTTAACCTTAATAACCTAAAGGTTATTAACGTTATTTAACCTTAATAACCTAAAGGTTATTAAAGAACTGGTTCCTTACTCTCGTGAACCTCCTGATTCAGTCTTTACACGTAAAATCGTAACAAGGAAACACTAAAGTTAACAAAATTTAACGAATTTAGAAATACGAAACATATATTTTACTGAATGTAGACTCATTGTATATATATAAAAAGTAAAGTTCTCATTGTAAGGACGAGGCTTAGCTAGCTAGCTAGCGTTATGGTATTCCGTCCTGGAATACCATAACTTTGAAAACTATAATGAATGATCAAGTTACATGTTGTATCATATATATATATATATATATATATATATATACATATATATATATATATATATATATATATACATATATATATATATATATATATATATATATATATATATATATATATATATATATATATATATATATATATCTGAAGGTTGCTACGAGATATGTCAGTTTCGAAAGTTAAATGGCAAGCCAGACTGTGAAGCTAGAGTTCCTACAAACACAACTAGGAGAGTACAGGTACTCTGGTAACCCCTTGGTACTTTTTTTTCAGGGATATTCCTGCGCGGGCCTGCAGGCTGGTCCACTAAGTGTTGCTTGTTTCTGTTTTACTTGGGCGGAGTATGAGTATTTATGACTCGTATGGTCGCTTCATTAAGATTTTGTCCCATGTGTTTAACAACTTCTTCTGCTCTGTTGAATCTAAGTTGAAATCTTAATGGGTTTGTAACTGTGCACTGTGTTAGATAATGTTCCAGTGGTCTGTCGGGCATTTCTCCACAGTGTTGACATTTCCTCTCATCTTCTGGAATCTACAAGCCTTTTTCACATGCAAATAGGTATCCAAGCCTGATTAGTGATCGATATAGTTTTGTAACTATCTCATCAAAACTGTAATTTCCTGAGCCACATGAATTTTGGGGTTCAGTCCCTGAGCCCATTAAGTACCCCTGTAACTCTTTCCACTATCGGTCATTTTATGAGTATGGGGCGCATAATAAATGATCTAATCTAAAACTCATGTAATAAAATGCATTCTGCAATGTATGCAAACATCCGGGAGTTTATTGGCCACTGTGGATGGAGGCTTTTCTTTTACATCTTCTTTGTCAAGATCTTAATCCCAAAGATTTTGAAAATTGCATTTTTTTTTTGGTTCGTGTTTGAGAAGATGTGGGGGAGAAAGGTATAATTTTGGTGGACGGGATTAAAATGTAGCCAAACATTCAATGTATTCCTATCGACAAAGGTAAATGATTTCATCTGCTCTCTGGATGCACATACACACACTCACACACACACACACACACACACACACACACACACACACACACACACACACACACACACACACACACACACACACACACACACAGGTGGAAACTGTGTGCCCAAATGAGCCACAGAGATATTAGAAAGAACTTTTTTAGTGTCAGAGTGGTTGACAAATGAAATGCATTAGGAAGTGATGTGGTGGAGGCTGACTCCATACACAGTTTCAAGTGTAGATATGATCGAGCCCAATAGGCTCAAGAACCTGTACACCTGTTGATTGACAGTTGAGAGGCGGGACCAAAGAGCCAGAGCTCAACCCCCCGCAAGCACAATTAGGTGAATACAATTAGGTGATTAGGTGAGTACACACACACACACACTGTGGGAGCTGGGTGGCTGAGTAGACAACGCTCTAAACGCGCGAACCTTGAAACCGAGGTTCGATCCCCGCACCCGTACGGGTGCGTCGGAGTTCAGTGTGTGCTTTTTTCAGGGTGCAGAGTTTCCTTAACCCTGATTCCCCTGTTACCTAGCAGTAAATAGGTACCTGGGAGTTAGACAGCTACTTCGGGCTGCTTCCTGGGTACTCACCTAATTGTGCTTGCGGGGGTTGAGCTTTGGCTCTTTGGTCGAAGTGTGTGTGTGTGGTTTGGTTGGGTGTGTGTGTGTGTGTGTGGAGGGAAAAAATAATAGCTAGTAACAGTTGATTGATTGACAGTTGAGAGGAGCAAAGAGCAACGTTCAACCCCCGCAAGCACAACTAGGTGAATACACTACTGATAACAAAAGACTGTAGTTTTAAGGACATGATATCTGGGCTGCAGAGACTACGTAACAGGCCCCATGACAATGGGAGGACCAAAGATAACAGGAGTACCCATATATAACCCCTCCAATAAATGACAGAAACCCCAGACATGTAAATAGTAGATGCAACATGTTTTTATTTTTTTAATTTCAACAAAAAATTACATTCAGTCATACTTAGCCTCATTAAAAATAAGTACACATCTTGTCATACATAAAATATTCCCCAGAGAGTCCTTCTTGTAGACTTGGGGTGAGTATGCTAGCCCGTCCTCCTGAGTATGACTCAGATAACGGTGAGTAATGTTACAGTGGACTACGGAGTCCTATCTTTACTAGATAAATGTTACTGGGAACGAATTTAGCAATTTCGATGCTCTTGTCATCCAAAACACCCACAAATACGTAACCCATTGTAGTATCAGGTTACCGACCAAAACATTCAGTTACTTCAGCAAATCTATCATAGTGTCAATATGATAGATTTAACCCAATAGGATTTTAGCTTTGATTAGATAACATTTGGTAAGTTTGACAGAGCCACCATCACCCAGCACCGTGTAAGACAGCCGCCGCTACTATTCTCACTGTACCGTCAACCTTCAAATGACTCAAAAGGTACGAAAATTATAAGATAACATTTCCCTCCACCAACGAATGGACAGAAGAAATGCTCAGGTTATCATGAATCTGGAAATGTGGGCGAAGCAAAACCCTATCCCAGTTTTGTGTAAGTAATATGGCTGATGGGAGAGAGTGTGAGAGGAAGATATGATAATGCGATGTGAGTAAAACAAATAACCGCAGAAAAGCTCAAGAAAGGGAGGGTTGCGAGCACGTTCGTTGTTTACGAGAGCGGAGTGAAGGGTGGAACGCCAACTGTCCTCGTACTGAGGAGAAGTTCAGGGAATAGTTTGCAAAATAGGTCGTTGTTTATGCGAGCGGAGTGAAGGGTAGAAGACCCCCCCCCCCCCAGCTTAAGGACGATAGGGTTACGAGGTCGTTCATTGTTTACGAGAGCGGAGCGAGGACTAGGACGCCTCCAGGCCCGGAACGATGCAGTTTATACCACTATTGCTTGAGGGGTAAAAGGAGGGCGGCGAATACAGAGTATCATGTGAAGCTCTGCAAGGAAGGGATAATTTAACAGGATTTATTGCAATGAGAAGAATAGTTAGTGGGGTAGAAATAATCAATGCTGCTATGTCATTACTTTGAAGTTGTTTCTACCAAGAGAATAACGGCAATTTGCATTTAGGTAAATTTTCCAAGCTTAGTAAATTTCGAGTGAACAAATCCACAAGGGCCGTGACGAGGATTCGAACCTGCGTCCAGGAGCATCCCAGACACTGCCTTAATCGACTGAGCTACGACAGGGTAAAAGGGTTGAAACCGAAGTTCTACTGAACTTACTTGATCCCTTGCTTAGTATATTTCGATATTCAGGTCTGCTTGCGAAAAATTATATATAATAATACAAATAAAATTATTTTGTTAAATTAAAATCCGTACAAAATTAATATTTTTTATTCATTATTTTAATGTTGAATACAAATAAAAGAATCCACTATAGTGGATTCAACATGGAATATATATATACTTCGAGATGAGAGCCTTATATCTCAGGGAATATATACTGAGTATATCTTAGGTCACAGCTCTGCTGCTGTAGTGGTTATAATTATACTCCTCAGGTTAACAAATCCACAAGGGCCGTGACGAGGATTCGAACCTGCGTCCAGGAGCATCCAAAACCACAGGTTATTAAACCTTCACCCAAACTGCTGCTTATTTGATACATCACATTATTAAATGGTACATCCAATACCAATGTAAATTGATATCCGGTTTATATTACGGAACTCCAGTCAGTCATTTTTCCTCTAATATGATGCAAACAATTTAAAAATAAAATAAAATATAAGAGAGTAATCAAGCCGGCTGTTGGTGTCAGCAGACTGGGAGTTCCGACCACGGCTGTCACGCTGACACACACACACACACACACACACACACACACACACACACACACACACACACACACACACACACACACACACACACACACACACACACATACAAGGGGAGGCGTGTCAGAACACTGGTGACATTGTGCAAATATAATATTGGTACATACAACATATTTATTATGATGACCGTGGAATTCAATTGCAAATGTGTACTTAATGGATACTTGTAATATGTACGTTAAAAACTGGGAAAAGGAAATAAAGAGCTTGCTGAGGAAATCTTGCCGTTTGTCTTTGATTTCGAATGAGCATTTACATCTCCTACAACCGTCTATTTTTTACAATTGTACACTTTATTGTTTATTTTTACATGGTTGAAAATTACATTGCACTAGCATACATCACTGATATTACAAGGGAAGAACAAATGAAAAGTATTTATTAATAAAAGTCAAAAACTAATTTCATAATTTTTACAAGTCAAACTTCTCGAACTCTTCCGAGATTGGACGCGTACTCAAAATGCAGCATTTCCAGTCTGAAGTATGACAACGAGACACTGAAACAAGAACCTTATCGCTCTGTGGTCTTTTGTAATTCTAATTAGTCTGTTGCCCAGCTCATTTAAGAACTTCTTGGCCTCGCGAACCTCAAGGGTTTCCGAGCCAATGGGAACAAAACTGTAGCAATGTGACAGCTCTGTCACACTGAGAAAGGACACCTTGAGACGAACGACAGCCTGGGCAAGGCGTGGCGTCTCGTGAGGAGGAACAGGGTATTATGTGCTTCCAAACCAGCGCGCTTTCCCAGCGGCTTTTGTCATTGGTTTACGGATGAGTATGTTCGGAGGGGTGGGGGGGGGGGGGGGGTTCTTGGGCCGGTGGGTGGGTACGTGGGTGGTTGGGCGTGCTTGTTTTCGGGGGTGGGGTTGGGTTGTTGGCTATAGGTTGTTGGTTTGGGTGGGTGGTGAGGACGGGTTTTCCCTCTGCGTTACCCTCCCCTTCCGTCGGACCTTCTAGAGGGCGGTGTGGGTGGATTGTGTGTGTGTGTCTTTTATGCTGTGCCTGTGCCTGTGTTTTGCTTCCTGGAGCCTGCGTGTCCTGGTGGTTGTCTGTGTGTGTGCGTGTGTGTGTGTGTGTGCGTGTGTGTGTGTGTGTGCGTGTGTGTGTGCGTGTGTGTGTGCGTGTGTGTGTGTGTGCGCGGTATGGGTGTTTATTCCTGGCTCCTGCGTGAGCTTGTGCTTTTCTGTTTCCATCTGGCCTTTTGGTTTGCCCCCGGGAATAGTGGGAATAGTGTGTGTTGCGGTTTGCTCTGCTACAGTTTTTCGTTATGTGCTTTCTTCTCGTTCTTTCTGGTAGCGTGCTGTGTGATTGTGTTGCTGTGTGATTGTTGTGTGGTGCTGTGTGTGTGTGTGTGTGTGTGTGTGTATGTGTGTGTGTGTGTGTGTGTGTGTGTGTGTGTGTGTGTGTGTGTGTGTGTGTGTGTGTGTGTGACTGTCTTTATGTGTATGTTTTGTGGCTGATTGCTGTTTTGTGCTTATGCCTCTCTGTATATAGTTTGCGAGGCTGGTTGTTCTTATGTTCTATTATGTATCTGTGTGTGTGGGTTGTGTGGTTGGCTGTTTTTCTGTATTTATGTCCTTCCAGCTGTCTATGTTTTGTGTCCATTGTTTTCTGGACGTTTTGCTTTATAACATTTCAGTTTTTTTTTTTGTGTGTATACAGTGCCCAGTTAGGGGGGTTTTATACTTTTTTTTTGCAGCATGTATGTTTCATTTTTTTTGTTTCTTTGTTCTATATGCCCTGTTTGTTTTCATGTATTATTACTATGTTATGTTTATCCTGTTTGTTCCTGTTTGTATTCATATATTGTCTCCATCATAATTTGCCTGATCAGTTCTTTGTCCATTGCGTATTTATTATATATATATATATATATATATATATATATATATATATATATATATATATATATATATATATATGTATATATATATATATATATATATATATATATATATATATATATATATATATATATATATATATATATATAAAATTTGCTTCCAAACCCCTGTTTTCCCCTTTTAATTTAAAATTCACTACAATTTCTGATTTACCTTTAAGGTTTGGCAGAGACATTATGCGTGTTAGTGACTTTACAGGAATGAACCAGTTTATAATCAACATACGTAATTTTACAACCATATATAAACTAATCAATAAATATAATTTGTAGACATAGGGGAAAAATAAATCCTATTGGAAGAAAATCTCTCGTATGAAGGACAATTTATCGCTGGTTTAGAAGATATTTAGCAATCATTTAGTTGTGTGACTGATCAAAACAGATTGTGGAAACCCATTGTTGATGTGGCGACTTATACTGAATTTTGTAACTAGCTCATCAAGATTGTAACTTGCTTAGCTAAATAAATTGTGGGGTTCAGTCCCTGAGCCCATTATGTGCCTCTGTAACCCTTTCCACTACCGCCCACAAGATGGGCATGGGGTGCATAATAAATGAACTAAACTAAAAAAAAAGGAAGCCGGTCATAGATATTTTGTTGTAAACTACCATAGACGTGACCGTCTCCTAGGATACGACTGACCTTCATCAGAATGCTACCCATAACAGTTGCCTAAACCCCCTCACCCTCCCCCCCCCCTGGTACCTATTTACTGCTACGTGAACAGAATGACTAGATGTTCGAACGTTTCATCTTGTTTGAAAATCAAGCTAAAGTCCAATCTGCTGTGGACCAACTCCGCGCGTCGCTGCGATAAAATGTTTGAAAAGTTCGTAGTAGCTGTTGATTAGCAACTCAAGAGATAAAAAGGTGACCAGACCACACACTAGAAGGTGAAGGGACGACGACGTTTCGGTCCGTCCTGGACCATTCTCAATCGACTTGAGAATGGTCCAGGACGGACCGAAACGTCGTCGTCGTCCCTTCACCTTCTAGTGTGTGGTCTGGTCAAGATACTTTAGCCACGTTATTGTGACTCATCTCCTGCCTCAGAGATAAAAAGACCATATAGTTTAATTAAGCACGATATAACATTTACAATATACACATGAAAGCAGAGAAAAAACAATTGAATTTATAAAGAGGAATTAATCGAACCATCGCATACTTTTTAACAAAGTGAATGTTGTACAAATTTTAATTTTATTTTGAAGGCAGTTTCGATTTTTAGGTCCTATTCTAAAAGGTCCTTTGTATACAATTATTTGTAGACATCAAAGAAATTCTTATTGCGTGAAGTGAATTGGTCTGTATCATCCCTCACAAAAAAAAAATCAAATTATGAGTTACCATTGCTGGATAGTGTGTTATAAAGGATAAATGCCCAGGAGCAGTTTTCAGCATTTAGTACTCTTTTTAAAGATTTAAAGACGGTATCTGTAATAGTTCTAGCGGCTCAATGTTTGGTTTGATATTATAGTTTCTGACTGACTGTCAAGTCAGTCAGAAACGTCAAGCGTCAAGCGTCATAGCGTCAAGACTGTCTGGGCGTCAATCCTTAACTGTTTGCCTCTGTTAACCCAGACGTAATTGAGTAGGGTCGTTTTCCATGGCAAACTACTAGGTAAGGCTTGCTATGAACTATAGGAAGGGCAAGCTATCAGCCTGCAAACAGGAGTTAGAAATTTTCTGTTCCTGTACTCGACAGCGTAGAAAAAATGTGTGAGGTATGTGGTATCAACTAGAAATTGTAATATATTCCGAGCTCAAAAAATACAAAAAACAACTCTCCAGAGATATACCAGACAACTCTCCCTCGACGCCTGCGAACGACAGACAGATAGTGACGTGCCTGTCCAGTGTTTCCGTCAGTGATATTCCACCCGCTTTCCTGTCTCACAACAGCCACACGGCTCCTGTCGATGACGTTGCGTGATCCAGGGCTACTAAATATACTTAAAACTAATCAGATATGGGTTTACAAGGCACAAGGTGTAGACTAAAACATCCCCAGAAATAGGCTTACAACACCCCAGAAATTGGCTTACAACACCCCAGAAATTGGCTTACAACACCCCAGAAATAGGCTTACAACACCCCAGAAATAGGCTTACAACACCCCAGAAATAGGCTTACAACACCCCAGAAATAGGCTTACAACACACCAGAAATAGTCATACAACACCCCAGAAATAGGCATACAACACCCCAGAAATAGGCTTACAACACCCCAGAAATAGGCTTACAACACCCCAGAAACAGGCATACAACACCCAAGAAATAGGCTTACAACATCCCAGAAATAGGCTTACAACACCCCCAGAAATAGGCATACAACACCCCAGAAATAGGCTTACAACACCCCAGAAATAGGCTTACAACATCCCAGAAATAGGCTTACAACACCCCCAGAAATAGGCATACAACACCCCAGAAATAGGCTTACAACACACCAGAAATAGGCATACAACACCCCCAGAAATAGGCATACAACACCCCAGAAATAGGCTTACAACACCCCAGAAATAGGCATACAACACCCCAGAAATTGGCTTACAACACACCAGATATAGGCATACAACACACCAGAAATAGGCATACAACACACCAGAAATAGGCTTACAACACCCCAGAAACAGGCATACAACACCCAAGAAATAGGCTTACAACACACCAGAAATTGGCTTACAACACCCCAGAAATAGGCATACAACACCCCAGAAATAGGCTTACAACACACCAGAAATTGGCTTACAACACCCCAGAAATAGGCATACAACACCCCAGAAATAGGCATACAACACCCCAGAAATAGGCATACAACACCCCAGAAATAGGCATACAACACCCCCAGAAATAGGCATACAACACACCAGAAATAGGCTTACAACACCCCAGAAAAAAGGCTTACAACATCCCAGAAATAGGCTTACAACACACCAGAAATAGGCTTACAACACCCAAGAAATAGGCATACAACACCCCAGAAATAGGCTTACAACACCCCAGAAACAGGCATACAACACCCCAGAAATAGGCATACAACACCCCCAGAAATAGGCATACAACACACCAGAAATAGGCTTACAACACCCCAGAAAAAAGGCTTACAACATCCCAGAAATAGGCTTACAACACCCCAGAAATAGGCTTACAACACCCCAGAAATAGGCTTACAACACCCCAGAAATAGGCATACAACACCCCAGAAATTGGCTTACAACATACCGGCAGAAAATGATTTTACAAAACACTTTCTTTTCATGAATGTGACTGCATTTTTTTTGTCTGTGAGTTTGTATTCAATTCTTTTATTTGTTTACGTGGGTAGGTCTGGAAAGCAACTGAAAATAGTAATATGTTCTTAAGCATAGGACTTGATTAGATAGAACAATTGTGTTCTTTGTAATCCTCTTCAGTGAATATACTCCTATTCTTGGCTTCATGAAATTACTTTAATACATATAAATTTTTATAATATAAATTTTCCCAAGAAAATCAAACACAAAATCTCGATAATAGATTATCTTTAATAGATAATCCTTAATAGCTTATATTAATAGTTTATACTAATCTGTTTATCATAATAGTTTATACCTAATTCTTTATCCTTAATATTTTATCAATTATAGTTTATCGTTAATGTCTTACAGACCATCCTCCTCTTTAGGTGGTACTTATAGTAACGAAGAGAACCATCGTACATATATTGACGTAACAGCCAAATAGAAAGTAGACATTTTATGTCTACTTTCTACTACTTTCTACTTACTTTATGTCTATTTAGACAGCCAAATACTAGAAGTACTTATAGTAACGAAGAGAACCATCGTACATATATTGACGTAACAGCCAAATAGAAAGTAGACATTTTATGTCTACTTTCTACTACTTTCTACTTACTTTATGTCTATTTAGACAGCCAAATACTAGAAGTACTTATAGTAACGAAGAGAACCATCGTACATATATTGACGTAACAGCCAAATAGAAAGTAGACATTTTATGTCTACTTTCTACTACTTTCTACTTACTTTATGTCTATTTAGACAGCCAAATACTAGAAGTACTTATAGGAACGAAGAGAACCATCGTACATATATTGACGTAACAGCCAAATAGAAAGTAGACATTTTATGTCTACTTTCTACTACATTCTACTTACTTTATGTCTATTTAGACAGCCAAATACTAGAAGTACTTATAGTAACGAAGAGAACCATCGTACATATATTGACGTAACAGCCAAATAGAAAGTAGACATTTTATGTCTACTTTCTACTTACTTTATGTCTATTTAGACAGCCAAATACTAGAAGTACTTATAGTAACGAAGAGAACCATCGTACATATATTGACGTAACAGCCAAATAGAAAGTAGACATTTTATGTCTACTTTCTACTACTTTCTACTTACTTTATGTCTATTTAGACAGCCAAATACTAGAGTAGACAGTAGACGGTACTATTTAATTTGGGCAAACCGTAGAAGGTTGTGTATTTATGTTCCAAAGACAACCTAAACTAACCTAACCTAACCTAACCTAACCTAACCTAAACTAACCTAATCTAACTTTCCTAGGCGTAATTTACACTATCTGAGGTCTAATATAGTACACATATGTGCTATACAAAGTATATTTACGTTTGTTTTTTTTAGCTTTATTTTTTCGGACTCTATAAATAGTACCAAATTCAACTATCTAATTACCTTTTATGTCAATATATTTACGATGTAAATACGATGTAAATAAGATGGGTTGTATTTTATCACAATGGTTTATCCATAATTATTTATTTTTAATAGTTTATCCTTAATAATTTATTCTTAATATTTTATCGTTTAACCTTAATATTTTATCCTGAATAGTTTATTCTGAAAGGAGAGCATATTGGGATGCTGCTCCATCATATAATTCATCCTGGTTCCTCCTCCTCACACACTCCTAAGGTTATTGCTTTTATGCAGCATCATAAATTCATATTGTCAATAACTATCGGAAGCTCTATTAAAAGGCAATATTTAAGACTTTCGAGGCTGGCTTGAGTATGATTTTGGAGGATGACTATCTCCTCTTACCAGATGTTTTGTAGTGGTTTGGGTTAAATAATTTCTCATAATGACGGTATTTTAAGTTCATTGTGAAACTTCGATAGACGAGGACAAATTTGACCTGTACATTATTATGTTCCACTAAGCATTCTCAGGTATAGAGGGACAAAACAACAGTTAACTAATATATATAGTTCTTGTGAGTGTTGTGGAACGAGGGGCGGGGGGGGGGGGGGGGGTGTGGTAGTTAACTAGTCGAATGGACAGCTTAATCTGGACCTGCATTCTCATTGGTTCTCTGTCCCAGTTCGGTCATCAACTACTTTGGGTGTCAATTTGTTTTTCCTTAATGGTATGTATGTAGCACAAACATATAACAGATGTACAAATCAAATTATAAAACCCCAAAACACCTTTCCCGACACCAATCATAAAACAACCATACAGGGCAGCAACAGGAACAGTTAATCTAGCTGCAATTGACACATTGCGACAGACACAAACTAAATATGAACAGAGAAGATTTTACAAAACATGGTAAAAACAATCAACATAAATACATGTTAAAAACAAACGTGTGCAACTTTATATATATATATATATATATATATATATATATATATATATATATATATATATATATATATATATATATATATATATATATATATATATGTCGTACCTAATAGCCAGAACGCACTTCTCAGCCTACTATGCAAGGCCCGATTTGCCTAATAAGCCAAGTTTTCCTGAATTAATATATTTTCTCAATTTCTTTTCTTATGAAATGATAAAGCTACCCATTTCATTATGTACGAGGTCAATTTTTTTTTATTAGAGTTAAAATTAACGTAGATATATGACCGAACCTAACCAACCCTACCTAACCTAACCTAATCTATCTTTATAGGTTAGGTTAGGTTAGGTAGCCGAAAAAGTTAGGTTAGGTTAGGTTAGGTAGGTTAGGTAGCCGAAAAACAATTAATTCATGAAAAGTTGGCTTATTAGGCAAATCGGGCCTTGAATAGTTGGCTCAGAAGTGCGTTCTGGCTACTAGGTACGACATATATATATATATATATATATATATATATATATATATATATATATATATATATATATATATATATATATATATATATATATAAAGTTGCACACGTTTGTTTTTAACATGTATTTATGTTGATTGTTTTTACCATGTTTTGTAAAATCTTCTCTAAAATCTAAAAAATATATAAATAAAAAATCTAAAATATATATATATATATATATATATATATATATATATATATATATATATATATATATATATATATATATATATATATATTCATATCACTGAAAACTCCACACCCCAGAAGGATTCGAACCCAGACAGCCAGGAGCACCATGACGTAACTGGTTCTTTAACTACTCGACCACCGTGACTGTTCAAAGGACATTGGTAGCCGAGGCTATTTCCCGAAAATACTCGTACCTTGAGATACGAACCCTCCACCCAGCCTGGTGCAAGTTTTCCCACTGACCAGTTGCCTAAAAATCACCTAAATGACTAAAAGTGACTAAAAGTGACTAAAAGTGACTAAAAGATTAAATCCTAATAAAAGGTTTTTTATTATCCACTTGTCTAATGGTGTTAATTGGGAAAAAAATCAGTTTAGGGCACGAGATAGAAAATTACTAAAAAAATACCTCCAAAAACATTTATTAATTCGTCCAGAAAATCTGAGAATGAAGTTAATACATTTCAATTTAAAAAATGCATTTCATAGAATTCCTTTTTCAATAATAGAGTGAAAAACATTTTTCTTAGTTAATTATATGTCTTCAGTTTCAAAGTGACCTATTTATCATCGAAGGAGAAAGAGTCGCGTCATTTCTGAAAATGAACGACATGCTTTGGACAAGCCGAGATACATATGCCTCTCTCAGCGCGCTGTTTACTATGGAAACTGCATAGTGCCTCGCATGCCTCAGTCAGGGCATATATATACTTGGCATACTCAGTGTCGGTTTCTCCGACACTGCTTCACCCAACACCCACCGCATCTGTACAAATGTGAGGACGTAACAACCCACCTCCTGGCACCTGTACAAATGTGAAGACAAAACAACCCATCTCCTGACACCTGTACAAATGTGAAGACATAACAACCCACCTCCTGGCACCTGTACAAAGGTGAGGACATAACAACTCACCTCCTGGCACCTGTACAAAGGTGAGGACATAACAATCCACCTCCTGGCACCTGTACAAATGTGTGTGGTCAAAACACACTCTCCCGACACCTGTACAGGTATGAGGCCAACCTCCCACCACCCACGTTTGTTCACATGTTTGGCCAAAAAACCCACCACACTTGTACAAGTGTCATAACACTTCCAACAGGGACATAACAGGTGCAAGCGGTGCAAACTAAGCCACCCTCTACATTACACACAGCCCGACCTCTTCAACTGCAGCAATAACATCGTTTAACTTCAGCCAATTAACTTGACTCAAACTATGACCCGTCCGTCCTTCTCATTCGCCACTCCGAAAAAAAAATAATCCAACCTAACCTGACCAGAAACGTGCCGAACCCAAACATCCCACTTAACATATATGTGATCCGTTACTTTTAACAGTAGGTTAAATTTGTAACGCATTTTGTAACGCTGATTACTATAGAACGTAAAAAAAAAAAAAAAACACGACCTGTGGATGTAAGGCCAGGCAGCAAGTCACACCGAGTGGGAGAATGGACACCTAAGATAAG
Organism: Procambarus clarkii; assembly: GCF_040958095.1. Lineage (NCBI taxonomy): Eukaryota > Metazoa > Arthropoda > Malacostraca > Decapoda > Cambaridae > Procambarus > Procambarus clarkii. The sequence goes on along the minus strand of NC_091200.1, from coordinate 3,011,463 downwards.
ACCTGAATATCTTACTCAGGATATTCACCTTGACATGAATATCTAACTCAGGATACTCACCGTCGCCTGAATATTTTACTCAGGATACTCATCTTCACCTGAGTATCTATAAGTAGTGGATCTGATTGTAGTAATGGTTGAAGTACTGGATCTGATTGTAGTAGTTGAAGTAGTGGATCTGATTGTAGTAATGGTTGAAGTAGTGGATCTGATTGTAGTAGTAGTTGAAGTAGTGGATCTGATTGTAGGAGTAGTTGAAGTAGTGGATCTAATTGTAGTAGTAGTTGAAGTAGTGGATCTGATTGTAGTAGTAGTTGAAGTAGTGGACCTGATTGTAGTACATGTGCCAGAAGTGTGAGTAAGTAGGTTGACATCTTACTGTTGCTACTGTGAGTAGCAGTGGCAACAGTAAGATTAGGTTCGCCATTCATTTTCAGGTATTACATATCCATAATGATTTATAACAAAAATAATAAAATTCCCCCGTGCCGGTGTTGGGAGGCGGAGGGTGAGTCTATTCTCCATCCGGCCATTATTTGTGCATATATAATTTACAGAGATACCAGCAGCAGCGCTTATTCTTCCCGCTAGGTAAACTTTCAAAGGGATAAAGCTTCTCTGTGAACCTGTTTTTTTTCTTCATGTAATTCCATTTGAAGTCGGTCTCTTTCTCACTCTCTCTCTCTTCCTCGCTCTCATTTCTCTTTCTATCTCTCTCTCTGTTTTTTTTTATTAAGTCTAGTGTTCACAGGGGTTATGAAATGATGTACCTAGTGAAACTGCAAGTAAGAGACTCATTTGATGACCAGACCACACACTAGAAATTGAAGGGACGACGACGTTTCGACTTGAGAATGGTCCAGGAAATCGACTTGAGAATGGTCCAGGACGGACCGAAACGTCGTCGTCCCTTCAATTTCTAGTGTGTGGTCTGGTCAACATACTTCAGCCACGTTATTGTGACTCATCGCCTGCAAGAGACTCATTTATTTCATAAGAATGTACTTTGAAACTATCACATGTGGAACTATTATATAGTGACTATCATATGAGGAACCTAGTGGAATTACCAGTGATAGCTGTAATCCTAACTCAGCTCAGTTGAAACCTTCTCTTAGAGACCCATTCATTGCACAGCCTGTTATATACATCATTAGGGATGTACTTTATTAGCAACATTAGGTAACACTCATATAAGGAACAGGATGAGCCTGTAGCCAACTGTGTGCCAGAGCCTTCATGTGATCAGTTGACCTGATCACCCACGTATCGACCTGTTGAGTGACCAAGTTCCAGATGTAAGCCTAGGAATGAATGATTGCTGATGGAATGATGTTCTTGAGAAAGGCCCTTCCAGCATAAGACTGTTGAAGGTTGAGAGCCTAGTGCTACGGGTCTATCTACCGGTTGTCCACTGAGTTGGACTTTCTATCTGTCTCTCTGTCTCTCTCTCTCTCTGTCTCTCTCTCTCTCTCTCTCTCTCTCTCTCTCACCTCGGGCACCATTATAGACCGACCCTCCCACGACCACCGTTACCGTCCAAGCTCTGCAGTATATTGTGGACGATGTTGACGCCGCTCCCTGGAGGAGGTAAGACAACACTCGTATTTTTCAGCCTTGTTGACGGTATAATAATACTTTGTCCAGCACGTGAAGGTGACCCATCGTTCAGCCCTCGACGCGTCCATAACGTTACGGTGAGATACCGTTTTCCTCCTCGAATACAGAGGAATATTATCAGTCTATAACTCAAATCGACCTTTCAAAATATTTAATTCATGTACTGCCCAACAGTCGCAAGAATCTAAATCTTACACATAAAAGATATTGCTTCTCTGAATGACTTTAAATGGATAAGTTATTATAATATCAGCAATAACTGAATCTTTGTTATTATTAGAAATTAGATAAACCGGTATTTTTTTAGTGATAAGTAACTATTAATTCAGGTTCTTTCAAGTTAATGGCAATTCATGATAGGTTAATAACTTTTTTGTCGGGTAATCGAAATGCTAATTTTGGGGAGACCCCGCAGGCAGCTGCCCTCCTCTAGATCTATGGGCAAAAATCTATCCCTGGTCTTAATTCATTGGCACAGACTGTGTTGAGTCCTGGCACAGACTGTGTTGAGTCCTGGCACAGACTGTGTTGAGTCCTGGCACAGACTGTGTTGAGTCCTGGCACAGACTGTGTTGAGTCCTGGCACAGACTGTGTTGAGTCCTGGCACAGACTGTGTTGAGTCCTGGCACAGACTGTGTTGAGTCCTGGCACAGACTGTGTTGAGTCCTGGCACAGACTGTGTTGAGTCCTGGCACAGACTGTGTTGAGTCCTGGCACAGACTCAACCCCGATCATGATCCAGAGGCAAACTTCACTACACAGTGCAGTGATTCTCAACAGTGTGTTGTGGTGAAAATTGACGAGAATTGCAAACAAGTTTTCTTTAATTCAGGATATGTTCCGGATATATCATGTCTGCACTTTACACTGAGCTCCCATCTCTAGGTATCGCAACATTTTATATGCCCGCACCTTTCTTGCTTTGGATTCGGGTCGAAATCTCTAGAATACTCGGATTCTCAAGAATTTTTCACAAGCCGCATATGCCTGGCACGCCGCGGGTTGGCCACCCCTGGGGTCTAAATCATGTGTCATAGACATAGGTCTAAATCATGTGTCACAGACATTTCTGGTCTAGGTTCAGTGGTACAGACATATAGAACTCTCTACGATAACTGAGAGTGGCTTCAAAGCCATTAAAACAGTCTCAAATAAAATCCATTTGGATCCTAAACCTACTTACATTAGCGTAGATGTGAACTCGTTAGAAGAAATCATAGATGAATGACATTGAGGGCATTGAAACAGACATTGTAAGACGAAAGGTGTGTATTAATGCAGTCTCGAAGACGACTGTATCAGCGTTCTTGTGTGTTGTGCAGGGCTAACACACAAGAACATTCTGGTCATCAGAAAGGCTCTGGTAAATCTATATAAAATAGATTACGATGCGCACCAGTACTTTCCTTAACTTAATATTTCGCTAATAATTTAGATTTGTATCATCTTTGGATCTTGACGTTAGTGTGTCAGGCATCAAGTTGATTGCCATGTGACGTAAGTGTTTGCTTACTTTAAAACTGCATTGAATACATCACTGTGTTGAAGTTATCAGGTAAAATCCCCTATGGAATATTGCCTGAAATATTTGGCCAGAGGTTCTCTGAAGCTCATGGTATTTTATAAGCTGCATTTGGGAAGAAATCCGATGAGCACCGATTTTCTGCTCGTTCGATATACGTGGAAATCATTTGTGATTTATATATATACCATCAAGAAATGAATGGTGACGAATATTAAAAACTTTTGGGGGTTTAATTTCGACAAATTCAATAAGTATGAAGGGCATGACATCTCTATCGTGTTAACAAATATGTCACTCTTTCTCTCTGAACAAGTAATACGACACTTTGTGTTACACTATTAAAAAAAAGGAAAATATTTTAGCTGGACTTCGACTACAGGGTGATTGCCTCGACCAGTCAAACACTCACCTCCTAGACTTGCGAACATTGATATACTGACGAGTTCATCCACTCGTGTTTGAGCTAAGAGTGTATCGTTATACATACGAGTTCATCCACTCGTGTTTGAGCTAAGAGTGTATCGTTATACATACGAGTTCATCCACTCGTGTTTGAGCTAAGAGTGTATCGTTATACATACGAGTTCATCCACTCGTGTACGAGCCATGAAGAGATGAAAGATGTTGCATATTTACTTTTCTGAAATATTTGTTTATATTTTTTATTGCACTCAAGAATTGGGTTCACATTTGTAAGTCAACAGATGAAGAAGCAATGATTGAATGCACGTCTTCTCAGCCAGAGGGTCACTTTTAGAGAGAGAGAGAGAGAGGACGGAAACTGTTGACGGAAATTGGAAAACACTATTCCGAACGAGGCGTGACCGCCCACGCCACCGCCCACGCCACCGCCATCGCCCACGCCACCGCCACCGCCACCGCCACCGCCCACGGGAGCAACCGTCGACAGGGGTACGCACCCCGCTAGAAAATTGACACCGTTTTTCTATTTGGCTCTGGGCTCTGAGGCGGGTTGAATCTCGACTGTCTCTAAGGATATTACAGCTGTCTGGGTTTGGACAGGGAGAGTGGAAGAAGGAGTTTTTCCTATCCATTTCCTCATCATTCCTCTACGTATTTGTTTTAAATCATGTTGTTTCGTTTATTTCTTAATCTCACACAGCCTTCCCCACACAGCACCCCCCTACATGCCTCCCCCACACAGCACCCCCTACACCATGCCTCTCCCACACAGCACCCCCACCATATCTCCCCCCCCCCCCACCAAGCCCTCCACAAACGTTAACACGTTGCTCCCAAACACATCGCCTACGTACGCCTGAAGACTCTGTGATTTACACCCATGTCTCTGAAGTGATGCGAGCAGCCACACAGCGACACCAGCCCGTCCTCATCAACAATGTTTAATGATCGTTAATCCAGCCACCAAACCACCTTCTTATGAGTGAAAAACACTTTACACACGACTCACAGCTGAACACCTACCTGTCCTCAGTCAAGGGTCGTTAAAGCTGCCGCCTTCCCCCCCCCCCCCCCCCATCAAATGACGTTTTGATCAGTTTAATGTAACGCGTATTCAAAGTATTCAAATGTATAGTTAGGTGTGGCATAAGTTGGGTTAGGTGTTTAGGCTATGTTGGAGATTATTTTAATTTGATGTAGGTGAAACATTTACAGAGCTGTGGTTCGAACAAAATTTGTCAGTGAAACACTTATTCGGGAAGTGTTCGAAAGTCATCAGTTGTGAGTCGTGTGTTAACCGTTTTTCATTCATAAACAGGGAGTTTGGTGGGTGTACGGAATCGCTTTTGAGTCTTTGTTTAGAACTGGCTGTTCCAAACGGGAACGTTTGGAACAGCCTTGGACATGGAGGACACAGAACTTGGAGGACGGGCTGGAACAGCCCGTCCTCCAAACAAAGACTCTAACCAATATATATATATATATATATATATATATATATATATATATATATATATATATATATATATATATATATATACATATATATACATATTTCTCCTAGCCGGAAAATTAACGGAAATACTGTGAGCTGCTGTTGTGCATACTATGAATATTTAATGCAATAATTGGAACTGACCGACTAACTGTTGCACTAGGGAAGGTAGAGGCGAATTAATCTCTCCTGGATTAATGAACACGAAAAATAAATATTTTATTCTGCCATTTTGCCTGAGCATTTTATCATAATATTTTTCATTTATCTTTTCCACGGCTTCATTAAGGCGAGACTGTTACACAGTTACTCAACGAACACTGTTTTATGTTACTAAGTTTGGGTTCGGTTAAGGTTCATCATATTAATACGGAACACAGAGCCGGTCAGTCAGCCGTGTTATCGTTGGTGTTGACTTGGGGGAGGCGTTGACGACCTGGGGAGCGGATCCGCTTCCCGGGGTCTGGGGGCGTTGGTTGGGATCCCCCCACTACGGGCTCTTCAGACCTGCGTCGCTCGTGGGGTCTTGTGGGATATGTTGGTAGTTTAGAAGGGGGCCGAGTTGTTGCCGACGGGCGAGATACTTCAGGTGGTCCTCAAACTTAACTCGATGTCGAGTCTCCGCCAAAACCAGCTGGTTTTCATCTCTACTCATGAAACCTTTGAGTTTATAAGTGTCAATTAAATATTCGGAAAAGGGCAAACGTCAGAAATACTCCACTCACTCTCCTCCCACATGGAACCTGATCTTGGGGGCCAGATTCACGAAGCAGTTACGCAAATCTCCCTTCCTGAGGAATGATCGGATACTCAACAGTTTCTTTCAACGCGATACGCATGTCCAACCACTTGGGCTGGACGGTTGAGCGACGGTCTCGGATCATGCAGGTCGATGTTCAATCCCCCGATCGTCCAAGTGGTTGGGGCACCATTTCTTCCTCCCGTCTCATCCGAAATCCTTATCCTGACCCCTTCCCAGTGATATATAGTCGTAATGGCTTGGCGTTTTTTCCTGACAGTTCCCTTCCTCCTTCAACACGATACGGCCTCATAATTTCTGCGATGTTCACATAATGGACTTGCTATTTTTCCACAAAATTTCAAGTGTACGCCCAAAAATAAATGTTGAAATACATACAAATTTGTATTAAATACCTCAAAGCTGAGTATTATATACATGAAAGCTGTTAATTATATACGTCAAAATTGTGTAATATATACATTAAAGTTTGTAAGCTCTAAAAACCATATATATATGCATGTATACATGATTATTAAACTGTCATCCACCTGGAATTGCGGGTAATCGAACCCCCGAAACAACTAACATAGAACACAATATAATATCACATCAAATCACATTAATAATTATGTAATATTAATCGAGATAATCAGCATTGTCTTAGTAATATATGAATAAATGAAACTGCATAGTGCCTATTGACACTAACACATTTAATTATATATATATATATATATATATATATATATATATATATATATATATATATATATATATATATATATATATATATATATATATATATATATATATATATTTTTTTTTTTTTTTTTTTTTTTTGTACCACCTCTAGCTGGAAGAAGGGGGACCCATAGCCTCGGAGGAAACCACGCATAACGCATTAGAGGGAATGTTTAGATCCCCTCCAATACAGTTTCTGTGTGCTTTTCTCCTACCACCCCCTTCCTTTTTTATTTTTTGTGCTTTATTATGCATTTGATGGTTACAAGATATACATGGGTTGATACAAAAATAATAATGCAAAAAGGTGCTTAAAGGTTATGGATCTCTTGAAGAACATATATATATATATATATATATATATATATATATATATATATATATATATATATATATATATATATATATATATATATATATATATCAATGAAAATCATTTTGAAGCAATGAGGTGACTTGAACCAGCGTTCTGGGGATTCCTAGACGCCTGCCTTAACCGTTGTGCTTTAATCATATAGAAAGAAAGATCTGGGGCTGGGTACAATTCAGATACTCACACACCGGAGGCACACCTGAACAGGGTAACATCGGCGGCATATGAGACGCTGGCAAATATAAGAACATCATTGAGTCCTGAATCAGGACTCAACGCAATAAACCAAACATTTCCTCGATCAATACTAGAATTCATATCACAGGTATGGAATTGTGAAACAAAGCCAAAATAGAAGAAAATACAAAGGTCTGCTACACAATTGGTGCCAGAACTACGAGGTCTAAGCTAGGAAGATATGCTACTGGAACTAAATCTGACAACCTTAGAGGATAGAAGGAACAGAGGGAATATGATTACAACATACTAGATACTGAGGGGAATAGATAACGTGGAGAAGAACAGCTTCTTTAGACTGAGAGAAAGCAGGACAAGAGGACACAGGTGGGAGCTGGAAACGCAAATAAAGCGAAGAGATATAAGAAAGTACTCGTACTCTCTACAGGTAGTTAACAAGTGGATTGGTCTACCAGAGGAAGTTGTGCATGGAAGCCACTTACGTCCGCAACGTTAAGGCCCGATTCAGCAAAGAATTTGAAAGTCAGAGTAATTAAGTTGAAACGCAACAGATTCAAGGCTAGTAGGCAGAGGCGCTAAAGACCTCTCTTCCCCAGTGGACAATGATAGGTAAGCACTGATAGGTAAACACACACCACACACACACACACACACACACACACACACACACACACACACACACACACAAAGAACCAGAGCTCAACCCCCGCAAACACAACTAGGTGAGTACACACACACACACACACACACACACACACACACACACACACACACACACAGAACCAGAGCTCAACCCCCGCAATCACAACTAGGTGAGTAAACACACACACACACACACACACACACACACACACACACACACACACACACACACACACACACACACACACACACACACACACACACAAATAATACCCCTGGTGCCTAACAGCCAGACGTTACATGGGTAATGTGCAGAGTTCGCCAGCCTAACACTGTAACTTGGCTCGCTGCTGACAATGACCCGTGACGCAGCTGCGGTAAACTCCGCTCCCAGGCAGTTTTAAAACACTTCTCACCCAATTTAACTCTAGCAGGCTCTACAGAGGTCCTTTAGAGCGCGGTAAAAGGCGAGGAGGTGAGTGAGTAACAGTCTGGCCCTCGAGAGTCCACGTCCAGAAGTCGACGGTGGATATTAAGAAAACATAAAGATGGCTCAAGTCAACAATAATAATAATGTAATAAATCAAGAGAATAATATATGTAGAAAATATTGATCATTAAATACAGAAAATAACACCGCTAATATACTAGTGTAAACAATAATTCCTCTATGTTATAAGCAGGTGGGAAATAACCCACAAATACAGTTTTGCGTCAAAATACAGAATCTGGTGCAGGTTCGATCCTAATCACTTGCGCAGATATAAGAGACATCTAATGACCACCATTAAATTAAGAGAAATCAAACAGTTAACGAATTTTTATTACATGACGAGAACATCTATCATCTTTTCCCCTCTGAGGAAAATGAGTTTTGTTCTGAAGGAATGTATTAAGAAGCTTCTGATAATTGGCAGAGGGAGAAAAATCAGCAACACAGGGAGATTAAGCTCAGGGGAAATCAGACCTCGCTCGTCCTGATCCCTCTCAGGGAATGGTCAATTACTGAAGGTGTGGTGATACCTGTATGTGATACATGTATTGCCTGAGGGCGTGTGTCTAGTGACACTCTGTGTCTTCACTGTTTCTGTTATGTTTTGCTTATGAAAGATTTGTGAATTTTGAAGGGAAATCAGAATTGTTTATGAGTTGTCGAGAATAAAATTATTTGTTTTGTAGGACTGGACGATTATCTCGGTGTGGTAGAAACGCAGAAAAGTACCCATTGTCTTGTGGGTGGTGGAGACACTGTCAGGAACCCATTGTCTTGTGGGTGGTGGAGACACTGTCAGGAACCCATTGTCTTGTGGTGGGGACACTGTCAGGAACCCATTGTCTTGTGGTGGGGACACCGTCAGGAACCCATTGTCTTGTGGTGGGGACACAGTCAGGAACCCATTGGCTTGTGGTGGGGACACCGTCAGGAACCCATTGTCTTGTGGTGGGGACACTGTCAGGAACCCATTGTCTTGTGGTGGGGACACCGTCAGGAACCCAGTGTCTTGTGGTGGGGACACTGTCAGGAACCCATTGTCTTGTGGTGGGGACACTGTCAGGAACCCATTGTCTTGTGGTGGGGACACCGTCAGGAACCCATTGTCTTGTGGTGGGGACACCGTCAGGAACCCATTGTCTTGTGGTTCAGCCTTCAAAAGTCTGCTCACTCAGCTTCCAGAAATCTGCTCTTGGATTCGACCTCTTGGATCCATCTTCTGAAATCCATCCTCCAAAACCCGGACTCCAGGAACCCGGCTTCCAAGGTAATTTTTCAGGGCTTAAACTCGAGGAGTCAGTTCTTAGACACGGCCTCCCAGACTCGGCGTCTTTAATCCGGCTTCCCAAAACCCGACTACCTGGGCCAAACTTCCAGAAACCGGCCTCCTGGATTCAGCCTCGGAACCCAGCTTCCTTCCTCCCAGCCTCCAGAAACCGGTTTTCACGACGCAGCCTCCAAACCCGGCCCTATTTTTCCAGCGTCCAGAAACCGGCCTCCAGGACCCAACAACTGGAACCCGCCCCCTTGCCCCCTGGCTCTAGAACCCGCTCTGATGGGCCAGCCACCATCCACGGTCTCAACGTTCCGGCCCCCATGCACATACACTAACGCGAGCATAGTGTGCACATATTTAGTTACGCATATAACCAGCATACTCTCGACATGCATCGTCTTCAGTGTTGACAGAAGGTAAATGTGTTTGCGTTGATGCCTTGGGTTGGAATGCTTGTAATGTAAATACAAGTCTTGCAAGGATTGCAGAACTAATCTGCATGTGACCGGAGTTGCTCCCCTCAGCTCAACGTGATATGTATCGGTAATATCTTACTCAGCTTAGCTTGTTATGTTATTGTTATGCTTGTTACGAAAATAATCATCTTGGAGTGTTATGTGTCCGGAGCTAATCACGTAACGCAGTGTGTTATGTATCAGGAATTGGTTACTAATGTTATTCTCGGTATGTGGATAGTTTTGAAGTACAAAGCCACACACAGTTCAGGGAGTTATGCATGAAATACACACACATTTGCTGATCTAGTTACAAATACTTGTATATCTGTCTGTATTTCTTCTGGGCTACCAGCGCAGTAACCAGCCCAAACGTATATAGACACACACACAGAGAGTATAACATTATATGCACTCTATATGCATGGAATAACATACACAGAATTCGCCTTATACACTGCACTGTGTATATTTGAAATAATTCGTAGACAGCTCGATGTTTACATGGCTAATACACATACGAATACATGGCTGGTAGTATGGCTTATATCAGCTTAGTATATCTTAGCCCGAGCTGGTCGGTTATCGTACGCAACTCCCAACTATTTCCTCTAAATTTACACTATATTGTTACCCAATACATTAATTTCCACCAAACCTTTATTGTCTCAATATATTTTGTTTTTATTATCACGTGATCCAATGGGGCTATTGAGGGATTTAAGTTGACTAAATGTAAATGTTTTTTTTTGAAACAATGTAATAATATGATGGTACTCACTTAAATATACTTGCAGAGTCGAGCATTATATAATACCTCTGCCTGAGGAATATATCCAAGAGTAATGTCATGACACAAGTCCCACATTTTTCTCAGATCTGAAGTTATTTAATCATTCCTCATAAGCCATCCTATACCCTGGAAACACAAACCGAAGCTGTCTCTATTTTCCGCTTGTTACAACTTGTAATAAAGTTGTTACATCTTGGCTTAACGTGTTTATGACGTATTAGAACGTTGTTACAACTTGCTATATTGGTTGTTATAACTGGTTAGGAGGTGTTAAAACTTGTTCGAACGTTGTACCAACGTCGTAGTTTCGGTGTGTGTTTGGCGGGTACGGCCTTACGGCATCTAACACTGAAGACGTTCTGCTTGACATCTCTGTGACTTATTTGAGATTCAAGGTTCCTCCTGAGACTGATGGATGCTTGCTATTTCTATTACTAGTTTCCAGTTATACCTCCTATACATGTCTGACTTTATATTCGCCACAGCGAACCTGTGTATTAATTACTAAAACATACATCATAGAAGTAGAAGTAGAACTACTAGGTAGTAGTTCTACTTCTAGAAGTAGTAGGTAGTAGAAGCCTGTTGTAAGCGTATCTGGCTCGGCTCCATTGTCCCCCTTCAAGAGGAATCGGCTCCCCCAATCACAATCGGTTCACAATCTGCTTGATAATGGTCCACAATCGACTTGATAATGGTTCACAATCGACTTGATAATGGTCCACAATCGACTTGATAATGGTCCACAATCGACTTGATAATGGTCCACAATCGACTTGATAATGGTTCACAATCGACTTGATAATGGTCCACAATCGACTTGATAATGGTTCACAATCGACTTGATAATGGTCCACAATCGACTTGATAATGGTTCACAATCGACGTGGTAATGGTCCACAATCGACGTGGTAATGGTCCACAATCGACTTAATAATGGTCCACAATCGACGTGGTAATGGTCCAGGACGGAGCGAAACGTCGTCGTCTCTTCATCTTCTGGCGTGAGGTTCAATCATCATTGTGATATGAACATTGCATGTTCAGATGGCAGAGTTACACCCTGGGGGCGCCCAACACTTAAATGGCGCAATCATTTAGAGTTTACTCGGTCACCAGGTCGACCCAGTAACCCCCGGGCACCGCCGGGTACTATTACAATAGGTGTGCAAAACGAATATTGTGATGGAAGAGGTTCATTCTGAAGGCTCTCAACACCAAAATGGCCTGTACACCTAATACAGTATATCTAAATATATATTTAGATATACTGTATAAATATGCTGGACGCAGTCTTTTTTGTAAACATGTGTTAATGATTATGACTGAAGAGGTTAAATCCATGATGCTAACACGGATTTTCTCGATATTTCATATGTTTTACATCTCTTGGAAGGAAGCTGGTCAAATAACACACTAGTTACCTTGGCTAATATTACGTAATTATGATTGTCATTTGATGATATATTACATTGTGTTCCTCTATCACTGGTCTGGGGTTCGATTCCCTGCTTATCCAGGTGGAAGAAATTAAAATTATTGTTAACATATGCAAACGTATACAGAATAACTTTTATAGCATGCGAGTTAGCTTTTCAGGTTTGATGTACACAAGTTCTGTGCTAAGCTTTTTAAAGGTGTAAACTTGAAATTACAGAAAATATCTAACCGCACTCGTATTAAGATAACGATTGGTATCCAATCACATCTCAGGAGCGGAGATAGCTACCAGCCTTCGTTACTCATCATTTGATGTGTAAAAATTTTTGGCAAAGTTTCGGAGCAGAAATTTTTTTATCCATTTTTCACCTTTTGTGTGGGGGTGAAGAAGTACGTTTTACGTTTGCGTGATTCGAAATATGTCTTTGAAACTCATAAGTTTCATGAGTAGAGGTTAAAACCAGCTGGATTTGTTGGAAACTCGACATCGAGTTAAGTTTGAGGACCACCTGAAGTATCTCGCCCTTCGGCAGCAACTCGGCCCCCTTGTAAACTACCAACATATCCCACAAGACCCCACGAGCGACGCAGGTCTGAAGAGCCCGTAGTGGGGGGATCCCAACCAACGCCCCCAGACCCCGGGAAGCGGATCCGCTCCCCAGGTCGTCAACGCCTCCCCCAAGTCAACACCAACGATAACACGGCTGACTGACCGGCTCTGTGTTACATTAATATGATGAACCTTAACCGAACCCAAACTTAGTAACATAAAACAGTGTTCGTTGAGTAACTGTGTAACAGTCTCGCCTTAATGAAGCCGTGGAAAAGATAAATGAAAAATATTATGATAAAATGCTCAGGCAAAATGGCAGAATAAAATATTATTTTTCGTGTTCATTAATCCAGGAGAGATTAATTCGCCTCTACCTTCCCTAGTGCAACAGTTAGTCGGTCAGTTCCAATTATTGCATTAAATATTCATAGTATGCACAACAGCAGCTCACAGTATTTCCGTTAATTTTCCGGCAGGAGAAATATGTATATATATATGTATATATATATATATATATATATATATATATATATATATATATATATATATATATATATATATATATATATATATATATATATATAGCCAGGAGCACTATGCACCTCGGCGTATCTGGTACGATAGCCAAATTCACTGTACAAAAATGTTCTTAATCGTGAGACTATTTACCCAACACCTGACAGCGCTCGAAGCAGTAATGTATGTGTGTGTGTGTGTGTGTGTGTGTGTGTGTGTGTGTGTGTGTGTGTGTGTGTGTGTGTGTGTGTGTGTGTATTTACCTAGTTATATTCACCTAGATATGCTTGCGGGGGTTGAGCTTTGCTCTTTCGGCCCGCCTCTCAGCTGTCAATCAATGAACTGTTACTAACAACTAACTAAATTCCCCCCCCCCCCTCAGGAGGCAGCCCGTAACAGCTGTCTAACTCCCAGGTACCTATTTACTGCTAAGTAACAAGGGCATCAGCGTAAAACTCTGGCCATTTTGTTTCCTCTTCGGCGCCGGGAATCGAACTCTAGCCACAGAATTACGTGTACAGCGTGCTGTCCACACAGCCACCGGCGCCCCGGTGTGTGTGTTTACTAGTTGTGTTTTTTGCGGGGGTTGAGCCTTGCTCTTTCGGCCCGCCTCTCAACTGTCAATCAACTGTTTACTAACTACTTTTTTTTTTTCCACACCACACACACACCCCCCAGTAAGCAGCCCGTGACAGCTGACTAACTCCCAGGTACCTATTTACTGCTAGGTAACAGGGGCACTTAGGGTGAAAGAAACTTTGCCCATTTGTTTCTGCCTCGTGCGGGAATCGAACCCGCGCCACAGAATTACGAGTCCTGCGCGCTATCCACCAGGCTACGAGGCCCCCCCCCTGTGTGTGTGTGAATGTGTGCGTGCGTGGGTGCGTGCGTGAGAGCGTGGGTAAGTTAATCACATGGGAAGTGGATGGACAACGAGGAATAGGACTTTAGCCTGCACATGGTACAAAGATTCGAGACACCGGGTTAAATAATATGAGACTCGGCGGGTCGCTGGTCAAAACACTGCCCCGGGCATGGTTTGGTGGGCGGGAAGCTTAAGCTGGGTGGATGGGTGGGCGGGAAACTGGGTGGGAGGCTGGGTGGGTGGGTACGTTGGAGTGGAGTTAGTTTGGGGAAGGTGGAAGAGAGGATAGATGAGAAGGTTTGTGTGTGCAGTCCGTATACTCATTCACAACCACCGAACAACTCACTAACCCACAGCAGAGAATCCACTCACAGCAGACAACTCATTCGCTCACCGCTGCATCAGTAATAGGCATGGCGGTATCATCTTAGAGGTCCTGATCATTGCTCATACGAGGCCTCGCTTGAATAACTCCACCATCCTCGACTCACTTGTTTAGGCAACACTTATGAGAGTCACTTGGAAAATAAACTTTTGTGGGTTAGTGTGTTACCATTTTAAGAAGCGAAACAATAGTACATATCTAAAAAGCTTTCACATTATCGATTATAGTGCCCATGGATGCATTACCTGCGTCAGGTTACCTCGACTGGCTTCAGTAGACCGGCTTCGGTAGACCGGCTTCGGTAGACCGGCTTCGGTAGACCGGCTTCGGTTGACCGGCTTCAGTAGACCGGCTTTGGTAGACTGTCAGAGGGGAAGCCCTTCTACCTCTCTGGAGCGGCCTTCATGATCTATGCATGACTTATCTCACCAGTTCCCCCAATCCTTTTCCCTTCCTGCTCAGCGCAGAGCCTTTCAAAGCAGATAATCTGCATATCCTCTTCTGCGAGGGAAGAGCCGTGGTGTGAAGGAGAGTGGCGTCTTGCATACTGTCTTCCAAGTTGCTCTCAGTGATCTTTGATGTCGGTGAGGTTCCGTGAGGGGTCGGAGAAGCTGCTGGGAGGAATCTGAGCGCTCGACAACAGAGAACTTACAGGATGGAGGTCGTCATATGGGCGAGTGGTTGGTTCACTTGGTAGCTGATTGCCCAACCACTTGGACTGGACGGTAGAGCGACGGTCTCGCTTTGTGTAGGTTCGGCGTTCAATCCTCGACCGCCCATTCAATCCCCGACCGAATGTTGTGTTGTTGTTTTAGATTCAGCTACACGGAACAAAAAGTTACAAGTAGCACGGGCTAGGGTGAGCCCGAAGTGGAGTTACCTGGCACCACAGGAGCGGGGCTGTAACTGTGTGTGCCGACCGAATGGTTGGGCACCATTCCTTACCCCCCATCCCATCCCAAATCATTATCCTTATCCCTTCCAAGTGCTATATAGTTGCAACGGCCTGGAGCTTTTTTCTGATGGTAACTGATATCATTAGTGATGGTAATTGATGATATCAGTTACCATCAGGAGATAGTAACCCTTGCCCCTTGGTAACTGATTATCATGGTATTAGATTCTCTTGGCTGAAGACCCATTTGCCAGTTGATTTTTATAATATTAGATTATCATGCTAGTTAACTATCATGGTAGCAGATTTTCATGGTAACAGATCGTCAATGTAGAAGATTTCCCCGATTTTAAATTTTAATAGTATTAAATTCTCGTGGTAGTATATCCTCACGGTAGTAGATTCTCATGGTAGTAGATTCTCATGGCAGTAGATTCTCATGGCAGTAGATTCTCATGGTAGTAGGTTCTCATGGTAGTAGATTCTCATGGTAGTAGATTCTCATGGCAGTAGATTCTCATGGCAGTAGATTCTCATGGTAGTAGGTTCTCATGGTAGTAGATTCTCATGGCAGTAGATTCTCATGGCAGTAGATTCTCATGGCAGTAGATTCTCATGGTAGTAGGTTCTCATGGCAGTAGATTCTCATGGTAGTAGATTCTCATGGCAGTAGTTTCTCATGGCAGTAGATTCTCATGGCAGTAGATTCTCATGGTAGTAGATTCTCATGGTAGTAGATTCTCATGGTAGTAGATTCTCATAGCAGTATATTCTCATGGTAGTAGATTCTCATGGTAGTAGATTCTCATGGTAGTAGATTCTCATGGCAGTAGATTCTCATGGTAGTAGATTCTCATGGTAGCAGCTGCATGGGCAAACACTGACGTATACGATGTCAGAGATCTAGCGATTCCACAAACAGCTTTAACGTAAAATTGCCCTCCAGAAGGCAAGGGGCCTGACGGCTGAGTGGAGAGCGCCCGGGATTCGTAGTCCTAAGGGTCCGGGTTGGATCCCCGGCGGAAGGCGAAAACAAATGAGCACAGTTTCTTTCAACCAGATACCCCTGTTTCTTAGCAGTAAATAGGTACCTGAAAGTTAGACAGCTGCTACGGGCTGCTTCCTGGGGGATGTATGTGTGTGGAAAATTAGGATTAAGGACTTGTCCGAAATGCTATACGTCCTAGTGGCTGTACAAGAATGTAAAAACTCTTGTATATATGAATAATAAAAAAAAAAAGGCAAACATCAGGACTTCGTAAAGAATTTGTTTAACGTTAAATCCTTCTGGAATTTGCATAAACCTAACATTTAAATAACTCTCGATAAGTTTCAATATTCAAACACCGAATTCACATTAACGAACACAGCAGCCTCCTCCTCCCCCACCCCTCCAAAACGAAAATAAACAAATAATAAATACACACCCACCCACAGCAGATGAGAATTTATATATATATATATATATATATATATATATATATATATATATATATATATATATATATATATATATATATATATATACATAAGCCTATACTTGCATAAACCACAAGTGAAGATAAACAATCTTTGGACAACACCCACCAGTGGGACTCGAACCCAGAAAGCACAACTACCTTCCAGTAGCTGGCATAACTAGTATGCTTTAACCCACTACGCCATCAGACCTTACAAAAGAAGTAGATAGTTCGAGATATATATATCTCAAACATCTCTACCTCCCGAAGGCACCAGATGAGTGAGGGGTCAGTCTGCAATTTTCGTCAAGCCACTGTCAATGTGAGAGAACTCGTGTCCAGCTTATAAGCCTATACTTGCATAAACCACAAGTGAAGATAAACAATCTTTGGACAACACCCACCAGTGGGACTCGAACCCAGAAAGCACAACTACCTTCCAGTAGCTGGCATAACTAGTATGCTTTAACCCACTACGCCATCAGACCTTACAAAAGAAGTAGATAGTTCGAGATATATATATCTCAAACATCTCTACCTCCCGAAGGCACCAGATGAGTGAGGGGTCAGTCTG
Organism: Procambarus clarkii; assembly: GCF_040958095.1. NCBI lineage: Eukaryota > Metazoa > Arthropoda > Malacostraca > Decapoda > Cambaridae > Procambarus > Procambarus clarkii. The sequence goes on along the minus strand of NC_091200.1, from coordinate 2,993,998 downwards.
CAATTTTCGTCAAGCCACTGTCAATGTGAGAGAACTCGTGTCCAGCTTATAAGCCTATACTTGCATAAACCACAAGTGAAGATAAACAATCTTTGGACAACACCCACCAGTGGGACTCGAACCCAGAAAGCACAACTACCTTCCAGTAGCTGGCATAACTAGTATGCTTTAACCCACTACGCCATCAGACCTTACAAAAGAAGTAGATAGTTCGAGATATATATATCTCAAACATCTCTACCTCCCGAAGGCACCAGATGAGTGAGGGGTCAGTCTGCAATTTTCGTCAAGCCACTGTCAATGTGAGAGAACTCGTGTCCAGCTTATAAGCCTATACTTGCATAAACCACAAGTGAAGATAAACAATCTTTGGACAACACCCACCAGTGGGACTCGAACCCAGAAAGCACAACTACCTTCCAGTAGCTGGCATAACTAGTATGCTTTAACCCACTACGCCATCAGACCTTACAAAAGAAGTAGATAGTTCGAGATATATATATCTCAAACATCTCTACCTCCCGAAGGCACCAGATGAGTGAGGGGTCAGTCTGCAATTTTCGTCAAGCCACTGTCAATGTGAGAGAACTCGTGTCCAGCTTATAAGCCTATACTTGCATAAACCACAAGTGAAGATAAACAATCTTTGGACAACACCCACCAGTGGGACTCGAACCCAGAAAGCACAACTACCTTCCAGTAGCTGGCATAACTAGTATGCTTTAACCCACTACGCCATCAGACCTTACAAAAGAAGTAGATAGTTCGAGATATATATATCTCAAACATCTCTACCTCCCGAAGGCACCAGATGAGTGAGGGGTCAGTCTGCAATTTTCGTCAAGCCACTGTCAATGTGAGAGAACTCGTGTCCAGCTTATAAGCCTATACTTGCATAAACCACAAGTGAAGATAAACAATCTTTGGACAACACCCACCAGTGGGACTCGAACCCAGAAAGCACAACTACCTTCCAGTAGCTGGCATAACTAGTATGCTTTAACCCACTACGCCATCAGACCTTACAAAAGAAGTAGATAGTTCGAGATATATATATCTCAAACATCTCTACCTCCCGAAGGCACCAGATGAGTGAGGGGTCAGTCTGCAATTTTCGTCAAGCCACTGTCAATGTGAGAGAACTCGTGTCCAGCTTATAAGCCTATACTTGCATAAACCACAAGTGAAGATAAACAATCTTTGGACAACACCCACCAGTGGGACTCGAACCCAGAAAGCACAACTACCTTCCAGTAGCTGGCATAACTAGTATGCTTTAACCCACTACGCCATCAGACCTTACAAAAGAAGTAGATAGTTCGAGATATATATATCTCAAACATCTCTACCTCCCGAAGGCACCAGATGAGTGAGGGGTCAGTCTGCAATTTTCGTCAAGCCACTGTCAATGTGAGAGAACTCGTGTCCAGCTTATAAGCCTATACTTGCATAAACCACAAGTGAAGATAAACAATCTTTGGACAACACCCACCAGTGGGACTCGAACCCAGAAAGCACAACTACCTTCCAGTAGCTGGCATAACTAGTATGCTTTAACCCACTACGCCATCAGACCTTACAAAAGAAGTAGATAGTTCGAGATATATATATCTCAAACATCTCTACCTCCCGAAGGCACCAGATGAATGAGGGGTCAGTCTGCAATTTTCGTCAAGCCACTGTCAATGTGAGAGAACTCGTGTCCAGCTTATAAGCCTATACTTGCATAAACCACAAGTGAAGATAAACAATCTTTGGACAACACCCACCAGTGGGACTCGAACCCAGAAAGCACAACTACCTTCCAGTAGCTGGCATAACTAGTATGCTTTAACCCACTACGCCATCAGACCTTACAAAAGAAGTAGATAGTTCGAGATATATATATCTCAAACATCTCTACCTCCCGAAGGCACCAGATGAGTGAGGGGTCAGTCTGCAATTTTCGTCAAGCCACTGTCAATGTGAGAGAACTCGTGTCCAGCTTATAAGCCTATACTTGCATAAACCACAAGTGAAGATAAACAATCTTTGGACAACACCCACCAGTGGGACTCGAACCCAGAAAGCACAACTACCTTCCAGTAGCTGGCATAACTAGTATGCTTTAACCCACTACGCCATCAGACCTTACAAAAGAAGTAGATAGTTCGAGATATATATATCTCAAACATCTCTACCTCCCGAAGGCACCAGATGAGTGAGGGGTCAGTCTGCAATTTTCGTCAAGCCACTGTCAATGTGAGAGAACTCGTGTCCAGCTTATAAGCCTATACTTGCATAAACCACAAGTGAAGATAAACAATCTTTGGACAACACCCACCAGTGGGACTCGAACCCAGAAAGCACAACTACCTTCCAGTAGCTGGCATAACTAGTATGCTTTAACCCACTACGCCATCAGACCTTACAAAAGAAGTAGATAGTTCGAGATATATATATCTCAAACATCTCTACCTCCCGAAGGCACCAGATGAGTGAGGGGTCAGTCTGCAATTTTCGTCAAGCCACTGTCAATGTGAGAGAACTCGTGTCCAGCTTATAAGCCTATACTTGCATAAACCACAAGTGAAGATAAACAATCTTTGGACAACACCCACCAGTGGGACTCGAACCCAGAAAGCACAACTACCTTCCAGTAGCTGGCATAACTAGTATGCTTTAACCCACTACGCCATCAGACCTTACAAAAGAAGTAGATAGTTCGAGATATATATATCTCAAACATCTCTACCTCCCGAAGGCACCAGATGAGTGAGGGGTCAGTCTGCAATTTTCGTCAAGCCACTGTCAATGTGAGAGAACTCGTGTCCAGCTTATAAGCCTATACTTGCATAAACCACAAGTGAAGATAAACAATCTTTGGACAACACCCACCAGTGGGACTCGAACCCAGAAAGCACAACTACCTTCCAGTAGCTGGCATAACTAGTATGCTTTAACCCACTACGCCATCAGACCTTACAAAAGAAGTAGATAGTTCGAGATATATATATCTCAAACATCTCTACCTCCCGAAGGCACCAGATGAGTGAGGGGTCAGTCTGCAATTTTCGTCAAGCCACTGTCAATGTGAGAGAACTCGTGTCCAGCTTATAAGCCTATACTTGCATAAACCACAAGTGAAGATAAACAATCTTTGGACAACACCCACCAGTGGGACTCGAACCCAGAAAGCACAACTACCTTCCAGTAGCTGGCATAACTAGTATGCTTTAACCCACTACGCCATCAGACCTTACAAAAGAAGTAGATAGTTCGAGATATATATATCTCAAACATCTCTACCTCCCGAAGGCACCAGATGAGTGAGGGGTCAGTCTGCAATTTTCGTCAAGCCACTGTCAATGTGAGAGAACTCGTGTCCAGCTTATAAGCCTATACTTGCATAAACCACAAGTGAAGATAAACAATCTTTGGACAACACCCACCAGTGGGACTCGAACCCAGAAAGCACAACTACCTTCCAGTAGCTGGCATAACTAGTATGCTTTAACCCACTACGCCATCAGACCTTACAAAAGAAGTAGATAGTTCGAGATATATATATCTCAAACATCTCTACCTCCCGAAGGCACCAGATGAGTGAGGGGTCAGTCTGCAATTTTCGTCAAGCCACTGTCAATGTGAGAGAACTCGTGTCCAGCTTATAAGCCTATACTTGCATAAACCACAAGTGAAGATAAACAATCTTTGGACAACACCCACCAGTGGGACTCGAACCCAGAAAGCACAACTACCTTCCAGTAGCTGGCATAACTAGTATGCTTTAACCCACTACGCCATCAGACCTTACAAAAGAAGTAGATAGTTCGAGATATATATATCTCAAACATCTCTACCTCCCGAAGGCACCAGATGAGTGAGGGGTCAGTCTGCAATTTTCGTCAAGCCACTGTCAATGTGAGAGAACTCGTGTCCAGCTTATAAGCCTATACTTGCATAAACCACAAGTGAAGATAAACAATCTTTGGACAACACCCACCAGTGGGACTCGAACCCAGAAAGCACAACTACCTTCCAGTAGCTGGCATAACTAGTATGCTTTAACCCACTACGCCATCAGACCTTACAAAAGAAGTAGATAGTTCGAGATATATATATCTCAAACATCTCTACCTCCCGAAGGCACCAGATGAGTGAGGGGTCAGTCTGCAATTTTCGTCAAGCCACTGTCAATGTGAGAGAACTCGTGTCCAGCTTATAAGCCTATACTTGCATAAACCACAAGTGAAGATAAACAATCTTTGGACAACACCCACCAGTGGGACTCGAACCCAGAAAGCACAACTACCTTCCAGTAGCTGGCATAACTAGTATGCTTTAACCCACTACGCCATCAGACCTTACAAAAGAAGTAGATAGTTCGAGATATATATATCTCAAACATCTCTACCTCCCGAAGGCACCAGATGAGTGAGGGGTCAGTCTGCAATTTTCGTCAAGCCACTGTCAATGTGAGAGAACTCGTGTCCAGCTTATAAGCCTATACTTGCATAAACCACAAGTGAAGATAAACAATCTTTGGACAACACCCACCAGTGGGACTCGAACCCAGAAAGCACAACTACCTTCCAGTAGCTGGCATAACTAGTATGCTTTAACCCACTACGCCATCAGACCTTACAAAAGAAGTAGATAGTTCGAGATATATATATCTCAAACATCTCTACCTCCCGAAGGCACCAGATGAGTGAGGGGTCAGTCTGCAATTTTCGTCAAGCCACTGTCAATGTGAGAGAACTCGTGTCCAGCTTATAAGCCTATACTTGCATAAACCACAAGTGAAGATAAACAATCTTTGGACAACACCCACCAGTGGGACTCGAACCCAGAAAGCACAACTACCTTCCAGTAGCTGGCATAACTAGTATGCTTTAACCCACTACGCCATCAGACCTTACAAAAGAAGTAGATAGTTCGAGATATATATATCTCAAACATCTCTACCTCCCGAAGGCACCAGATGAGTGAGGGGTCAGTCTGCAATTTTCGTCAAGCCACTGTCAATGTGAGAGAACTCGTGTCCAGCTTATAAGCCTATACTTGCATAAACCACAAGTGAAGATAAACAATCTTTGGACAACACCCACCAGTGGGACTCGAACCCAGAAAGCACAACTACCTTCCAGTAGCTGGCATAACTAGTATGCTTTAACCCACTACGCCATCAGACCTTACAAAAGAAGTAGATAGTTCGAGATATATATATCTCAAACATCTCTACCTCCCGAAGGCACCAGATGAATGAGGGGTCAGTCTGCAATTTTCGTCAAGCCACTGTCAATGTGAGAGAACTCGTGTCCAGCTTATAAGCCTATACTTGCATAAACCACAAGTGAAGATAAACAATCTTTGGACAACACCCACCAGTGGGACTCGAACCCAGAAAGCACAACTACCTTCCAGTAGCTGGCATAACTAGTATGCTTTAACCCACTACGCCATCAGACCTTACAAAAGAAGTAGATAGTTCGAGATATATATATCTCAAACATCTCTACCTCCCGAAGGCACCAGATGAGTGAGGGGTCAGTCTGCAATTTTCGTCAAGCCACTGTCAATGTGAGAGAACTCGTGTCCAGCTTATAAGCCTATACTTGCATAAACCACAAGTGAAGATAAACAATCTTTGGACAACACCCACCAGTGGGACTCGAACCCAGAAAGCACAACTACCTTCCAGTAGCTGGCATAACTAGTATGCTTTAACCCACTACGCCATCAGACCTTACAAAAGAAGTAGATAGTTCGAGATATATATATCTCAAACATCTCTACCTCCCGAAGGCACCAGATGAGTGAGGGGTCAGTCTGCAATTTTCGTCAAGCCACTGTCAATGTGAGAGAACTCGTGTCCAGCTTATAAGCCTATACTTGCATAAACCACAAGTGAAGATAAACAATCTTTGGACAACACCCACCAGTGGGACTCGAACCCAGAAAGCACAACTACCTTCCAGTAGCTGGCATAACTAGTATGCTTTAACCCACTACGCCATCAGACCTTACAAAAGAAGTAGATAGTTCGAGATATATATATCTCAAACATCTCTACCTCCCGAAGGCACCAGATGAGTGAGGGGTCAGTCTGCAATTTTCGTCAAGCCACTGTCAATGTGAGAGAACTCGTGTCCAGCTTATAAGCCTATACTTGCATAAACCACAAGTGAAGATAAACAATCTTTGGACAACACCCACCAGTGGGACTCGAACCCAGAAAGCACAACTACCTTCCAGTAGCTGGCATAACTAGTATGCTTTAACCCACTACGCCATCAGACCTTACAAAAGAAGTAGATAGTTCGAGATATATATATCTCAAACATCTCTACCTCCCGAAGGCACCAGATGAGTGAGGGGTCAGTCTGCAATTTTCGTCAAGCCACTGTCAATGTGAGAGAACTCGTGTCCAGCTTATAAGCCTATACTTGCATAAACCACAAGTGAAGATAAACAATCTTTGGACAACACCCACCAGTGGGACTCGAACCCAGAAAGCACAACTACCTTCCAGTAGCTGGCATAACTAGTATGCTTTAACCCACTACGCCATCAGACCTTACAAAAGAAGTAGATAGTTCGAGATATATATATCTCAAACATCTCTACCTCCCGAAGGCACCAGATGAGTGAGGGGTCAGTCTGCAATTTTCGTCAAGCCACTGTCAATGTGAGAGAACTCGTGTCCAGCTTATAAGCCTATACTTGCATAAACCACAAGTGAAGATAAACAATCTTTGGACAACACCCACCAGTGGGACTCGAACCCAGAAAGCACAACTACCTTCCAGTAGCTGGCATAACTAGTATGCTTTAACCCACTACGCCATCAGACCTTACAAAAGAAGTAGATAGTTCGAGATATATATATCTCAAACATCTCTACCTCCCGAAGGCACCAGATGAGTGAGGGGTCAGTCTGCAATTTTCGTCAAGCCACTGTCAATGTGAGAGAACTCGTGTCCAGCTTATAAGCCTATACTTGCATAAACCACAAGTGAAGATAAACAATCTTTGGACAACACCCACCAGTGGGACTCGAACCCAGAAAGCACAACTACCTTCCAGTAGCTGGCATAACTAGTATGCTTTAACCCACTACGCCATCAGACCTTACAAAAGAAGTAGATAGTTCGAGATATATATATCTCAAACATCTCTACCTCCCGAAGGCACCAGATGAGTGAGGGGTCAGTCTGCAATTTTCGTCAAGCCACTGTCAATGTGAGAGAACTCGTGTCCAGCTTATAAGCCTATACTTGCATAAACCACAAGTGAAGATAAACAATCTTTGGACAACACCCACCAGTGGGACTCGAACCCAGAAAGCACAACTACCTTCCAGTAGCTGGCATAACTAGTATGCTTTAACCCACTACGCCATCAGACCTTACAAAAGAAGTAGATAGTTCGAGATATATATATCTCAAACATCTCTACCTCCCGAAGGCACCAGATGAGTGAGGGGTCAGTCTGCAATTTTCGTCAAGCCACTGTCAATGTGAGAGAACTCGTGTCCAGCTTATAAGCCTATACTTGCATAAACCACAAGTGAAGATAAACAATCTTTGGACAACACCCACCAGTGGGACTCGAACCCAGAAAGCACAACTACCTTCCAGTAGCTGGCATAACTAGTATGCTTTAACCCACTACGCCATCAGACCTTACAAAAGAAGTAGATAGTTCGAGATATATATATCTCAAACATCTCTACCTCCCGAAGGCACCAGATGAGTGAGGGGTCAGTCTGCAATTTTCGTCAAGCCACTGTCAATGTGAGAGAACTCGTGTCCAGCTTATAAGCCTATACTTGCATAAACCACAAGTGAAGATAAACAATCTTTGGACAACACCCACCAGTGGGACTCGAACCCAGAAAGCACAACTACCTTCCAGTAGCTGGCATAACTAGTATGCTTTAACCCACTACGCCATCAGACCTTACAAAAGAAGTAGATAGTTCGAGATATATATATCTCAAACATCTCTACCTCCCGAAGGCACCAGATGAGTGAGGGGTCAGTCTGCAATTTTCGTCAAGCCACTGTCAATGTGAGAGAACTCGTGTCCAGCTTATAAGCCTATACTTGCATAAACCACAAGTGAAGATAAACAATCTTTGGACAACACCCACCAGTGGGACTCGAACCCAGAAAGCACAACTACCTTCCAGTAGCTGGCATAACTAGTATGCTTTAACCCACTACGCCATCAGACCTTACAAAAGAAGTAGATAGTTCGAGATATATATATCTCAAACATCTCTACCTCCCTACCTCTACCTCCCTACCTCCCTACCTCCCTCATCTCTACCTGGGTTCGAGTCCCACTGGTGGGTGTTGTCCAAAGATTGTTTATCTTCACTTGTGGTTTATGCAAGTATAGGCTTATAAGCTGGACACGAGTTCTCTCACATTGACAGTGGCTTGACGAAAATTGCAGACTGACCCCTCACTCATCTGGTGCCTTCGGGAGGTAGAGATGTTTGAGATATATATATCTCGAACTATCTACTTCTTTTGTAAGGTCTGATGGCGTAGTGGGTTAAAGCATACTAGTTATGCCAGCTACTGGAAGGTAGTTGTGCTTTCTGGGTTCGAGTCCCACTGGTGGGTGTTGTCCAAAGATTGTTTATCTTCACTTGTGGTTTATGCAAGTATAGGCTTATAAGCTGGACACGAGTTCTCTCACATTGACAGTGGCTTGACGAAAATTGCAGACTGACCCCTCATTCATCTGGTGCCTTCGGGAGGTAGAGATGTTTGAGATATATATATCTCGAACTATCTACTTCTTTTGTAAGGTCTGATGGCGTAGTGGGTTAAAGCATACTAGTTATGCCAGCTACTGGAAGGTAGTTGTGCTTTCTGGGTTCGAGTCCCACTGGTGGGTGTTGTCCAAAGATTGTTTATCTTCACTTGTGGTTTATGCAAGTATAGGCTTATAAGCTGGACACGAGTTCTCTCACATTGACAGTGGCTTGACGAAAATTGCAGACTGACCCCTCACTCATCTGGTGCCTTCGGGAGGTAGAGATGTTTGAGATATATATATCTCGAACTATCTACTTCTTTTGTAAGGTCTGATGGCGTAGTGGGTTAAAGCATACTAGTTATGCCAGCTACTGGAAGGTAGTTGTGCTTTCTGGGTTCGAGTCCCACTGGTGGGTGTTGTCCAAAGATTGTTTATCTTCACTTGTGGTTTATGCAAGTATAGGCTTATAAGCTGGACACGAGTTCTCTCACATTGACAGTGGCTTGACGAAAATTGCAGACTGACCCCTCACTCATCTGGTGCCTTCGGGAGGTAGAGATGTTTGAGATATATATATCTCGAACTATCTACTTCTTTTGTAAGGTCTGATGGCGTAGTGGGTTAAAGCATACTAGTTATGCCAGCTACTGGAAGGTAGTTGTGCTTTCTGGGTTCGAGTCCCACTGGTGGGTGTTGTCCAAAGATTGTTTATCTTCACTTGTGGTTTATGCAAGTATAGGCTTATAAGCTGGACACGAGTTCTCTCACATTGACAGTGGCTTGACGAAAATTGCAGACTGACCCCTCACTCATCTGGTGCCTTCGGGAGGTAGAGATGTTTGAGATATATATATCTCGAACTATCTACTTCTTTTGTAAGGTCTGATGGCGTAGTGGGTTAAAGCATACTAGTTATGCCAGCTACTGGAAGGTAGTTGTGCTTTCTGGGTTCGAGTCCCACTGGTGGGTGTTGTCCAAAGATTGTTTATCTTCACTTGTGGTTTATGCAAGTATAGGCTTATAAGCTGGACACGAGTTCTCTCACATTGACAGTGGCTTGACGAAAATTGCAGACTGACCCCTCACTCATCTGGTGCCTTCGGGAGGTAGAGATGTTTGAGATATATATATCTCGAACTATCTACTTCTTTTGTAAGGTCTGATGGCGTAGTGGGTTAAAGCATACTAGTTATGCCAGCTACTGGAAGGTAGTTGTGCTTTCTGGGTTCGAGTCCCACTGGTGGGTGTTGTCCAAAGATTGTTTATCTTCACTTGTGGTTTATGCAAGTATAGGCTTATAAGCTGGACACGAGTTCTCTCACATTGACAGTGGCTTGACGAAAATTGCAGACTGACCCCTCACTCATCTGGTGCCTTCGGGAGGTAGAGATGTTTGAGATATATATATCTCGAACTATCTACTTCTTTTGTAAGGTCCGATGGCGTAGTGGGTTAAAGCATACTAGTTATGCCAGCTACTGGAAGGTAGTTGTGCTTTCTGGGTTCGAGTCCCACTGGTGGGTGTTGTCCAAAGATTGTTTATCTTCACTTGTGGTTTATGCAAGTATAGGCTTATAAGCTGGACACGAGTTCTCTCACATTGACAGTGGCTTGACGAAAATTGCAGACTGACCCCTCACTCATCTGGTGCCTTCGGGAGGTAGAGATGTTTGAGATATATATATCTCGAACTATCTACTTCTTTTGTAAGGTCTGATGGCGTAGTGGGTTAAAGCATACTAGTTATGCCAGCTACTGGAAGGTAGTTGTGCTTTCTGGGTTCGAGTCCCACTGGTGGGTGTTGTCCAAAGATTGTTTATCTTCACTTGTGGTTTATGCAAGTATAGGCTTATAAGCTGGACACGAGTTCTCTCACATTGACAGTGGCTTGACGAAAATTGCAGACTGACCCCTCACTCATCTGGTGCCTTCGGGAGGTAGAGATGTTTGAGATATATATATCTCGAACTATCTACTTCTTTTGTAAGGTCTGATGGCGTAGTGGGTTAAAGCATACTAGTTATGCCAGCTACTGGAAGGTAGTTGTGCTTTCTGGGTTCGAGTCCCACTGGTGGGTGTTGTCCAAAGATTGTTTATCTTCACTTGTGGTTTATGCAAGTATAGGCTTATAAGCTGGACACGAGTTCTCTCACATTGACAGTGGCTTGACGAAAATTGCAGACTGACCCCTCACTCATCTGGTGCCTTCGGGAGGTAGAGATGTTTGAGATATATATATCTCGAACTATCTACTTCTTTTGTAAGGTCTGATGGCGTAGTGGGTTAAAGCATACTAGTTATGCCAGCTACTGGAAGGTAGTTGTGCTTTCTGGGTTCGAGTCCCACTGGTGGGTGTTGTCCAAAGATTGTTTATCTTCACTTGTGGTTTATGCAAGTATAGGCTTATAAGCTGGACACGAGTTCTCTCACATTGACAGTGGCTTGACGAAAATTGCAGACTGACCCCTCACTCATCTGGTGCCTTCGGGAGGTAGAGATGTTTGAGATATATATATCTCGAACTATCTACTTCTTTTGTAAGGTCTGATGGCGTAGTGGGTTAAAGCATACTAGTTATGCCAGCTACTGGAAGGTAGTTGTGCTTTCTGGGTTCGAGTCCCACTGGTGGGTGTTGTCCAAAGATTGTATATATATATATATATATATATATATATATATATATATATATATATATATATATATATATATATATATATATATATATATATATATATATATATATATATATATATACCATGAGTGGTGGTTATTCCCGGCGCTTTCCGGTGTATATATGTACTGAATGTTTATACTTTAGAGTCCTGGATTAAGCTCAGGACTAAAGCAGACTTGCTGGTTGGTCAGTGTAAGCTTTTGTGGTGGTCTTAATAACCCTCCCGCGGTTGTTAAGTCCAACACCAAAACAAACAACTTAAGTGGATAAGGGTTTTGGAAATAGGAGCCTTGTAGGTTGTCAAGAGTCGTGTATGGGTTGTCAAGAGTCGTGTGTGGGTTGTCAAGAGTCGTGTTTGGGTTGTCAAGAGTCGTGTTTGGGTTGTCAAGAGTCGTGTGCTGGTTGTCAAGAGTCGTGTGCAGGTTGTCAAGAGTCGTAAAGGGGCTGGCAAGAGCTGTTTTGGTCGTCAACTTAATAAACCATCAGGGTGACATGATAGAACACGCGACCTGAACCGATAAATACGTGATCTATACAAGTCCCGCTACCTTCAATTACGTCATTTACAACAAATGATCTCTTTTTCGACGATTTGATTTAACGAATTATTAAAATAAGGTTCGCTAAATTGAAACTCAAAACCGTCCATTGGCATCGACGTTTGTTTAATTGGGAGAAAAATAATCTTTGCTTCGAATTTAGGTTGCCTTAATTGAAAGCAAAATAATATATATTGCATCGAAACTGAGCTGGCTTAATTAGAACCAAAACATGCAATATAATTGAGCGTGTTTGCTGGACTGAAAATATAAAGGCAAATCTATGTACATATTTAATTCCCACATAAAACAAAACAAAACGTTGTAGCGTATAACGATATAATTATAAAGCTGTTAGTTGGTCTTTTCTAGCGACTTGCTTTACAAGATTTTATGCAATGGTGACTGTGGTTGTCCTTGGCTTTATAACAGTGAAAGAAAATGGGTTAAGGAGCATATTATTTCTCATGCAATATAAAAGCTTTAAAATAATATTTGACATTCATTTGTAGGCCAACAAAACTAGAAGCAGTCTCACACGGTGGTAGATTCTTATGGTAGTAAATTTTCATTGAAATAGAGTATCATTGTAGTAGATTTTTATTGTAGATTATTATTGAAGTAGATTGTAATGATATAATTATTCTGACAGTTGAGTATCATGATAGTAGATGATTATGAGAGTTTTCATGGTAGTAGAATAATTATTATGATAACATTATCATGGTTGTAGGTTATCATGACACTGGATTATTAATGTAGCAGGGTATCATAATAGTAGATTATAATCGCAGTAGGTTGTCATAGTAATTGAATATCCTGGTAGAATCTTCAAACAGTCGTTGATTTTTGATGGTAGAAGCTCCCCCATGGTAGTTCAGTGTCACAGGACTAACACCACAGTAGTTAACAGGTGGAATGCATTAGGAAGTGATGTGTTGGAGGCTGACTCCATACACAGTTTCAAATGTAGATATGATAGAGCCCAGTAGGCTCAGGAATCTGTACATCAGTTGATTGACAGTTGAGAGGCGGGACCAAAGAGCCAAAGCTCAACCCCGCAACTGAGCCAGATCGTGTCATGGTTAGACCCTCACTCACATGGAGAGAAAACTGTATCCTGCCCAAAATTACAGAAGGCTAGAGTACAGCAATTACGTCATATTGTGAATAATTGGTTCACTATTTATTCAAGGGGTCATTAACAAAAACTAATTAAACTAATTAAACTAATTATAGTTTGTTTTATTCCAGCGTAATAATAATAAGTTGTTGAACGGCACATGTTTATGACGTATTAGAACGTTGTTACAACTTGCTATATTGGTTGTTATAACTGGTTAGGAGGTGTTAAAACTTGTTCGAACGTTGTACCAACGTCGTAGTTTCGGTGTGTATTTGGCGGGCTGTCCTCACACTTAGTGCATCGCAGTTTTGATGCTATCTCACATAACAAAAATCAATGTTTTAGTTATTCAAAAAAACACTGCAATATTTACGAATGCAAAATTCTTGCTCCCTTGAGATTGAAAGAATTGTTTCTTGGCGTATCTGTTGCTCCTCTGCTTGTCATGGGGGCTATCTTGCACTTCCTGCCATGCCTCCTGGTTTCGAATGGAGTTATTTCCAAATGCAGATTTGGAACCAGTTTCTCTATTACTTTTCATCGCTAAATTATTATGAACCTCTCTCCCCTGCTCTCTAGAAAATACAAATTTAGAAATTTTAAACGTTCCTCAAAATTTATGTGATCTATTGAATTGATTTTTGCAGCAAAATATCTCTACACACACGCAAACAATTGCCATACGTTCAACCTTTACTAAGAGCATCAAAATATCTATACGAGGAAGGCACATAGTACCAAAAAATGTACTATGTAAAATGTACTATGTACCATAGTACATAGTACCAAAAATATAGGTAAAAACAAGTGCTGAGGCTCCTCACCTCAAGTGAACAGTCTCTTCTCTGTGATTTGTGCACTTACTGGATCAATTCCTTGCATAATGGCACCTTAGAAGTGTTCTGTGGCGTCTACTGTCCTGAAAGATTGTTCCATAAAGAAACAAAAGGCTTATTCGCATCTACATTATTGTCGAGTGAACAGTCTGCTTTATGCTCATGTCTGAGAAGTGGAACGAGGACGTACTAACAATGCTCAGATAAATGTTTTATTAAAGTGAAAAGAAAATTAACCTGCTTTCTTAGAATAAATTTTGTCTTTTTCCATGTAATCTTAAGGGCATAAGTTTTTTCGAAACAGCTTTCTTACGTATAACAAGGAATAACGTATATTTTACGAATGAATAATTCAATTATGAATATTGAATTCATGCGAATGAATTCAATATTCATTGAGTTATTCGCATAAATAAACATCAATGAAAAACTGAAGGATGAGCATTTAAGAATGTGGTCAGGAGACGAAGCTGTTGAACTAAACCACAATAACAAGCCTTTCTGAGGGTTCAGTATTATCCTATTATGAACAATAAATTATTAAAGTATTATGAAGACAACTAACATCTCTTCAACTCGAGTACGATAATTGCTCTATAAGAGGCAGTATACGAAATAACAATGTTGCTTCCGGTGCAACCACTGTGGTGCAGGTCATATTGGTGCAATAGAGTATTGACAACTTCGTTATTTTCACTATAATCTAACATGACAAAATATCAACATATTCACATTCCAAGAACATGACCATACCCATGAAAGTTTTCAAACCCCATATTTAAAACACTACAATATAATGAGATGAATCATTCAAAAGCCCTCCACTAGGCACTTTAACGTCAATGAATGATGCAAAGCACTTCTTGGCATCATAACGATCATATGGAATATTGGAGAAGGAATACCACGTTATTGCAAGGAACTGGATGACCATCAACAATGCCATCTTGAGTAACACAAGGGCTGCCACAAGTTTCCACTCACCTGGGCTGTAGGAGTCTCGAACCGTGGACCCCACGCATGTGAGGCCGATGCTCTATCGACTGGGCAATAAGCACTCTTAATTATTTTATAATGAGTGCCACGTATGTCATCATGAGGGAACGAAAGATGATAACTGTGGCACTGACTCGAGTCTTGACAAACATCACGCATTGATTCACAGGATCCATAAGGAAGTATGTACTTAAAATTGACCAAAAAAAAAATCAGGCGAGTAGAAACTTGCAAACAAAATTATTCCTCTTGTCAATAAGATAAATGCTGAGGCCACGACGGTGAATACAAAGCCCTGGCCAACGCATAGTGCGGAACCTTTCACTCTTGCGCCCCAACTTACCCTTGACGATATGCACTTAATCATCAACGCTCTCAATGAGTGCGTGTCAGCACTGTATTGATAACAAGCGAGAGTGGCGGACCCTCCTCCCTGGTAATGTATATCCCCCTCTCTTACTTAGTCTTCCCCGCCTACGACTTCCCGACCCCTACAAGCTTTACGCTGCTTGTCCATCTCTGATCATATATCCTCCTCCAATGTAGGTAAAACTACTTTATATTTTGCACTTTTCACTTTGTGAGAGAAGACTGGGAGACGGGGCGAGTATTAAGGGCGCTATGCAACAAAATGTCGAGCCTGGCATCGCATACCACGACCTCCAGTCTAATACGTCATATTTTGAACGGAATCGACCAATCCATTTAACATATCAATTGTATTGTTAAACATTAGAGCCACGTAATAAAAACGTTTTCCATTGGCCTCAATAGTAACGTGGGACCGCATGTAACTGGTTAGGTAAAATAGTTACATTTGTTACAGAGTGGCTGGTCGATTGGACGGGCTGGTCGATTGGACGGGCTGGTCGAGTGGACGAGCTGGTCGAGTGGACGGGCTGGAGAGAGACCTGGGAGACACACCGGTCGACAGAATTAGATTTTGATCGTTGCTAATTCTTAGAGTGGGATGAGATTATTTGTCTGGGATTGTGGGTTTACTGTGGGTGTTGATGGCTCAGTGTGTTGTTTGTTGTCCTTGCTTGCTGGTGACAACACTCCAGTACACGTCACTTGAGCACCCTTCACTTGACACACTCCAGTACACGTCACTTGGGGACCTTCCACATGACACACTCCAGTACACGTCACCTGGGGACCTTCTACTTGACACACTCCAGTACACGTCACCTGGGGACCTTCTACTTGACACTCCAGTGCACGTCACCTGAGGACCCTCCACTTGACACACTCCAGTGCACGCCACCTGAGGACCCTCCACTTGACACACTCCAGTACACGTCACCTGAGGACCCTCCACTTGACACACTCCAGTGCACGTCACCTGAGGACCCTCCACTTGACACACTCCAGTACACGTCACCTGAGGACCCTCCACTTGACACACTCCAGTGCACGTCACCTGGGGACCCTCCACTTGATACACTCCAGTGCACGTCACCTGGGGACCCTCCACTTGACACACTCCAGTACACGTCACCTGGGGACCCTCCACTTGACACACTCCAGTACACGTCACCTGAGGACCCTCCACTTGACACACTCCAGTACACGTCACCTGAGGACCCTCCACTTGACACACTCCAGTACACGTCACTTGGGGACCCTCCACTTGACACACTCCAGTACACGTCACCTGGGGACCTTCCACTTGACACACTCCAGTACACGTCACTTGGGGACCCTCCACATGACACACTCCAGTGCACGTCACCTGAGGACCCTCCACTTGACACACTCCAGTGCACGTCACCTGGGGACCTTCCACATGACACACTCCAGTACACGTCACCTGGGGACCCTCCACATGACACACTCCAGTGCACGTCACCTGAGGACCCTCCACTTGACACACTCCAGTGCACGTCACCTGGGGACCTTCCACATGACACACTCCAGTACACGTCACCTGGGGACCCTCCACATGACACACTCCAGTACACGTCACTTGGGGACCTTCCACACAAGTTGTCAACTAACCCGACACGTCTTTCCATAAGGGACAACTTCTTTAATTCATCACGTCATGTCGTTAACTCCAGAGTCTCGCCTAAAGTTTGCTTCAGCTTAAAACTTTATATCTCAAATATCTTGTATTTTTTACAAACTTTAGACCTCACCTTCCCTACCCCCCCCCACCCCACTAGAGTTGGGCTGGAACCCAAAGTTGTTCTAAGTAACTTTAACCTCCACTTGAGTGATTACGAAGATTAAGCATCGGAAAGATATAATTGTTTTCATTAGTAAATACCTGAGTAACTAATTTTATTCTCCCTGCCACATATCTGAGAAATTAAATAAAGCTCGAACCGCATAACTAACCAATTAGCTAGAGTGTTAACGCATTACTGAACGGACTGGATGCGTTTTAAATAACGTTTACCATAATAATTGCTTATATTATATATATATATATATATATATATATATATATATATATATATATATATATATATATATATATATATTGGCAGGCGATTGCTTATTCAGCTTTACAGATTGAATTAGATACACCGAGCGCCGTTCACTATTGCAATTATTATGGGAGTGAGTAACTCAACATACGTCCCAATAATCAACCAACATTTGGGAAGCGGCGTTTATTCAATGCATGCAAATTATATGACTGAATTCCAAGTCTATGAAAGTTATGTGGAACATCAGGGAGGAGTTGAAGCGTGACCCGCAGGACATGTTGGTTGGCTGGGTGATGGGACAGCCACCGTGGGTGATGGGGCAGCCACCGTGGGTGATGGGGTAGCCAGCGTGGGTGATGGGACAGCCAGTGTGGGTGATGGGGTAGCCAGCGTGGGTGATGGTGTAGCCAGTGTGGGTGATGGGACAGCCAGCGTGGGTGATGGGACAGCCAGTGTGGGTGATGGTGTAGCCAGCGTGGGTGATGGTGTAGCCAGTGTGGGTGATGGTGTAGCCAGCGTGGGTGATGGTGTAGCCAGTGTGGGTGATGGTGTAGCCAGCGTGGGTGATGGTGTAGCCAGTGTGGGTGATGGTGTAGCCAGCGTGGGTGATGGGACAGCCAGTGTGGGTGATGGGACAGCCAGCGTGGGTGATGGGACAGCCAGCGTGGGTGATAGGGTAGCCAGCGTGGGTGATGGTGTAGCCAGCGTGGGTGATGGGGTAGCCAGTGTGGGTGATGGTGTAGCCAGCGTGGGTGATGGTGCAGCCAGTGTGGGTGGTGTAGCCAGCGTGGGTGATGGGGTAGCCAGCGTGGGTGATGGGGTAGCCAGCGTGGGTGATGGGGTAGCCAGTGTGGGTGATGGTGTAGCCAGCGTGGGTGATGGGGTAGCCAGCGTGGGTGATGGGGTAGCCAGCGTGGGTGATGGTGTAGCCAGCGTGGGTGATGGGGTAGCCAGCGTGGGTGATGGGGTAGCCAGCGTGGGTGATGGTGTAGCCAGCGTGGGTGATGGTGTAGCCAGCGTGGGTGATGGGGCAGCCAACGTGGGTGAGACACCACACTGATATGCATAGTATCTACTGAGGTGACAGCCGGTCGAGTAGGATCAATGAGCTTCTCTTCGCGATTCTCACCGAGGCACTGGTAGAGACGAGTTCAGTTCCTCAAGTTGTGATAGCGGATTATACGGTGGAAAATCAAATTGACATATTCCCCGAACCTACTTAGGGACGTTTCAAGACGATTTGTGTGACTTACAGGGAAGCCTGTAAGTCTCGTGATGAATGATGTTGCTCCTCACTTCGGAAAATGAGGAATTTCCTCATTAAGGGCCTCAGGAAATACGGCCTTTCCGTCTCCAGGAAAGGAGTATCTGTCTTAGAACTACCTCCTCAAACACTTATGGCTTTGAGCAGATGGTTCTAGCTTCTAACTCCAACTTGTTTAAGTTGTTTAAGAGTTTGTTTAAGGCCTTAATCTTTAGTTGCAAATTTAGTTTTTTGTTCTAACTTAAGAATTCACTTGAGGGCTCGACTGGACTTACGAACTTTCTTCACGAACTCAAGTTCAAGCTAAGGCACACTTTCTGGGAAGTGTGAAACCTTTGGAACATCTGTGCTGTAAGGATGACTCTCGCCTACAACCACCTCAATAACTCATATTGAAATCACCTTATCACATACACTGATTAGCTGACCTTGTCTCTGGTATAAGCCAGCTGGTTATGCCAACACTGCCACTACACTCATGGTTGTTAGCGGCCTGGCACATCGCGTTGATCGCGTTCGCTGGCAGTAAACACTTCGCTATTGATCACGGACACATTCCTAGAATCTGACGAGCGCCAGGCTGGAAAAAATGGGGACGTGTGGCGGCGTAAATTGGGGCTGTTGTTGACGTGATGTCGGCTGCACTCTCCTAACTTGAGGGTTGTCTTAAGATGATTTCGGGTGCTTAGCGTCCCAGCGGCCCGGTCCTCGACTAGGCCTCCTTTTTTGTTGCACAAACCCCCCAGGAAGCAGCCCGTAGCAGCTGTCTAACTCCCAGGTATCTATTTACTGCTAGTTGAACAAGAGGATCAGGGTGAAAGAAACTCTTCCCATTTGTTTCCACCTTCACCGGGGATCGAACCCAGAACCTCAGGACAACGAACCCCGAGCGCTGTTCACTCAGCTGTCAGGCCCCCCTGAAGCTCATAAAAATCTCAATTTTTTTTATGAGTCTTTAAAAAAGGTATTTTTATTGAGCGTTTTCCTGTTTCTCTCACTTATCAATCCCGACGCCATAGTCCTAATTCTGCTGGGAAACCATCGACGCGGAAAAGAAAACATTGTGGCCACGATAATATCTACTCTGCATCAAGGAGCGGCTGTCCACCTTCAGCAATAATGTTTGAAATATCAAAACAAACAGCAATATAATTTGGTAGCAATATAATGTCGTAATTATGCATTTGTTATGGATTGGGCTTAAGGAACCAAGGGCAGGCACTGCTGGCCGCATGCCAACTTGGCAACAATAGGTGCCACCTTGGGCACAACGGGTGCCACATTGGGCACAACGGGTGCCTCCTTGGGCACAATGGGTGCCACCTTAGGCACAACGGGTGTCTCCTTGGGCACAACGGGTGCCTCCTTAGGCACAACGGGTGCCACCTTGGGCACAACGGGTGCCACCTTGGGCACGATGGGTGCCACCTTGGGCACAACGGGTGCCTCCTTGGGCACAATGGGTGCCACCTTAGGCACAACGGGTGTCTCCTTGGGCACAACGGGTGCCTCCTTAGGCACAACGGGTGCCACCTTGGGCACAACGGGTGCCACCTTGGGCACAATGGGTGCCACCTTGGGCACAACGGGTGCCACCTTGGGCACAATGGGTGCCATAGGGCAGCCAACGGCGTCCTTGATAATGAGAATTTAAGCCAAATGAACTACATATAAGTACTTTATTTGGGACGAGATCAGGTTCGACTAGACCCATATAGTACAAATTTGGGTCTACTATCGTTAGTTAAGTTTTTTGTCAATAATTTTCTATATAGAGTTTATGCAGGAAGAACAAGTCACCTTAAAAGGCAACAAACAATGCTTCTGACGATTCCCCAAAATTTAATATTATATTCATATACCGTATTGTTATTTTCTGTTTTTAATGAAAGTTGTTAAAAAGTTGAATATTTCGTGACGCTTGGAAATATTTCAGCTCTGAAGCTTGGAACTATTGACATCAACCGTAAAGTTTACACCAAACAATGATACATTGATGTTCCTGGTGTGTTGGTGTGCTTGTTTGGTTGCAGTCTTGCTCACCATGCAATGTTCCTCCTGTTTATTTTGTTATTATTATTATTAGTGCTATTATCAATATTACTGCAAGATCGATATCCAGGCGATGAGTCACGATAACATGGCAGAAGATATCGACTTGAGAATGGTCCAGGACGGACCGAAACGTCGTCGTTCTAGTGTGTGGTCTGGTCAACATCGTAAGACCAGATGTTGACCAGTCTTACGATGTTGACCAGACCACACACTAGAACGACGACGTTTCGGTCCGTCCTGGACCATTCTCAAGTCGACATCTTCTGCCATGTTATCGTGACTCATCGCCTGGATATCGATCTTGCAATAATATTGATAATATACTTAGGTTATAACCACCCAAATAATTAATTTCTAATATAATGGAAGACGATGTTTGTTGTCGTTCAGGACCTGAAAATAAGACCCACTGAATTCTTAATGTTAACGATGCCAGACGACACCCGTACTTAGCAACTCCTGCCAGAGAAGCCAAATTGGTTTGACACTCAGAGTCATCTATACCCGAGTTAAAGATTATCTTGTCGCTTCTCTTCGTTTTTGTTTCTAACTTTCATTTTTTTTAGAGGGTTAATGTCTTTCCCGAGGCGGAAACAAATGGTAAGAGTTTCTTTCAACTGATGCACCCGTTCACCTAGCAGAAAATAGGTACAAGAGTTAATAGCTCGATTCTGCAGATGCAAAGAGTAAATGCATTCCACTCACACCTACGGATTCATCCTCACACACACACACACAACGACACACGCTAACTCACATAGCCACACGCACACCCCCCTTCCCTCTCACACACACACACACACAAGGTCCCTCTTTCACGCTACATCTCTGTCTGTCTCTCTCTCTCACGAAAACAAGAACGAGAAAATTTCACACGCAATCCATCACAAGTAAATGCACGCACTCATATTCACTTGAGCATACACACACTCACACACACACACACTCACATGTGTAAATAAAATGCCTAGCCAGCTCCTGTAATAATACAATTAATGAGTGAAGGAAGATGGGAGACCAACAGAGAGAGAGAGAGAGAGAGAGAGAGAGAGAGAGAGAGAGAGAGAGAGAGAGAGAGAGAGAGAGAGAGAGAGAGAGAGAGAGAGAGAGAGAGAGAGAGAGAAAGAGAGAGAGAGAGAGAGAGAGAGAGAGAGAGAGAGAGAGAGAGAGAGAGAGAGAGAGAGAGAGAAAGAGAGAGAGAGAGAGAGAGAGAGACAGAGAGAGAGAGAAGGGAAAGAGGGAATGAGAAATAGAAGAATTAATAATAACAACTTTGAATACTGTCCAATATATAAACCACACACATATTAACCTACAACATCCAACAATGCAGTTTTAAGCAGGAAATTATTTCAAGCTGCGGTGTAACTATTTCAGTCACAGTTTATAAGCAACGCAAAAAAATAATAATAAAAAGGAATAACAAATTATTGCCGCAAGTTCGTCATCCGACATAATCCGTCAGTCTCGCGAACACATAATTTGCTCTAAAACGGCTCGTCTTCACCCATCAAAGCTTGAATCCTCTCGAGAACGTAAACAAACACTTTTTTCCTCGGCAACACTTCAGCTAAGTTAACTTCTTTTTCATCGAGTTAGCTCTGGTTCTGAAAATCCTGTTCTATTTTAACTAGTTGCGTTGCTCTTCACGTGACTGGTGGTCTAAGAAGGGAGTTTTTCTCCCCAGGGCTGCGTTGATTCACTCAACACCTGCCCCCTCTTCCCTTCTCTCACACGCTGATAGAGAATATCCTTTGACAACACCCGTTTTCAATGCCTGCATTAATCTGGTTCGCTTGTCTGCTTCTTGGATGTTCGTTATTCTGCCGCTGTTGTCTCAAGATCACTCGTAGATACGTTTACTAGAAACAGCCAAATGTGACCTGCTTCACTAATTTGGGGAGCCTTGCTAAAGTGGCCTGCGTTACTAATCTGGGCAGCCTTGCTAAAGTGGCCTGCCTCACTCCTTTGGGCAGCCTTGCTAAAGTGGCCTGCCTCACTAATCTGGGCAGCCTTGCTAAAGTGGCCTGCCTCACTCATTTGGGCAGCCTTGCTAAAGTGGCCTGCCTCACTAATCTGGGCAGCTTTGCTAAAGTGGCCTGCCTCACTAACTTGGGCAGCCTTGCTAACATGACAAGTCTCGCTTATTTTGACAGCCTTGCTAACGTAGGCAGCCTCACTAAATTCGGACAACCTTGCTAACGTGGTCAGTTTCACTACCATAAATCCCGTATGCAACCTCACTAACATTGTCAGACATACTAACGCAACCAGTCTTGCTAACATGGCTAGACTCACTAACGCAGGCAGGCTCATTAACAGGGACCAATCTTATCAACGCAATCAGCCTCGCTAACGTGTCCAGTTTCATTAGTGTAGCGAGCCTCACTAGCACGGCCCGTCTCACTTAAATCCAGTCTCATTATCCTCACCAGCTTTTTTAACCTACCACAGTCTCAGTAACTTGGCCTACCTCATTAACCACCTATCCTACCTCATTAACCTGGCTGTAGCCTCACAACCACACCCTGAGGTCGTAAGAGAGATAGAGACGAGACAGCCAGGAGGACGTCGAGACCAGACACCCAGGAGGACGTCGAGACCAGACACCCATGACAGAGCAGAGGCGTAGATGAGGAAGAATTTAATTATCAAAAAGAAGGTGGAATGAGAGGGGGCGGAGGTCCCGCGGAGCATTGGGGGCTGCGCTGATGGTTGCGTCATGCTCCGCTGCCCACCGGGGCTAACACCCAACTATTTAATTGCCAAAGTTTCCCCGAATTACGTGCTTCATTTTAACCCATCGCCCGCGGCTGGCTGGGCGTACACCTCTCTCAAACTCACCCGGATTTATGGGAATTTAATTGAGATATCAATGTTGTTTTTAATTCTTATTATTTTGTTTTTAATTAGCGTAAAACATTCTGAACAGTGGCATTATTGTCTGAAGTGATGCTGTGTTATCTCAGCTAATCTCGAGGGCAAAATTATATTTTCTTGGTTGGATGCAATTTCCTCGAAGTTAATATGTTGCGGTATATATATATATATATATATATATATATATATATATATATATATATATATATATATATATATATATATATATATATTATACGCTTTATTTTATAAATAAATAAATTTCGTTTTAAAAAAATTTACGGCATAGGAAATAGTACAGAGTAAAGAGTGCAGCCAGAGCTTATATAACCAGAGTATTAACGACATTTGCTGACCAACTTCAGTGTCACTCGTCACGTGGAGGCAAACATCCAGAGCTTTAATATGCTGAACACTCTATTAAGAAGCATTATTCAAGATATAAAAAAAACGAGAGCAAAAAATAATAGGCTAAATCATAGCAGAGACAGATGAAATAGTGTTAAGAAGCTCATAGTGTGTGGTCTGGTCAAAAAGACTGAATAATGTAATGGTGGAGTGTGGCAGTATAACAGGTGGCAAATACACTCGTGAAGTTATTAAGCATTCATTAGTTACAGTTGATTAAATCTCATCTTTTTTCTCATTTATTTTCGTGTTAAACTCTCTTCATCTACCTCTACTCGTATAATTATGGAAATCGTGGTGGATGCATAATGTACATATACATTAATGTTCACTAAATAGAATACGAAACATTGAATATAAATTGGCTAAGTTCATATTCAGGAAAGCTCTGGGTAAACACTTTTTTGGAGAGAGAGATCAGTAAATTTATCGAACGAATTACCGGATAACACAGCAGTCGGTGGATCGCTATACAATTTCAAACGAAAGTTAGCCATATATCTATGAATGAGTTTTGTTGGGAATATATAGGCGCTGCCTTGTGTGGGGTCAATAGACCATCTGCTCTGTCTCATATTCTCATGTGAACTCACTTAGTCTCGGGGTTCCAAAGAAGAATGTACATATTAGGAAGTGTGCTGAACTGTGCAAGGTGAGAGAGCACGCGAAAAAATGTTGATCACAGTCATTAAAATAGTCACAAAGCGAGGCCATCGCTGGACCAGTGCTGGACTACTGTGAAGCCTTCGTCCAGACCAAGCGACGGAAAACAGTCACTTGGTCTGGAATAACGTGAACGAAGAGCTACACATTACAAGACAGAGCACAAAACCACGATGAGGGAGTTGGAAGGTCAAGCGGCGTGGGAAGAGAGGGAGAATAAATTAACAATACATCAGAGGGGATCTCGAGTGAATCTCATATTTTAGAAAAATGGAAATTAAAAGACTAGCTGCCAGGCAGGTATTCGTAAGGTAAGGCACTGTTTACAAACTGAATACTCCGAGCACTTTAATACTTCGAGCACCGCCTATAGTTTAGCTGTTTACTTATAGAGATGCACAGTGATCTCTCATTAACATAAGGTGTCCGAACTTTTGGGGAAATATTGAGGCAATGAAATGGTATAGAACTCTCGTTACAGGATGTTCCAGTTCAACATCTCTGTCTGTCTGTCAGTATCTGTCTGTACCTGTCTGTCTGTCTATATTTGTCTGTCTGTCTATATCTGTCTGTATGTTTGTCTGAGTGTATCTGCATGTCTCTATCTCTCTCTCTCTCTCTTCCTCTCTATCTCATGGGCTTCCACCCCTATTCACTAGTATTGGAAGTCAATACCAATTGTCAACAAATCCTGAATAAACGGAATGTGAGTAATTCTTATATCGATAGAAAACTACAACTAATTCCCAATAAATTGTATGCGTTAACTGCAGCACATCCGATAAGACAACAACAAAAATGTCCGAGTTGTGTGTCCCATACAGTGAAATGTTCAGGATGCTGCATCAATGGCCCCATTCATTTGGGTAAAAACACACCCACCACGTTTGTTGATGCTTCAGGCTGTATTTCTGTGTTGCCAATACAGAGGCACTGTAACTGTTGAGTCTCAAATTTTGTTGATGCTTCAGGCTGTATTTCTGTGTTGCCAATACAGAGGCACTGTAACTGTTGAGTCTCAAATGTTGGCGCTACAGGGACGATGAATCGTCCCTGTAGCGCCAACAGGTACGATGTATTCTTCTGTTAACGATTCATTGATCTTCCTGTGCTGGCACTACATTGATCTATTTATGGTGACCTTACATCGATCTCAGTCGCCAGAGCTTTCATCGACAGGTGTCTGGAGGCGATACGTCGTTTTCCCTCTGTTACGACAGCATCGACATCCCTCTGTTGGCGCTATGTCTACTGAGGCCCCAGACATTCCATATATGTTGTCGTTTTATAAATTCTATTTCTGCTGACGGAACAAGAGCCCTGTAAATCATGCCTCTATAGTCAACCAATATATATTGACACTGAGCAGAGAACCCAATTATACTACCCCTACCTTACTCCCGTTGACTCAACAGATGTAGCGCTAACAGTCTAATTTCTACAACGTTACAACAGAAGATTTCTACGCTTGCGCCAAAGCGAAACCAATACAACGGTGAAGCTCCCAAGGGATACATTTCTCCATTGATACCTAGGCATGTTGGGCGACGGTGATCAATTTATGTCCCTCAGGGCAGCCAGAATCCTCAAGTAACCGGACCCGCCGGGCTGGACGGCAGCAACTCGTGACAGTTCACGGCCACGCAGGATATAGTTTGCAACTGACCAAGTTCGCGAAGCAAGGCTGAGTTATAGCCAGAGCTGGACCGCTTTGTTTGCCTCAGGTCGGCACTTGTTCCTGACGCACACTAAAAAGGAGGAATGGGGGGGGGGTTGAAACAGCTGCCTCTTCTGCCGCTGCTGCTGCTGCTGCTGCTGCTGCTGCTGCTGTTAGTGGCTATGATGATCTGCGTCGCTGTTTTGAGTATGATGGTGCTGCGCGAGGGTTTTCCATTTTCGTTACTGTTGGCAATATGCTGTTATTTCTGCTGTTGCTAGTTAAGGTTAAAGGTATTGTAACAGCTCAAATACCTGGAAGTATTGTGACAGTTGCAATACCTGGAAGTATTGTGACAGTTGCAATACCAGGAAGTATTGTGACAGTTGCAATACCTGGAAGTATTGTGACAGTTGCAATACCTGGAAGTATTGTGACAGTTGCAATATCTGGAAGTATTGTGACTGCTATAATTCCTAAAGATACTGTGACCTCTGATATATTTGGATTGTTTTTGTAATTGTCATTTACATCTGGTTTTTCTGTACTATTTGCTACAGATTCCTTCTGTTGCTGCTGGTGCCTGACTCTGCTCCAGCTGCTGGCGCCCGGCTCTGCTCCAGCTGCTGGCGCCCGGCTCTGCTCCAGCTGTTGGTACACTCACTTCTAACATTTAGGTGCCCCAAAAGATACAAAACCAGTGTCCTCAACGCTCATATTCGTCGAGCCTTTACCCTCTGCTCTGAATGAAGCAATGTTAGTGGGGAGTTTGAAAGAATAACACAGGTGTTACTGAACAATGGCTACAGAAAAAAAGGAGATAAACACTACTATAAGACGATACCTGGACCGGTGGTACAATCCTGAGCCAAGAACAGAAATCGCAACTCCTCCAATAAAATGATATTACAAATCAATCATGCACAGTGAATATGAAACAGAAGAAAGAATAATGAAAGAAATAATCCGAAAAGGTGTAAAAAGCACAACTCCAACCCAAAACATTGACCTTAACATATACTATAAAACAGAGACAACTGCAGACCTCATCATTTAAAACAGGCGGATGCCGACTCAGAACACTGTACAGCAGTCGAACGTGGTATATATGTGCACCTTTTCACACGAAGAATGCAGCCTTTAATCCAAATACATAGGTACGACGTCGACCAAACTGACGAGGAGTTTGACCTGTCATCTTCAATTAGGTGCCTCTAAAAATCACATGAGACAAGCCTATGACCTCACCCTAACAAGAGAATTGGTTAGCAGTGTAAAAGCGCTACAATCACCTTCTGTGGTTGAGTGCTCCATAAATCACAGAACTGAGGACAGAAGATAATGTACATATATGCTGGTAAGCATTGTAAATATGTAGCCACCTCCGTGGAAATAAATAATAAAAAACTACACTCTCCAGAAGCACCAGTCACCTCTGCTCTCCTCAACCCCCGCAACCCCTGCACATACTATACGATGTTTAGGAGGACTCCTGCCTCAAACATGTAAATCAGGTTGATCCTTGTCACAGCTTCGACCCGTGCAGTTACTGTAACCCCAAAGTGCTTTGCAGTTAGCTTCACCTCCATCAGTATACATAAAATCCGCCCATTTTGTGTTATAGAATTACCTGAATTTGTTCATTGTGCCACATTATGTGTCTCAGAAAACACGTTTACAAGTGCTTATTCTACACTTAGAATCTTATAACAAAGTCACTTGTTTGCCACTAACTCAGATACCCTTCAAACCAACCCAACTAAAAGGTGATCAGTAAGCAGTGGTTTTACCTATTTTCTGTACTGGTCCTCCCTTCATCAGCACTGTCCATAATGACCTCCGGATCAGTACACCACCAATACTGACCGGCCAGTTCACTTCTGGTTAGTTAGACAGCTTGACACCACTTGCTGGACGTGTTCCAGCCCGCAAGTGCTCCTCCACACACCCAGTACACATAAGGACTGTACACCAAGAAGCGTTCATCCAGGGCCCCTTTGCCCTCTACACCTTGGACTCTACGCTTGGAGACCCGCCCCCCCCCCACCTTTTGCCCGGATACACCTCGCTTACACTTGCACATGTGACCAGATAACGTTGTCCCCCGGACGGTCCTCCTCGACGTCTCAACACCTGCCTTTGTTTATGAAGCGACTTTGTTATCCAACTTGTCTTAAGTTGACATTAATTACCACACATCATAATATGGCAGCAATGGAAACAGAAGGAAATTGTTACTTACCTTAAAAAATTGCAGAGTTGTGCTTCTTGACGACTCGTTAATAATTTACCTGAAATGGCAGGAGAACTAATAATTTAAATTCTTTTTCCCACATTTGTATACATAAATATTCTCATATTCAACGTTAATAATCATATTATAATCCACACACATATAAGCAGCACAGGTAAAGGTGACGCTTGAGCATGGAGGTATTGCTTACCTTAGCTGAAGGTCGAGGGGGAAAGGCAGGTTGGAGTACCTAGTGTAGGGAGGTCAGGCCGGGACAAGTGTTGACACATCGTTGTCAGCGACATTCACTAATTTACCAAGACGACGTAACATTTTAGCACAAGACGATAAACACTGCACGAAACATTAGAGACACCGACACGTGTGTAGTTTTGCAATAGCAGTTAAGGCTTGTTTTTGTCTAATAAATCTTATACGACACTAAACTATCCAGAGTCAACCATTTGCAACGTACAACAGTAGCGGCGTTTTCTGCTCTGGTTTCTCGCACATAACACAATGAAAACTACAGTACACTTTTAGGACATTGCCAGACAAGAATCGAATAATTAAGGTACTTACACCCTTTAAAACAATATAATTGTACTGTACACAATCAGGCCATAACATTATAACATCCAGCCCCAGTAAATCACTCTGACTAAACACTTGTTCCTATTATCCATCAGACGAGGTGAAAGTTTTCAGGTAAACTTTTCGTGTTTCCGTCACACTCACCACAGCACATGTCTCACTAACCAGGCGTAATGACCCAGTGGCCTGACGACCCGCCCTCAGGTTGTGCTGGTCCCAGTGGTTGCCAACTCCAGACGCGAATTTATTAATTTTAACGTGTACTCAAATTCGGCATTTTCTCAAATGTAATATTTGAAATTGCTACATAGTTCAGTCTATGTTATGATGTTTAAGTTCTATTTTGTTTTTCTTTATTAAATGATATACAATATAAAGATCATATTTACATCAATTTAAAGAGGAAAATACTACATTTATATATAGTTTATATAATTCTCAGTAAACTAAATTTTTCATATCATCACATATCAGTAACCGTAAACCCCTACAAGCCCACTAGGACCAGCACAGCCTGAGGGCGGGTCGTCAGGCCACTGAGTCATTACGCCTGGTTAGTGAGACATGTGATGTGGTGAGTGTGACGGAAACACGAAAAGTTTACCTGAAAACTTTCACCTCGTCTGATGGATAATAGGAACAAGTGTTTAGTCAGAGTGATTTACTGAAGCTGGATGTTATAATGTTATGGCCTGATTGTGTATAGTACAATTATATTGTTTTAAAGGGTGCATTAAGTACTTTAATTATTCGATTCATGTCTGACAATGTCCTAAAAGTGTACTGTAGTTTTCATTGTGTTATGTGCGAGAAACCAGAGCAGAAAACGCCGCTACTGTTGTACGTTGCAAATGGTTGACTCTGGATAGTTTAGTGTCGTATAGGATCTATTAGACAAAAACAGGCCTTAACTGCTTTCGAAAAACTACACACGTGTCGGTGCCTCTAATGTTTCGTGCAGTGTTTCTTGTCTTGTACTAAAATGTTACGTCATCTTGCTAAATTAGTGAATGTCGCTGACAACGATGTGTCAACACTTGTCCCGGCCTGACCTCCCTACACTAGGTACTCCATCCTGCCTCTCCCCCTCGACCTTCAGCTAAGGTAAGCAATACCTCCATGCTCAAGCGTCACCTTTACCTGTGCTGCTTATATGTGTGTGGATTATAATATGATTATTAACGTTGAATATGAGAATAGTTATGTATACAAATGTGTGAAAAGGAATATAAATGATTAGTTCTCCTGCCATTTCAGGTAAATTATTAACGAGTCGTCAAGAAACACAAATCCACCAATTTTTTAAGGTAAGTAACAATTTCCTTCTGTTTCCATTGCTGCCATATTATGATGTGTGGCAATTAATGTCAACTTAAGACAAGTTGGATAACAAAGTCGCTTCATAAACAAAGGCAGGTGTTGAGACGTCGAGGAGGACCGTCCGGGGGACAACGTCATCTGGTCACTTGTGCAAGTGTAAGCGAGGTGTATCCGGGCAAATTAGGGCGTCTCCAAGCGTTGAGTCCAAGGAAACATTGTTGTAGAGGGCAAAGGGGTCCCTGGATGAACGCTTCTTGGTGTACAGTCCTTATGTGTACTGGGTGTGTGGAGGCGCACTGGCGGGCTGGAAAACGTCCAGCAAGTGATGTCAAGCTGCCTAACTAACCAGAAGTGAACTGACCGGTTAGTATTGGTGGTGTACTGATCCGGAGGTCATTATGGACAGTGCTGATGAAGGGAGGACCAGTACTGAAAACTAGGTAAACCTCTGCTAGGGGGGCCTGGTAGCATGGTGGATAGCGCGCAGGTCTCGTAATTCTGTGGCTCGGGTTCGATTCCCCCACCAGGCAGAAACAAATGGGCAAAGTTTCTTTCACCCTAAATGCCGCAGTTACCTAGCAGTAAATAGGTACCTGGGAGTTAGTCAGCTGTCACGGGCTGCTTCCTGGTATGTGTGTGTGGTGTGGAGAAAAAAAAAGTAGTTAGTAAACAGTTGATTGACAGTTGTGAGGCGGGCCGAAAAAGCAAAGCTCAACCCTCCGCAAACACAACTAGGTGAATACAACTAGGTGAACACTGCTGACAGGTCACCTTTTTATTAGTTAGGTATTTGAGTTAGTGGCAAACTTTATAACAAAGTGGTGACTTTGTTATAAGCTTCTAAGTGCTGAGAAAGCACTTGTAAACGTGTTTTCAGAGACACATAATATGACATAACGGCAAGGGACGAAAAAGTGACAAACTTCAAAGTGATTTATGCTGTTTGAGGCACGATTCGTCCTAAATTTCGGATAGTATTAGCAGGGTTGAGGAGAGCAGTGGTGATTGGCTGCTACTTCTGGTGGGTTGTAGTAACAACTGAGGTCGTCGGGTTTCATAAGCGGCCACGCTGCTATAGCGAGTACCATTGGGTAAGGACGTACCAATTTAAATTTGAGATGTTAAAGTAATAAAAGTTATCGCAACAAGTAGATGAATAAATTGAGTGAATAGAGAGCAGTTTTCTCTGCGCCTGTTGTCTCACTACCCAAAAATGTTAGCACTCTCAACTTAACAATTCCGGTATTTAAGTGAAATAAAAATCAGGGTCATAGAGACGTAACTTGGGTTGTGAAAACTCTTACTCTTCTGCTCTGTCGAATCGTGCGAATGGACCGTTGGGGACTATCTTGAGGTTATCTTGAGATGATTTCGGGGCTTTAGTGTCCCCGCGGCCCGGTCTTCGACCAGGCCTCCACCCCCAGGAAGCAGCCCGTGACAGCTGACTAACACCCAGGTACCTATTTTACTGCTAGGTAACAGGGGCCTAGGGTGAAAGAAACTCTGCCCATTGTTTCTCGCCGGCGCTCGGGATTGAACCCAGGACCACAGGGTCACAAGTCCAGTGTACTGTCCGCTCGGCCGACCGACCGGTGACGGTAAGTGTTGTGACAGAGCTTCCTTAAGATACCTGCTATTGCTAGACATTCAAAGTATATTGTGTTGAAGACGGAAACACTGCGGTGGGAGAAGACTTCAAAAGGAACTTTACTTGTACAGGATTTATCAAAATCAAGGACAATGAAACAACGTAATTGACGCAGACTTACGACGGAGGGTTGATGAATCGTAAAGGTGGAGAGTTTAAACAGTGCAGATGAGAATAGTGGGAGGGCGAGATTGCGTGTGAAGGTGAGGATATTTCTCTCACTGGTTGATCGTGACTAGTGAATACATTTGGTTACTGATGCCCCTGAACACGAATATTGAGACTGAGAACAATGCCGGGGAAGATGAGTAGATGGAGCCGTAGGGAGCCGGTCGGCCGAGCGGACAGCACACTGGACTTGTGATCCTGTGGTCCTGGGTTCGATCCCAGGCGCCGGCGAGAAACAATGGGCAAATTTTCTTTCACCCTATGCCCCTGTTACCTAGCAGTAAAATAGGTACCTGGGTGTTAGTCAGCTGTCACGGGCTGCTTCCTGGGGGTGGAGGCCTGGTCGAGGACCGGGCCGTGGGGACACTAAAGCCCCGAAATCATCTCAAGATAACCTCAAGAAGAAGATGGTCTAGACGCTTGAGGGAGATTTTGTAGTCCTGTCTCTTCTTCACATTCATAATTCTTATAAATTTCTTGTGAGCTTTATCGACTTTGACTTTAATCTGAACTTTAGATGGAAGACCACAGGCAATTGTAGTACAGAAACATGCAGTTGACAAGGCTTGCGTAAAGTTCCTTCATTGAAAGCCGTAAGGAACGTTCCTTATTTCTGAAGAGCACGACTCAAATTCTGGATGTTTTGGCAGGGAAGGTGACGGAGTGTGGCTTTCAGCTCAGCAGCCCCTTGCTGACTACGTCAGTAAGAGTGTGAGAGAACACTTTAGGTTTCACGAGTCGGTCACTGTGAGGTTACTGCTTTGTCAGTTGTTTCTACAACCGTAAGTTGTGTTATACAATGTTTTTTGCTGATGTTAATCTCATATTATACAGTAAGTTGTGTTAGTGCTAATGTAGTAGAACTATGCATCAGGTTTTGGTAATATTATTGAAGTATCAAGCAGTAGTTTTAGTAATGTTAAGGGATAGTTCACTGCCTATATCCTAATGGTGGCTCTTGCCCAGTTCTGAATTTGACTTGGGGAGGGATTTAGTTTCCTTTGACATATGCATTAATAGCCTAGGGAAAATACTCTCTCTCTCTCTCTCTCTCTCTCTCTCTCTCTCTCTCTCTCTCTCTCTCTCTCTCTCTCTCTCTCTCTCTCTCTCTCTCTCTCTCTCTCTCTCTCTCTCTCTCTCTCTCTCTCTCACTCAACTGTAAGAGTGTACAGGAGGAAAGTGTCGCTTTCACACTCCGTGACATCCCAAGGATGTAACCTTTTACCTCACAGCCCACTTACGCGCGACACCTCACTCGTTTAATTGACTTCATTTGGCACTGGGCTGGAACACCGCCTCTGAGATGTCGTTCTCACTCTCACATGTCCGAGCCCTTCATCACCCACACCCCAGACGCGCATTTTACCTCGGAAATACTTGACACTTTTCATCCATGGCTGTTTCCTGTGTTTCCCTGGGCTCGTGAGAGTGCCTGCCGTACGAAATGGCACTCTTGCGAGAGTGATATTTGCGTCAAAGTGGGAGCACCAAGTGCCATCATGGGAGACATGAGAAAGGCTACTTCAGGCCGTGAAAGCATTACGCTGAAGGCGGAGGAGTATGCTGTAAATACGGCCCCATGGGTGCCGAGGTCCGGGTGTTGTCGTTCATGGGTTGCCAGCACGCTGGACCTGCCAACATGCTGCAGTTTCTGGCAATGTCGCAGAGAATCTGGCAACTTTGTGCGTTAGGTACCAGTCTCTTTAATTATGTTGCCGTTAAGGGAGGAGTCTCCTAATATGGCGGTCTTGCCAACATTATGTTGGGGGGGGGGATGATATTGTCACGGTGGCCTTGCCAACATAATATTGGAGATTGTTATGGTGGCCCTGCCAACATAACGTTGGGGGTTATTGTCATGGTAGCCTCCCTGTCAAGATGATGTTGAATTTAATCGTCATGGTGACCATGACAACATGATGTTGGGTGTATTTTCACCGTGGCCTTACCAACATAATGTTATGGGATTACTGTCATGGTGGCCTTACCAACATAACGTTATGGGTTTATTATCATGGTGGCCTTACCAATTTAATGTTCGATGTTAACGTTATTGCATATAAGTACTTGCCCAGTGGGCAATTCAACCCCAAGTCAGAAGCTCTGAGACGGTGCCATCAGTCATCGTTGTGACGGGGGGACGGTCCTGCTGAGGTAATACCGTCAAGTCATATTGGAATCCACGACATATTGGTCATTCCTATCGACAATCCGACACCGGTTGCCATGACGGTTGCCATGACGGTTGCCATGAGGCAAGGGAGGGGCTTATTGGAGGGGCAGAGGAGGGGATTACTGTTGTTGTAGCAAGTACGAGAACTAGGGAGGGAAGTAAGGTTGATGGTGGTGAGGAAGAGGTTGAGGAAGGAGGGACTGTTGACTGTGTTAAGAATGAGACACGGGAGGGGAGCTATTGTTGGCCGCATTAAAGCTGCAACATTTCAGAGAACTGTTGCAGGTAGCGGCGAGTGTGAGAAAGATAAGGACACTGCAAGCGCTAGCAATGCTGAGGAAGAGAAGGTAGCTATTAATAGACATTAAGGGGAGCCGTTATAGGTGCCAGAGGCGATGTGTTTATGTGTGCATGGGCGTTTGTGTGTGTGTGTGTGTGTGTGTGTGTGTGTGTGTGTGTGTGTGTGTGTGTGTATTTGTATATGTGTGTGCTCTCCTAGTACTCACTTAGTTGTGCTAGTGAGGGTTGAGCTCTGGCTCTTTGGTCCCGCCTCACAACTGTCAATCAACTGGTGTACAGATTCCTGAGCCTACTGGGCTCAATCAACTTTACATTTGAAATTGTGTGTGGAGTCAGTCTCCACAACATCACTTCCTAGTGCATTCCCTTTATTAACTAATCTGACAATGAAAAAGTTCTTTCTAACGTTCTTATGACTCATTTGGGTACTCAGTTTCCACCTGTGTCCTCTTCTGTAAATACCACCTTTGTCATATAACTTGTCTTTATCTACCTTGTCAATTCCCTTGAGAATTGTGTATGTGATAATTGTGCCTCCCCGAACTCTTGTTTCTTCCAGGAATGCGAGGAGAATCTCAAGCAGTTTTTCCTGGTAACTCATACCTCCTAGTTCTGGAACTAGTCTAATGATATACCTTTGAACCTTCTCCAGTTTTTTCTTAAGCTTAACAAGGAATGGACTCCATGGTGGAGCTGCATACTCCAGAATTGGTCTTACATGTGTGGTCCACAAGGCTCTAAATGGTTCCTTACATAAATCTCTAAAGGCAACTCTGATGTTAGTCAGCCTCACAAACGCTGCTGTCGATAATCTTTTGACGTGGGCTTCAGGACACAGGTTCGATGTGATATCAACTCGAAGATTTTTCTCTCTGTCCATTTCGTGTGTGTGTGTGTGTACTCACCTAGTTGTACTCACCTAGTTGTGTTTGCGGGGGTTGAGCTCTGGCTCTTTGGTCCCGCCTCTCAACCGTCAATCAACAGGTGTACAGATTCCTGAGCCTATCGGGCTCTGTCATATCTACACTTGAAACTGTGTATGGAGTCAGCCTCCACCACATCACCCCCTAATGCATTCCATTTGTCAACTACTCTGACACTAAAAAAGTTCTTTCTAATATCTCTGTGGCTCATTTGGGCACTCAGTTTCCACCTGTGTCCCCTTGTGCGTGTTCCCCTTGTGTTAAATAGACTGTCTTTATCTACCCTATCAATCCCCTTCAGAATCTTGAATGTGGTGATCATGTCCCCCCTAACTCTTCTGTCTTCCAGCGAAGTGAGGTTTAATTCCCGTAGTCTCTCCTCGTAGCTCATACCCCTCAGCTCGGGTACTAGTCTGGTGGCAAACCTTTGAACCTTTTCCAGTTTAGTCTTATCCTTGACTAGATATGGACTCCATGCTGGGGGTGCATACTCCAGGATTGCCCTGACATATGTGGTATACAAAGTTCTGAATGATTCTTTACACAAGTTTCTGAATGCCGTTCGTATGTTGGCCAGCCTGGCATATGCCGCTGATGTTATCCGCTTGATATGTGCTGCAGGAGACAGGTCTTGCGTGATATCAACCCCCAAGTCTTTTTCCTTCTCTGACTCCTGAAGAATTTCCTCTCCCAGATGATACCTTGTATCTGGCCTCCTGCTCCCTACACCTATCTTCATTACATTACATTTGGTTGGGTTAAACTCTAACAACCATTTGTTCGACCATTCCTTCAGCTTGTCTAGGTCTTCTTGAAGCCTCAAACAGTCCTCTTCTGTTTTAATCCTTCTCATAATTTTAGCATCGTCCGCAAACATTGAGAGAAATGAATCGATACCCTCCGGGAGATCATTTACATATATCAGAAACAAGATAGGACCGAGTACAGAGCCCTGTGGGACTCCACTGGTGACTTCACGCCAATCGGAGGTCTCACCCTTCACCGTAACTCTCTGCTTCCTATTGCTTAGATACTCCCTTATCCACTGGAGCACCTTACCAGCTACACCTGCCTGTCTCTCCAGCTTATGTACCAGCCTCTTATGCGGTACTGTGTCAAAGGCTTTCCGACAATCCAAGAAAATGCAGTCCGCCCAGCCCTCTCTTTCTTGCTTAATCTGTGTCACCTGATCGTAGAATTCTATCAAGCCTGTAAGGCAAGATTTACCCTCCCTGAATCCATGTTGGCGATTTGTCACGAAGTCCCTTCTCTCCAGATGTGTTACCAGGTTTTTTCTCACGATCTTCTCCATCACCTTGCATGGTATACAAGTCAAGGACACTGGCCTGTAGTTCAGTGCCTCTTGTCTGTCGCCCTTTTTGTATATTGGGACCACATTCGCCGTCTTCAATATTTCTGGTAGGTCTCCCGTCTCTAGTGACTTACTATACACTATGGAGAGTGGCAAGCAAAGTGCCTCTGCACACTCTTTCAGTACCCATGGTGAGATCCCATCTGGACCAACAGCCTTTCTAACATCCAGATCCAGCAGGTGTCTCTTGACCTCCTCTCTCGTAATTTCGAACTCCTCCAAGGCCGCCTGGTTTACCTCCCTTTCTCCTAGCACAGTGACCTCACCCTGTTCTATTGTGAAGACCTCCTGGAACCTCTTGTTGAGTTCCTCACACACCTCTCTGTCATTCTCTGTATACCTGTCCTCGCCTGTTCTAAGTTTCAATACCTGTTCTTTCACTGTGTGTGTGTGTGTGTGTGTGTGTGTGTGTGTGTGTGTGTGTGTGTGTGTGTGTGTGTGTGTGTGTGTGTGTGTGTGTGTGTTCTTATCTGTTTGTGCGTGCAGGATCGAGCTTAAGCACTTCAAACCCTGTTTCTAGCCGCTTGTTACCTAGTGAAATGACTCATGTTCTAGTCCTCTATCATATTTTCATTTCAAATTATGAGTGGAGTTCGCTTTTACAGGCTGCTTTTAGTTTGCATCATTACTCTTACGCTGAAGGAAAACTTCTGTAATTTTTCTGTGACACATCTGTCTCTCAAACATCCACCCTTGACCTCCTGCTCTATTGTTATTAATTTTTAAACATCTCTTTTTCCACTTAGTCATTTCCCCTAAGTATATTACGAGTGCTTTAATGACTTCCGTCTCTCTCTCTCTCTCTCTCTCTCTCTCTCTCTCTCTCTCTCTCTCTCTCTCTCTCTCTCTCTCTCTCTCTCTCTCTCTCTCTCTCTCTCTCTCTTTTTGTCTCTCTCGCTCTCTCTCTTATTTTTCTTAGCGATGTCAAATCTAGTTTTTTCAATTTTTCTTGACATGCCATTCCTCTCAATTATGGAATGATACTCGTGGCAAACCTTTTAACATTCTCTAGTTTTCTTATGTGACCTTTTAACAAAATTGGAGATTCATGATGGGGTGGTATACTCTTAAGACTAGTCTCAGGTAACCGGTGTTGAGTGATCTAAATTACTTCTTATTTTGAGTTCCTTGAATGAATGAAGGTTGAATGAATGTCTGATGGTCTTGATTGATGACGTTTTTTTTGTGCAGAGAATTCTACTTTTATTATCCTATTCTTATGCTCCTTGTGAGTTGGGCTTTGATGTTTTGTCCACTCCTAGGTTTATTTCTAGTGGTCAGAGGGTAAAAGTTTCCCCTTCATTGTGTTCCGTCCCTCAAGTGTCCAGGCACTTGCTTCCATCACCTATATGTTGAACTCTTTTAGCCATTTCTGTGACTAACTTTCCAAGCTCTTAGAGACATTGTAAGTGATGGTTGAAGATTATAAAGATAATCTTACGATCCTCAACCGTCTTGATTCTTCTCACTAATTTTGTATCATTACCAAACGTCGACTAAAAGGATCCTACACCTGTGGTTAGATCATTAACATAAATGAGAAATAGTGTGGACCCTAGCAGCGATTCCTTGGGTTCCTTGGGTCAGCGATTCCTTGGTGATTCCTTGGGTCAGCGATTCCTTGGTAATTCCTTGGGTCAGCGATTCCTTGGTGATTCCTTGGGTCAGCAATTCCTTGGTGATTCCTTGGGTCAGCAATTCCTTGGTGATTCCTTGGGTCAGCGATTCCTTGGTGATTCCTTGGGTCACTCTGCTTAATGCTTTATACTAGTGCGTCTTCTCGGACGGACAATTTACGGACTGCCGTAGGCTTTTTGGCAGTCCAGAAATACGCAATGTGTAGTACCTTCTCTGTTGTGCCATATTTTCTTTACCTTATCCTAAAACTCCAGAAGGTTCGTCAGGTATGATTACCTTCCTTAAAGCCGTGTTGTTGATTTCTTACAAACCTATTTTTTTCAAAGTGTGCACCGTCTTAATTATATAATTCATGTGTGTGTGTGTGTGTGTGTGTGTGTGTGTGTGTGTGTGTGTGTGTGTGTGTGTGTGTGTGTGTGTGTACTAATTTCCTCCCCACAACGGTAAATTCCTCGTCAAAGTATAATCTCAAAATAGAAGAAGAGTACTAGGCACTGATGTGAAACTAATTATAACTTACCAAGAGGACCACACCAAGTTTTATCCAGGCCATGATTACCTCGTGTTGTGTTTAGGTGTAATCATCTGCTCCCAGACACCAGACACTAGGGGGGTACTAGACACCAGACACTAGGGGTACTAGACACCACACACTAGGGGGGTA
Source organism: Procambarus clarkii (assembly GCF_040958095.1). Lineage (NCBI taxonomy): Eukaryota > Metazoa > Arthropoda > Malacostraca > Decapoda > Cambaridae > Procambarus > Procambarus clarkii. The sequence goes on along the minus strand of NC_091200.1, from coordinate 2,954,669 downwards.
CTTGACACCAGACACTAGGGGGGTACTTGACACCAGACACTAGGAGTACTAGACACCAGACACTAGGGGTACTAGACGCCAGACACTAGGGGTACTAGACACCAGACACTAGGGTACTAGACACCAGACACTAGGGGTACTAGACACCACACACTAGGGGGGTACTTGACACCAGACACTAGGGGTACTAGACACCAGACACTAGGGGGGTACTTGACACCAGACACTAGGGGTACTAGACACCAGACACTAGGGGTACTAGACACCAGACACTAGGGGTACTAGACACCAGACACTAGGAGGGTACTTGACACCAGACACTAGGAGTACTAGACACCAGACACTAAGGGTACTAGACACCAGACACTAGGGGTACTAGACACCACACACTAGGGGGGTACTTGACACCAGACACTAGGGGGGTACTAGACACCAGACACTAGGGGTACTAGACACCAGACACTAGGGGGGTACTAGACACCAGACACTAGGGGTACTAGACACCACACACTAGGGGGGTACTAGACACCAGACACTAGGGGTACTAGACGCCAGACACTAGGGGTACTAGACACCAGACACTAGGGGGTACTAGACACCAGACACTAGGGGTACTAGACACCAGACACTAGGGGTACAAGACACCAGACACTAGGGGTACTAGACACCAGACACTAGGGGGGTACTTGACACCAGACACTAAGGGTACTTGACCCCAGACACTAGGGGTACTAGACGCCAGACACTAGGGGTACTAGACACCAGACACTAGGGGTACTAGACACCAGACACTAGGGGTACTAGACACCAGACACCAGACACCAGACACTAGGGGTACTAGACACCAGACACTAGGGGGTACTAGACACCAGACACTAGGGGGGTACTTGACACCAGACACTAGGGGGGTACTTGACACCAGACACTAGGGGGTACTAGACACCAGACACTAGGGGGGTACTTGACACCAGACACTAGGGGTACTTGACACCAGACACTAGGGGGTACTTGACACCAGACACTAGGGGGTACTAGACACCAGACATCAGTCACTAATCAAAACCCTCTGAACGTCTCGAATATATCACTATTGGACCAAATATATGCATCAATTTTATAAAGTTATATTTTCTCCTGATGACAGATTTCGCCTTAACAAAAATCCTCGCAATATATCCCCCATTTCATTCTCCATTGTATTCCCAGCACCCGTAAATTTATTGCTAGTAATAGAACTCTCAATAAACACTTACATGGAATATTTATGGCATAATAAAGAAGCAGTGGCATCCATGGTAATTGTGCTTTACTGAGAGCATATTGAAAGAGAATTTATAAGATAAATTCGTGCCTTTATACTGTTTGTTCCAAGCTCTAAATCATTCGGAAAAACGTTCGATCTCGTATTAAAAGCGCATCCCATAACTTTCCCAAGTTTTTTATCGTTAAAGGTTAACTGCATGAAGAAAACAATACAATTAGTGTTGAATATATGTAGAGTCGTAGAGTCAAAAGAGCAATTTTTACCGACTGTCTGTAAATATTTCTCGTCTTTCCGTTCCGGAGAGCGATCGTAACAAATGTGAACAATAAAATGAACAAATCCACGAGGGCAGTGACGAGGATTCGAACCTGCGTCTGGGAGCATCCCAGACACTGCCTTAATCGACTGAGCTACGACGATTTGATCGTCGTAGCTCAGTCGACGATCTGCGTATCTTTTGTTGATTTGATGCATCACGTTAGTGTGATCTCTGTGTGTGATGGGAACGTGAACAATACTTGTTCCGTCGTAAAGATTCATATACAATGGTTGTTTACTATATACTTAACAGGTTGTTTCGTCATGATCGTTACGGGGAAAAAAGTGAGGAGTTCAGACCGAGGAGACTTCAGAACATGTTGACCAGACCACACACTAGAAGGTGAAGGGACGACGACGTTTCGGTCCGTCCTGGACCATTCTCAAGTCGGACCATCCCAATCGACTTGAGAATGGTCCAGGACGGACCGAAACGTCGTCGTGCCTTCACCTTCTAGTGTGTGGTCTGGTCAACATTCTTTAGCCACGTTATTGTGACTCATCGCCTGCACTTCAGAACATGTTGCACACTTGTTGTTCATGATTGGGATTATTATGGGAAGCTCTAATTGCATGTGTTATCAAGGGCCAGTGGTACTCATGCCCTTGCCTACGAATACTCATGCCCAACTCAACGTGCATTCATACCAACTCTACGCACACTCATTATCATCCCTACGAGTATTCATGCCCAGCCATACGAACACTGAAACCCAACCCTACGAGGAGTGATGCCCAACCTTAACCTACCTTACGAGAATTCATACCCTACCCTACGAACACTCATGCCCATGATTGGATTCCACGGCACGAAAGCTTACGTTCTTGTTAAGACCCTAAAACAGGTTTTTATTTAATATACGAATGTTTCAGCTTCATTGTAAACGTTACACAGATGAATATATTTTCAGACACTACGGTCTGAATATATTTTCAGACAGAGGCGGGCCGAAAGAGCCAGAGCTCAACCCCAGCATGCACAATTATGTAGGTGAATACAGTAATCCTGAGATGAATCATATGTCTCTACTGGAGTCTTCCTCACACGATCATCTTCTGACACCTCGCTGATACTGAGTTAGAGATCTTCCTCAAACTATATTTACATCAACAAATGGGGTCTCTCACCCATGGCTGAGTAGAGAGCAAGACAACAACATGATGGAAGGAGGGAGCAACAAAGGTGATGCATATTATGTGTGTGAGAGAGAGAGAGAGAGAGAGAGAGAGAGAGAGAGAGAGAGAGAGAGAGAGAGAGAGAGAGAGAGAGAGAGAGAGAGAGAGAGAACACCAAGCGCCGACCTTGTCAGGCATCTGTTTTTACCAATCTCAAACGTCCGTTTCCAGGAACTTTCAGCCCCCTTTCCTTCGGTTTTGTGTTCATTTGACTTATTTTGGACCTGAACACCTCCTGTGGACGGTGGTTGGAGTGGTACAGCCTCACTCCTGTGTTTTTATGCTAAGCAAGATATATAATGTAAAAGGGGTACTACCTCAGGTTGTGTTTGTAGGGACCCTCAAGCCTCATAGAAGAGGATATGCAGCACCCGGGGGAGCCTTGTCAGGCTCTCACGTGCTCTGGCACATATTGTCTTTTCTTACCACCATCTTTATTTTATTGTGTGTTTATTTTATTTAAACTTTATTATTAAAAGAAGTTACAGATAATTTTCAGTTTGACAAACAGCTTCTTTACCTGTTACAGACAAGCCTGCACAACGTCACGGGACTGTTCAATTACTCGCCAAATTTTCTTTATCACAGATTCTTTCAAATTCGTCCTCTCAACTTATACGCCTCATTTTCTACGCTACCGTACCCAACGTGCAAAATAAGTTGTACTATGAAAAGTAGCGGCTCGCAAATATGCGTAGGTTAGTTTGGTTAGTTAGGTTTGGGTGCCTTGAGTGCATACGTTTTAGTTCCTCATATTTTGTATGTTAAGGCAAATTAAGTGAACAGGCCGGAGAAGGGACTCCGTAAGGGCCCTGACGGGTCTCCCCTGAATTCTGGAAGTCAAGTCAAAATAAACAATTCTTTTGTTTTGATTCTTTTGATTGATTCTTTTTCGCTAAAATCTTGTCTCTGCAGATCCCTAACTCTTAGGTGAAGGAAACAAACAAATAAAGTGTATTTACATCCGACGGAAAAGTATCGTGAGAACCATTCGTTCGCATTTCAAGACCTCTCCTGGGACAACAATCTCAGAGACGAGAGAAGATTGATTTACAAAATATCGAAGTGAATTCTGTTCGTCAGACAAGTTGCTGAATTCTGGTATGGCGGAGAGAAAGGCCGATATTTGAGGAAGATCTACTGAGCCTGGTAGCAGCTGTATATATATATTCCTGGGTTCAACGTTCAACGCTAACCAAGAGTACTCAGTGTTTCCACGACGCAGTTAAAGATTCTTAATGTTTTGTTAATCTGGAAGAGATCAATTTTATTATGAAGATAGAGCCCTGTGCCAGTTTTTGGTTGGGAAAGGATAGGAGCTAAGGGGGATGCAGAGGGATGACAGGATTTTAGCTTGGCTGTGATGACAGCTTAACAGCTGGTAAAGGAGGACAGTTAAGGCGCTGGAAGAAGAGTACAGGAAAAGAGCTTAGATATGAAAGGATAGAAGAACAGGATAAGAGCTGGAATAGAAAGACTAAAGATAGGGTCAAGGATGGGAGAACCAGGTTAGGAGCAGGGATATGATGACAGGATAGGAGTTGAACGAAGGCTAACAGGATAGGAGTTGGAATATGATAACATGATAGGATTTGGTAGATGAGGACAGGATAGAAGCCCGGGATTGGACCTGATAGTAGAGTTCAGGATAGGTGCTCGTAGGATAAGACAAGAATCGAGCTGGAATAGAAGGATAGAATAACAAACATGTGCTCAACCACTTTGACTATCAGAGAATACAGAAAATTTAATGTATTGTCATATGGTTTTCCTTAAAATATTAATTATCATATTAATTAATAAACCATTATTCTCTATTATATATCAGACTTTACTTGCTTAAACTTATGACAGGATGAAATATTTAGTGAAGCACGTGGGAAATCCATCAAGGAACTGCTGTTTTGGACATTACCAAATTCCTTATGTCGTTCTCAAATTAAAATAGTTTCAAGGATTTAATTAACGAGTTGTCGTTTTCTCTGAAGTCTCCTGTAATGCCCAGTGTGACGAACTGAAAACAGAGAGTGTGGGATACTGAGCACAGGAGACAGAGTTAGAGTTAGGTATTGAACACAGTCAAGCAATCTTACAGAGAATAAGAAACTATTGTCAGAAGCAGACAGCTCTTATTAAGAAAAAAACGACAGAGGGGTCGATGTTCTACCGTGTTATGTTGAGTAATAATTGATGGCGGAAATGAAGGATGCTTGAATATAAGGATGCTTGGGTATAAGAATGCATGGATATAAGGATGCTTGGATATAAGAATGCCTGGATATAAGGATGCTTGGATATAAGAATGCCTGGATATAAGGGGGCTTGGGTATAAGGATGCTTGGATATAAGGATGCTTGGATATAAGGAGGCTGAATTTGAAGAATGCTGTTTCCATCATGCTAAATTTGAAGGATTCGGGAAAGCAAGGATGCTGGAGATGTAGGATTCTCGATTTAAAGGATGCTCTATATCAGTGATGCTGGAAATGAGAGATGCCGAAAACGGAGGATGTTGAGAAAAGAAAAACGCATGAGATGAAGAATACTAGAGTTGACCGCTCGAAATGATAGAATGGTGTATTTGAAGGCTGCTGCAAGTGAAGAATGCTAGATTTGACGAGTGCAAGGATATGAAAGATCCTGGAAATGAAAAATACTGGAAATGAGGGATGTTTGAAATGAATTGTTCGGGATTTGTTAACTGAAACGAGGCCTTTAAGAAACAAAAGCGATAACTCCGCGAGAAAGAGGAACGAGAAGAGACTATCAAGCCTGCAAAATCTATCTCCATCCTGTGTGCTTAACGGAGTGGAAAACTCGGTCATTTCTCTCAGAGAAAGTGATGGCTTATATTTTACTTCTGTCGGAGGAAGGAGAGAAGGGAACAACTAAGACATAGAGGCCTTCAACCCTCCAACAGGAGACACAGAACTAGAAAAAAGAGGTGAAAACCTGTGAGGCATAGAGGAGTTAAGTCATTTAATGAGCATCATAGCTCCGGGGAGGAGAGACCTGGCACATGAAGGCATCTATCTATTCTATGTGAGACAAAGAACCTCGGAGACATGGCGTCATCCTGTCATCCAATGGGCTACATAGATTCGGAAAGATCTATGTCTCCAAGGGTTATTACACGATGAAGGGGAAACTGCTTCCCTATAAAGACTAGTAAAAGTGACCTGGGAGTGGACATACCACCTACCCTAACTCCAGAGGCTCTTGTAAACACAATAAAGTTTGTTGCATCTCTACACTAGCCAAAGTCAGAACATCCTTCAAGAACTTAGATAAGGTAGCTTTTAGATCACTATATACCTAGCCTATGTGAGACCAGTTTTAGAGTACGCCGCCTAATTGAGGAGCCCCATCTTAAAAAAAGGTGCAGAAGTTTGCAACAAGACTCGTCCCAGAAGTGCAAGGGACGAGGTGTGAAGGTAGACTGAAGGAACTAAACTTGATGACACTAGAAAGGAGGAGGGAGAAGGGAGACATGATACTGACGTATAAAATACTCAGGGGGAATTGATCGGGCGGAAAAAAAAAACAAATGTTTATATTGAATACCAAATGAACAAGAGAGCACGAATTGAAGATCGATACTCAGATGTGTCATGGAAACGTTAGAAAACTTTCTTTTAGTGTGAGGTAGTGAGTAAATGGAATAACCTAAAAGAAGTAGGTTGCTGTAGCAAACTCGATTCACAACTTTAAAAACAGGTAATACATTGAAATAGGTCAGGAGTCATTGATTAGATAATAGGAGGCTAGAAAAAAAAACTGTGTCCAAGAACTAGAGCTCGATCCTGCAGGTACAAATAGGTGAGTACAAATAGGTGAGTTCACACAGACAGACACACCAGCCCACCTTCGGTTAAGGTCGGACTTACAGTAACCATAAAGACCATAATACATATATTGACGTAAAAAGCAATTTGGAGGTCGAAATCGGTACTATTGAATTAGGACAAATGAAATTTTTTCGGACTAATGAAAATGAATAGTACTAAAATCTATTTTCTAATTGTCTATTACGTCTATGAATGTACTATAGTCCACTTAGTTACAAAAAATACTATCTAAAACTCTGATGCTCTTCCCACGAAAGCGGGTCGAGACTAGACATATTCCTCCTAGCATGGTTCTCCACCTTGTCAGGAGAATGGGGCATACTCAAGATGTGAGCCATCTGGTGCACCATATAAGGCTTTACAACCCCTGCCGTCAAGAAGGTGTGAGGTGCACCGTAAGACAATCAGTTTCCTGGCTGTCTTGCTTGCTAGCTTCAGCACGTGGCTTTTCATCGCCATTGAAGAGCTAACACACGAGGAACACATGAGTCTTACACATGAGTGCTCATGTGTAAGACTTTTCAATTTGTAATATCATTCAGTCTCGTTATCTTCATTCATCATCACCCGTGTTTTTCCAGATACAAATGTGACTCGATATCGTCTTCCTCTCCAAGATAATGCAGAGAACTTGTGATTAACGAATCTCGTAGTAGTTTATATTCCTCCCTTTTCCATATGTAAAATACAGAATACATAGACTCTTGCAGGAAGTTCTTTGTCAGCTGTAAAATGGAGCCTAAGATTCCCCTGTGCTTGATGCTTTGCTAATGTCCAGTGTGCCATACTAGATCAAAAGAGCCTGCAGTGTCCAGTGCAGCAATGTATCAGATCTTGAACTCATCCAGTGACTGATAACAACAGTGACTGATAACAACAGTGACTGATAACAACAGTGAGTGGCAACAACAGTGACTGGCAACAACATTGACTGGCAACAACAATGACTGGCAACAACAGTGACTGACTACAACAGTGACTGGCAACAACAGTGACTGGCAACAACAGTGACTGACAACAACAGTGACTGACAACAACAGTGACTGGCAACAACAGTGACTGGCAACAACAGTGACTGACAACAACAGTGACTGACAACAACAGTGACTGACAACAACAGTGACTGACAACAACAGTGACTGACAACAACAGTGACTGGCAACAACAGTGACTGGCAACAACAGTGACTGACAACAACAGTGACTGATAACAACAGTGACTGATAACAACAGTGACTGACAACAACAGTGACTGATAACAACAGTGACTGATAACAACAGTGACTGACAACAACAGTGACTGACAACAACAGTGACTGGCAGAGGAGAAAATAGAATAGTAGTGTTGACTGGTGGTGTACTCCTCCTCCTCTCCCCTACCCGTCCCTGCTTCCTACAACCCAACAACATATTATTGAAAATTATATACTAAGAATAATCAATAATTTTTTAAGAATTTTCTGGAAACAAATGCATATTAATTTAAAATATACATATAAAAATATGAAGAAATAATTCAGGGTTTATTTATATATTACGAAATTGGTGTCGCGTTGGTACAGTGTCCCGTGATACCTATTTCTCTGTTGCCCACCAATTCATGTTGGTCAGATACCCAAGAGTAATTACTGATAAAAATTTGGTGAAGCCATCCCTAAACGTTTGGCCTCTAACCTGGAACAGAGATGATCTTTTATTTATTATGCACCCCATACCCATCCCGTAGGCGGTGGTGTAAAGGGTTACAGTGGCACATAATCGGTTCAGGAACTGAACCCTCTAGTTCGTTTAGCTAAGCAAATAAAAATTTTTGACGCTAGTTACAAAATTATTAATGTTATATATACATGTACACATTCTCATACATACATGTACATATATATATACGTATACATATATACATACACATATTTAATTAATCACCCACACAAGTACACACATCAATAATCTTTTGTGTCACAAGTGATTTAACAAGAGGCTCACAACAGGAACAGAGAGACACTTCCATTGACAAATATAGATACACACAAATAGTTCATTTTGCATTCCGTTTTGTCACTACAGGAATCTGGGACGTAGACATTTTTGCCATGAATGATAATATGTGAATTAAGTTTTTTTTCCCTAAGTTACCGTTCACAAAATGCCATCTCCGGAACACGTGTCCCTGTCACAAAGAAGAATCCAATTTCCCAAAATTTTTCGCGATAAAATACAATTAGTCAAAGGAATTTTTGAAATGAATTTTTAACTCGCTGTAATCACCCAGCGTTGAAATTATCTGCCTATTAAATCTTTCAATTTTTTGAATTTTTGTATTATGAAATTATGATTTATCGAGTTTCAATATCGAGACCGTTGGGCTTACCTGATGTATGATAATAGTTTTAGAGGATGTAGTGTACCCGGCGTTGCTCAGGTCTCTCTGTCTCCCATCTGCCCATCTATCTTTCAGTCCATCTATCTTGTCGGAAAATCCGACACCATTTAATAATCATACAGATAATAACTGTATTACCAACAAGTTACCCATAGAAAACGTAACTTGTAGTGGAATTACCGTCTATAGAAAACGGGATATCTTCACCACATACTATTATAATTCACCAGCTATTCTGCTGGGAATTGTTCTTAAATACATTAGTCTTTGGACTTTACCATCATAAAAACATCTTATATAAATTAACTTAATTATCAATATTAAAGTAGAGTAAATGTGACCCTTCTATCACTTTCTGAAATCTGGACAAAGTAGGCCAGGCGTCAGAGGGAGGAGGAGGGCAGCCATTGTTGTTTTATATTGAGACCAGAGGCTCACACGGGAGCAAATTCGGCTCCTGTTAATTTTACTTGGACGTAGTGTTATGGAAACCAAAGGTACCATTGTCAACACGATGTCTACAATTCAAGTTAAGTCTATCCGAAACCCGTTTATCATTCATTTATGGCCATTAATGTCAGGATATAGGGTTAGCCGGTTAGAACGCGAAATCGCCTCAAACTAAAGGTAATTAAGCCAGGTCTTAATGTTCCATGTACTGTACAGTGTTTTCTCTGATATAGCTTGTCATATATAGGATTCTGGCTTCACAGCTAGCGCACTTTTGACAGGTCAAGACGAGGATGCAAGATTTTGTGCACCAGTTACTGGGTGATATGGAAGCTACCTCAAAGAGGATAATTTGGTGTCTACACTCTAGTTATACCTGGTGGACTAACCTGCTGTACTATAAGAGAAGGAACCTCATCAATGTATGTAGCTATTACTGTAATTTGATTGGCTGCATATGTGTAATATAAACCCCCCCTAATGTGTAGAGGATCGATTTGTGAGATTATGAGATTATTGCAGAAATACAGTCCACTTATCATTATACAAATTGCTATCGAAGTATATAAATTAACGTAAATATAAATTCATATAAATTAAATAAATATAAATCTCACAGGTCGGTTCCCACATTATTTGGTCATCTTCGAACCGGATGACGGATTATTTGATCCTTTGAACCCACATTTGGTCATCTTAGTACCGGATGAGCCAGTTATCCAGTGGATTCATTAAATATACTAGTGCAGTGTTATTTAAACAAGGCCAGCCAGTCAAAGACAGCGGCGAAGCCTCGTGGGAGCTCAGGAGCCTCCCTCAGCCCAGTTCAGCCTCGTCAGCGGTTTCATGCACACCCACAGATATTTGGTGGCGTGTTATTTCGTGAAATGACAGCGCTAATATAGAATCCAGCCAAATTAGTGACTGTGTCTTCGCGAGATTGTTCACGGATTTCGTGGTGTTACATTTCGCGAGAGATTATCTACGAATTTTGTGGACTTTATTTCGCGAGGTCACTAATAATATTTAATACTTCTAGATAATATTAGAAGTTTGATAGAGGCTAATTAAGAGGCTATTATCAATAATTGTGTATATTATTTCTCCAAAATAGAGAATTATTTAATATATATTGCACTAGTGATCACAGTATAATATTTACTAATTGCCAACCCACAACAGGGTAGGATAAAACCATTGACTAGTTGAACTATTATCGTTCATCCTAGTCCCATTATTACCATAGTCAGTTGTACTATATTGATCAACCTAACACCATTAATGAATGGTCCAGACCCTATTTTGGGTGTAATTTTTAACAACTCGAGTTGAGTTGTATATATAATAAATTACTTATGATCATTACACCTTTGAGTGATTAATTAGTGTATCTACCATCCTAGGGTGATATAGAAGAGCTAACCTAAAGGTACTTCCAGTGACACTGGTTTATCACTCAAATCATTAGTGTGTATGATTGTATATATATAATGTGTATTAATTTTAAGTGCTAACCTCTAGTAGAGGTAGGATTATTGCCTAGTGAGTGCAGAATTTAACCCTAGGCTACCATCAGTGCTTGTTCAGTATTATGAGCGACCCAAGTACAAGTCCCACAAGGCTTCACCAACTAGCCAGTATGGATAATGCAGGGAGAATGAAAAGAACCCTTGCAGGTCTTAAAGGCCACTTAACAAGACAGATCAAGAAATGTGAAGATCTGTCACAACAATCAACAGTTGATTATGCTGACCTGGAAAGCTATTATCAAGCAGCTGCAGGTAAATTTGAGCAAATCAAATGCCAAATGGCTGTCCTTGTGGGGACAGACTACTACCATCAATTCATTGGTAGCCCTACTAAATATCAGGGCATAACCATGTTAAACTCTGCAGGAGGTAAATTACTCTCAGGCCCAGTATCAAGCCTGAGGAGACCTATGCCTGCAGATAAACAATACCAGTAGAAATCTAAATTTGTCAGCTGATTATATTTCTCCAGTAGCATTATACTAAGGAGATTACAGCTGACTATAGTAACAGAGGTTGATGTTAGTATCATCATTTAAAGCTGAAGATGAGTTCATGAGGCCTCAGTGGCAAATCAGTGAACAGTAGCCTAAAACAGCTACAAGTCACTGCGACCAATGTCACTGAACCCACTGCAGTCTCAGAACCATACTTTACTTTAATGATGAGCTATTCAATCCTCTGAATCAATTAATTAAATTAAACCCCAATAAATCTGATGACTGATTTGATACATTTATTATTTAATCAAGATGTATTCCATGGGCCTCAGTGTTTATATATCAGTGACCAGTTACCTGAAGAAACTTCAAGTTATATCTAATGTCACTGATCTCACTGCAGTCCCTGAATCATACTTGACTGTAGTACTTGATCACATCTAGTCTTCTGGGTTAAATAATATGTAATAAGGCTTGAATATTAGCCTTTCAAGAGTTGACAGGGAAATGAAATTGCATTAGACTTCTAACCCCTGCAACTCTAGTACGGGACATCCGTCCTGTACGAACAGACACACAAATGTGTGATTACTAACTACTAACATCAAATTAATCTAATAATTCGAAGGAGGAGTATCGGTGTTCGTCTGTTCTAAACAGGACTTCGACCCGTGAGCAGCCCCCTGGGGAATTATGTCGGAAAATCCGACACCATTTAATAATCATACAGATAATAACTGTATTACCAACAAGTTACCCATAGAAAACGTAACTTGTAGTGGAATTACCGTCTATAGAAAACGGGATATCTTCACCACATACTATTATAATTCACCAGCTATTCTGCTGGGAATTGTTCTTAAATACATTAGTCTTTGGACTTTACCATCATAAAAACATCTTATATAAATTAACTTAATTATCAATATTAAAGTAGAGTAAATGTGACCCTTCTATCACTTTCTGAAATCTGGACAAAGTAGGCCAGGCGTCAGAGGGAGGAGGAGGGCAGCCATTGTTGTTTTATATTGAGACCAGAGGCTCACACGGGAGCAAATTCGGCTCCTGTTAATTTTACTTGGACGTAGTGTTATGGAAACCAAAGGTACCATTGTCAACACGATGTCTACAATTCAAGTTAAGTCTATCCGAAACCCGTTTATCATTCATTTATGGCCATTAATGTCAGGATATAGGGTTAGCCGGTTAGAACGCGAAATCGCCTCAAACTAAAGGTAATTAAGCCAGGTCTTAATGTTCCATGTACTGTACAGTGTTTTCTCTGATATAGCTTGTCATATATAGGATTCTGGCTTCACAGCTAGCGCACTTTTGACAGGTCAAGACGAGGATGCAAGATTTTGTGCACCAGTTACTGGGTGATATGGAAGCTACCTCAAAGAGGATAATTTGGTGTCTACACTCTAGTTATACCTGGTGGACTAACCTGCTGTACTATAAGAGAAGGAACCTCATCAATGTATGTAGCTATTACTGTAATTTGATTGGCTGCATATGTGTAATATAAACCCCCCCTAATGTGTAGAGGATCGATTTGTGAGATTATGAGATTATTGCAGAAATACAGTCCACTTATCATTATACAAATTGCTATCGAAGTATATAAATTAACGTAAATATAAATTCATATAAATTAAATAAATATAAATCTCACAGGTCGGTTCCCACATATCTACCCGTCCATCCCTTTCTATATCTATCTATCCATCTATATATCTATCAAACTATTCATCCCTCTACCAGTTTTTTATGCATCTATCTCTTCATCTATCCATCCATATTCCCATATATCCATCTATCGACCTATACGTCTATCTATCCATATTTGTATTCATCCAAGTGATGTGGCTATAAAGAAAAGACAAAGGGGGGGGGGATAGAATGGGTGAGACTGACTATCCTGGGTCCAGTTGTGGCCAGGATACTCTCATCCTGGACACAACTGAACCAGTTGGGCAACTTATGCCCAGGATAGATAGCACAGGATGTGCCTCTTATACGTCTAAAAAGAGTAATATGTGTTTGGATTAATGCTTTACAGGATTAATTGCTTTACAGGATTAATGATCATATCGGAAGTGTGAGTGAGTGCCCTTGGGGTCGTTCCTGTGTCCCCCATCAATGGGGGGGGGGGGGGGCACGACCCCAACATTCCTCTTTCGTGGAGTCTGTGGATGGGAAAGTTTCAGCATAAAGTCCATAGACTTTAGCAGTAGTTGAAATAATTGTGAATTATTATCAAAACATGTTCAGGTGACATATTTGCATTCCGGGAGCAACCCTTTGCTGAAATTGACCTGAGAATGGAGAGTGTGGGGCAAGAGAAGAGAGGGGTGTGGGGGCAGGTCGTGTGTGGGCAGAGAGGGAAGAGGTTAATTAAGGGCATATGTGAGGGAAGAGGGGAAAGGGTGTCTGTGGGAAATGAGGGAAGAGATGGGGCAAGGTCGTGTGGGGGCAGGAAGGATGGAAGGAGTGTTGAGAGGAGACATAAAGTGCTTGATGGAGGAAATGGGGAGCATTTGTTGAAATTGAGGGTAGGGTGTGTGGGGGGGGAGATGGGGAGGGTGTGTGTGTGTGTGTGTGTGTGTGGGAGATGGGGAGGGTATGTGTGTGTGTGTGTGTGTGTGGGAGATGGGGGAGGGTGTGTGTGTGTGTGTGTGTGTGTGTGGGAGATGGGGAGGGTATGTGTGTGTGTGTGTGTGGGAGATGGGGGAGGGTGTGTGTGTGTGTGTGTGTGTGTGTGTGTGTGTGTGTGTGTGGGAGATGGGGAGGGTATGTGTGTGTGTGTGTGTGTGTGAGAGATGGGGGAGGGTGTGTGTGTGTGTGTGTGTGTGTGTGTGTGTGGGAGATGGGGAGGGTATGTGTGTGTGTGTGTGTGGGAGATGGGGGAGGGTGTGTGTGTGTGTGTGTGTGTGTGTGTGTGTGTGGGAGATGGGGAGGGTATGTGTGTGTGTGTGTGTGGGAGATGGGGCAGGGTGTGTGTGTGTGTGTGTGTGTGCGTGTGCGAGATGGGAAGGGTGTGTGCGTGTGTGTGTGCGAGATGGGAAGGGTGTGTGCGTGTGCGTGTGCGAGATGGGAAGGGTGTGTGCGTGTGCGAGATGGGAAGGGTGAGTGATAAATCAGCTCATTACAACAGGTAAATAACGAATCTACTGATTACAATACACGCAGAATACATTACATACTAGGAGATAACTAGAAATAGTTGTAATCATAATTATCAACTCAAATTACTCCCGTGTCAGCAATGAGCGCGAAGCCTCAATAATCCTGAATGAACACGAAGCTTGAAGCAGCAAGAAGAGTAAGCCAGAAATAAGCTTGAAGCAGCAAGAAGAATAAACCAGAAATAAGCTTGAAGCAGCAAGAAGAGTAAGCCAGAAATAAGCTTGAAGCAGCATGAAGAGTTAGCCAGAAATAAGCTTGAAGTAGCAAGAAGAATAAGCCAGAAATAAGCTTGAAGCAGCAAGAAGAATAAACCAGAAATAAGCTTGAAGCAGCAAGAAGAGTAAGCCAGAAATAAGCTTGAAGCAGCATGAAGAGTTAGCCAGAAATAAGCTTGAAGCAGCAAAAAGAATAAACCAGAAATAAGCTTGAAGCAGCAAGAAGAATAAGCCAGAAATAAGCTTGAAGCAGCAAGAAGAATAAGCCAGAAATAAGCTTGAAGCAGCAAGAAGAGTGAGCCAGAAATAAGCTTGAAGCAGCATGAAGAGTTAGCCAGAAATAAGCTTGAAGCAGCACGAAGAGTTAGCCAGAAATAAGCTTGAAGCAGCACGAAGAGTTAGCCAGTAATAAGCTTGAAGCAGCACGAAGAGTTAGCCAGTAATAAGCTTGAAGCAGCACGAAGAGTTAGCCAGTAATAAGCTTGAAGCAGCACGAAGAGTTAGCCAGTAATAAGCTTGAAGCAGCACGAAGAGTTAGCCAGTAATAAGCTTGAAGCAGCATGAAGAGTTAGCCAGAAATAAGCTTGAAGCAGCACGAAGAGTTAGCCAGTAATAAGCTTGAAGCACTGGTGGCTAACTTGGCCAGTTAGCGAGGGAAGTGGCTATCTTGGGGGAGCAGGAGGAGGCCAGGACACCGTAGTTAGTGGCAGCTAACCCACTCGATCCCGGCCACCGCCGGCCTGGATCTCTCTTAATTAAATTCTCCAGCTTATTCCTCTGATGCTGGTGACGGGTCCCGCCGCCGCCTCCTCCTGACGCCCTCAAGCTTAGTCATTTGTGTGACTCTTGTGCTGTGCTTGTCTGACCTCTGTGTGCTGTGTCTGTCTGGCCGCTGTGTGCTGTGCCTGTCTGACCTCTGTGTGCTGTGCCTGTCTGGCCGCTGTGTGCTGTGCCTGTCTGGCCGCTGTGTGCTGTGCCTGTCTGGCCCCTGTGTGCTGTGTCTGTCTGGCCGCTGTGTGCTGTGCTTGTCTGACCTCTGTGTGCTGTGCCTGTCTGGCCGCTGTGTACTGTGCCTGTCTGACCTCTGTGTGCTGTGCCTGTCTGACCGCTGTGTGCTGTGCCTGTCTGACCTCTGTGTGCTGTGTCTGTCTGGCCGCTGTGTGCTGTACCTGTCTGACCTCTGTGTGCTGTGCCTGTCTGACCTCTGTGTGCTGTGTCTGTCTGGCCACTGTGTGCTGTGTCTGTCTGACCTCTGTGTGCTGTGTCTGTCTGACCTCTGTGTGCTGTGTCTGTCTGGCCGCTGTGTGCTGTGTCTGTCTGACCTCTGTGTGCTGTGTCTGTCTGGCCGCTGTGTGCTGTGCCTGTCTGACCCCTGTGTGCTGTGCCTGTCTGGCCGCTGTGTGCTGTGCTTGTCTGACCTCTGTGTGCTGTGCCTGTCTGACCTCTGTGTGCTGTGCCTGTCTGACCCCTGTGTGCTGTGCCTGTCTGGCCGCTGTGTGCTGTGCTTGTCTGACCTCTGTGTGCTGTGCCTGTCTGACCTCTGTGTGCTGTGCCTGTCTGACCTCTGTGTGCTGTGTCTGTCTGGCCGCTGTGTGCTGTGCTTGTCTGACCTCTGTGTGCTGTGCCTGTCTGACCTCTGTGTGCTGTGTCTGTCTGGCCGCTGTGTGCTGTGCTTGTCTGACCTCTGTGTGCTGTGCCTGTCTGACCTCTGTGTGTTGTGCCTGTCTGGCCGCTGTTTGCTGTGCTTGTCTGACCTCTGTGTGCTGTGCCTGTCTGACCTCTGTGTGTTGTGCCTGTCTGGCCGCTGTTTGCTGTGCCTGTCTGACCTCTGTGTGCTGTGTCTGTCTGGCCGCTGTTTGCTGTGCTTGTCTGACCTCTGTGTGCTGTGCCTGTCTGGCCGCTGTGTGCTGTGCCTGTCTGACCCCTGTGTGCTGTGCCTGTCTGGCCGCTGTGTGCTGTGCCTGTCTGGCCGCTGTGTGCTGTGTCTGTCTGGCCGCTGTGTGCTGTGCTTGTCTGACCTCTGTGTGCTGTGCCTGTCTGGCCGCTGTGTGCTGTGCTTGTCTGGCCGCTGTGTGCTGTGCCTGTCTGACCCCTGTGTGCTGTGCCTGTCTGGCCGCTGTGTGCTGTGCCTGTCTGACCTCTGTGTGCTGTGTCTGTCTGGCCGCTGTGTGCTGTGCTTGTCTGGCCGCTGTGTGCTGTGCCTGTCTGACCCCTGTGTGCTGTGCCTGTCTGACCCCTGTGTGCTGTGCCTGTCTGACCTCTGTGTGCTGTGTCTGTCTGGCCGCTGTGTGCTGTGCTTGTCTGGCCGCTGTGTGCTGTGCCTGTCTGACCCCTGTGTGCTGTGCCTGTCTGGCCGCTGTGTGCTGTGCCTGTCTGGCCGCTGTGTGCTGTGCCTGTCTGACCGCTGTGTGCTGTGCTTGTCTGAATTTTGAACGGTCCGTCTTTTTAACTGTCGTGTTGTGTGTCAGCGCGGGTGAAGTGATGTGCATCACAGTAGAAGAGAGAGTTTCGTCGTAATTAACTACTTCCCTAAGAACCAGGTATAGTTCCAAGGTGACCCAAGGTGACCCAAGGTGACCCAGGTGACCCAAGGTCATTTAAAGAGTTAAGAGACCCTCGAGACCAATTTTAGTATTAACTGACCCAAAGGGCCAATTAAGGGATTAAGGAATGGTTGACTGCCTACGGAATTAATTAGATGTATCAATAGATATGTATTTTTTTCCCGAAAAATTGATGTGACCCGATATATTTTATATATATATTTTTTTTTTTAAATTTAAATTATCCTGGAATGTTTAATGCTGAGAGAAAGATAACAATGAAATGAGAGTTATCGTGTAGTAGTTTAACTTGTGGGTTGTAAAGAGAGTTTTGTACATGTATTCAGCATTTTGTATGTATATTAATATATCCTAAATCTATTCACAAAAATACATGTATGTATTGTTATCAGTGAATACTATATCTATACCTGAGAGTGAGGACGTCTGTCGCTTCGAGATTGTTCCAGACATTTGCGAATTAGGCTTACTCACCTTTTCATGGTGAATTGTGATTGTATGGTGAGTGCCATAGGGTGGTTGTGGCTGACTCTAATTCCCGTCTTTAAGCAGGATTCGCTCCTATTGGGAAAACCAACGACGCCTATAAAGTCTGAAATGTGGGGTTGATTGTCCATAGAGTGTTTTCTAACTAATTTCTCAACCTGTTATCGACGTTGATTCAACATCAATAATGTTGATTCCAACGTTGATATTTATTTTATTCGAGCATATTGTGTACAATGGGAGGGATAAAGGAAGGGAAGGAGAAATGGGGGGGTGACTGTGGGGGGTTTGGAGGGAGGGGAAAATGGAAGTAAGAATAGAAAATAGGGAGGGGGGGGGGGGGAAATGGGAGAGGGACGGGAGAATAGGTGATAGGGAGGGGGAAATGTGAGAGGGAGGGGGGAACGAGAGACAAACAGACAGACACAAGGGTATGGCGCCTGGTAGCCTCTCTAGTTATTATCCGTAAGGAAGGTCAAGCCGACTAAGGGATAAATGTCCAATCAGTAAATACATTAAATTGAAAATTTTACTTTAAATCCCTTGTTATCAATCTAAAAGGCATATATATATATATATATATATATATATATATATATATATATATATATATATATATATATATATATATATATATATATATATATATATATATATATATATATATATATATATATATATATATATGCGAACAAGCCTGAATGGTCCCCAGGACATATGCAACTGAAAACTCACACCCCAGAAGTGACTCGAACCCATACTCCCAGAAGCAACGCATCT
Source organism: Procambarus clarkii (assembly GCF_040958095.1). NCBI lineage: Eukaryota > Metazoa > Arthropoda > Malacostraca > Decapoda > Cambaridae > Procambarus > Procambarus clarkii. The sequence goes on along the minus strand of NC_091200.1, from coordinate 2,936,032 downwards.
GGTATGTACAAGACGCCTTAATCCACTTGACCATCACGACCGGACATAATGAGGTGATAGCCGAGGCTATTTGAACCACCCCACCGCCGGCACTCGGATAGTTATCTTGGGCATAGCATTTTACCAAATCACCTTATTCTTTGGGGCAACACGTGAGGAACACAAATGCGAACAAGCCTGAATGGTCCCCAGGACATATGCAACTGAAAACTCACACCCCAGAAGTGACTCGAACCCATACTCCCAGAAGCAACGCATCTGGTATGTACAAGACGCCTTAATCCACTTGACCATCACGACCGGACATAATGAGGTGATAGCCGAGGCTATTTGAACCACCCCACCGCCGGCACTCGGATAGTTATCTTGGGCATAGCATTTTACCAAATCACCTCATTCTTTGGGGCAACACGTGAGGAACACAAATGCGAACAAGCCTGAATGGTCCCCAGGACATATGCAACTGAAAACTCACACCCCAGAAGTGACTCGAACCCATACTCCCAGAAGCAACGCATCTGGTATGTACAAGACGCCTTAATCCACTTGACCATCACGACCGGACATAATGAGGTGATAGCCGAGGCTATTTGAACCACCCCACCGCCGGCACTCGGATAGTTATCTTGGGCATAGCATTTTACCAAATCACCTCATTCTTTGGGGCAACACGTGAGGAACACAAATGCGAACAAGCCTGAATGGTCCCCAGGACATATGCAACTGATTAGGCTATAATGAGGCTATCACCTCATTATGTCCGGTCGTGATGGTCAAGTGGATTAAGGCGTCTTGTACATACCAGATGCGTTGCTTCTGGGAGTATGGGTTCGAGTCACTTCTGGGGTGTGAGTTTTCAGTTATATATATATATATATATATATATATATATATGTCGTACCTAGTAGCCAGAACGCACTTCTCTGCCTACTATGCAAGGCCCGATTTGCCTAATAAGCCAAGTTTTCATGAATTAATTGTTTTTCGACTACCTAACCTACGTAGCCTAACCTAACCTAACTTTTTCAGCTACCTAACCTAACCTAACCTACAAAGATAGGTTAGGTTAGGTTAGGTAGGGTTGGTTAAGTTCGGTCATATATCTCCGTTAATTTTAACTCCAATAAAAAAAATTTACCTCATACATATTGAAATGGGTAGCTTTATCATTTCATAAGAAAAAAATTAGAGAAAATATATTATTTCAGTAAAACTTGGCTTATTAGGCAAATCGGGCCTTGCATAGTAGTCTGAGAAGTGCGTTTTGGCTACTAGGTACGACATATATATATATAATGTGTACTCACCTATTTGTACTCATCGATTTGTGCTTGCAGGATCGAGCATTGACTCTTGGATCCCGCCTTTCCAGCTATCGGTTGTTTACAGCAAAGACTCCTGTCCCATTTCCCTATCATATCTAGTTTTAAAAGTATGAATAGTATTTGCTTCCACAACCTGGTCCCCAAGTGCATTCCATTTTTCCACTACTCTCACGCTAAAAGAAAACTTCCTAACATCTCTGTGACTCATCTGAGTTTCCAGTTTCCACCCATGTCCCCTCGTTCTGTTATTATTACGTGTGAACATTTCATCTATTTCCACTTTGTCAATTCCCCTGAGTATTTTTTATGTTCCTATCATATCTCCTCTCTCCCTTCTTTTCTCTAGTGTCGTAAGGTTCAGTTCCTTCAGACGCTCTTCATATCCCATCCCTCGTAACTTGTGTGTGTGTGTGTGTGTGTGTGTGTGTGTGTGTGTGTGTGTGTGTGTGTGTGTGTGTGTGTGTGTGTGTGTGTGTGTGTGTGTGTATGTGTGTGTGTTTAATTTTGTGAGGTCACCCTAGATCCTATTTTGGTGAGACTTTTCGGTGTCATTTTATAACAAGTGGGCCTCTAAGCTTTATACTGGTCAGGGGCCTGACCAGTTATAAATCCGACACTGGTTGTAGAACCTGCTGAAGGTAGTACAGACCTTCAGAGCCTCTGAGACACGCCAAGTTATGACTCTCAGCAGGAATGTCTACCGAGGATTAACTTTGGAGCTTAGTGGAGATGTTTGGGAAATTAACAGATTAAATCATTCGCAATGTAGGATATTGTTTAGTGTTTATTACGAATGCAAATTTCAGAGATGGATTTGAACTTAGCAATGCTATGCTGATCATTTATATATTGTGAGACTTTTAGACTAGGATAAATAGATTGTTTAAGTTAAGACAGTTTTGACCACAGCATAGACCAGTCTCAATGTTGTCGAATGTCATCCGATTATCCGTACAAAATGGCCTTTATGTCTCAAAATTGTATTGATACGGAGTTAGAAGAATATCCTATTTCTCAAAACCACAGTATTTAACTAAGTCCGGATATTACCATTTAATAGCTGCTCTGAAGTCTGATACTAAGGAAACTAACTGTAAATATATTAAAAATTTATATTTTCTTTGATGGATGGAGTTAAACCAACCCGTAGATAATGTGTGTAATGTTCCATCAGAAAATTTAATATAAACACACTGTACCATTATTCACAATGAAGAAGCTTGAAGTATATTAGTTGGGAAATGAGCTTTCATCCGATTTATGTAGAACTGTTATTAAATTGAACTTAATGAATTATAACTTAGATAATGGGAATGTAAATAACTTAGAATGGTCTCTTGAATACATTTATTTTGATTAATTAATCTAACACGAAAACATATATTCTCATAGAACATATTATAATAGTTAAGATGCCCTAATGGAAACAATTTATTTCATATGTATTTATTACCCTTTGACCTCAGGTTTGGTACTGACTTACTTTTTAAATAGTTAAACTGTAATGTTCGATAATGTTGTGGGGCCTCGTAGCCTGGTGGATAGCGCGCAGGACTCGTAATTCTGTGGCGCGGGTTCGATTCCCGCACGAGGCAGAAACAAATGGGCAAAGTTTCTTTCACCCTGAATGCCCCTGTTACCTAGCAGTAAATAGGTACCTGGGAGTTAGTCAGCTGTCACGGGCTGCTTCCTGGGGGTAGAGGTCTGGTCGAGGACCGGGCCGCGGGGACACTAAAGCCCGGAAATCATCTCAAGATAACCTCAAGATAATCTCAAGATACGTGGGAAATATCTCACAAAATTTTAAACACCATATTTGTGAACATATGGATATTTCTTACCGGACTGGTTTGTCTCATTTGGCACGTTGCATTTTCTGCTATTGGAGATCACTGTGAGGATGAGCTCCACCCTTTCACCTACGGTGGTTTCACTGTTCTGTTTTGGAATAAAAAATACTCAACATACGGAATCGTCAAGTCTGATGGCTAATTTCTGCATTAGTTGCAAGAGGCGGCAATCATCTGCTCCAAGAAAAGTACAATGAGAGAAACCAAGTTTGTCTTGAATACTTTGTGGTTTTCAGTGAGTATTTCACTCTCGGCCGGTGTAATCAGGCCTTGAGTTATTTTTCCAGTCGCAGAACATTTTGCTCAGTATCTTGTAGAATCCAATGAAAGGCAATCAACAGAGTAAAATGATTTACAAGCATACACTGATTTACAAGGGTAGATTTTGCATTAAATATACTTTCTCCCAAATCATTAGCTGTGGACGCGGCTGCAAGAGTTATATTTACACCCGACAGCCTGAAAGTACAAGTTGGTCGAGGTGACATTGTTTGTGAAACTTTCACTACATTGTTTGTTATGTCAACACGGTTGTGTGTATCTAGGCCTTGTTGACCCTTGTGGCCGGATGAAGGGATTCTAAAAATCCCTGCATGAATGGAATGCAGAGATTCTCTTCAGCTTCATGTTGACATTATTGATCGAGAGAAAAAATACAGTTAGAAAAACGAGTGGAAACGTATAAGGGGGTTGACTTTTGGAGTATTTTGTTTGCTTTATTGCGTTCTCAGAAAATTTATTATCGTAATATAAGTTCGTTTCGATAAAGCCTTTTGTTTAAACGTAACGTTTTTTAAGCAATTAAATGTCCAAGGGAGATCTATGTGCTTAACTGATAGCTAGAGAATATTTTACCATGAAGTTAAAGTATAGAGGGATCAAGACTGTGTCTGATCACTAAGAACCAGAGGAGGTAAATTGCTTGCCCACGAATATTAATATAGACAGCAGCGAGGAGTATGTTTTTGTTAGATATTAATTTAGAGTTGAGTAAATTTGCGTGGCGCTATAGTGAGGTTGTCTGCGTGAAGCACTTTATACCGTGTCTCATAATATTTGTTAATTGAATCATTGTTAGAAAACGCTCGATGTTTTCTAATGATGATGACGACGCTTGTTTAAAAAATTTATATGTCAAAGTATTTTCATATAAAGGGTTTGGCTGGATTTATTTGGGTTTACCTGAAGGCCACCATCTCAAGTGACCTCGACCGCGACAGGAAGCCGGCGGCTTATTGTTCTCAGAAGAGGAAAGGTTCATGTGGAGTATATTAGACAAGAGACGTGGTGTGTGTGTCTGTGTGTATTTGTATTTGTGCCTGAAGAATCGGGCTGTTAGTTATTGGATCCCGCTTTTCTAACAATTCCTTGTCTAAAATAATGACTCCCAACCTTTGTTACTTCTATCATATCTACTACATATATACATGTAGTAGATATGTCTCTCTCTTTCTCGCACACACATATCCCCAGCATGAAGCCCATAGCAGCTGTCTAACTCCCAGGTACTTATTTACTACTAGGTGAACAGAGGCATCAGGTGTAAGAAATTCTGCTCATTTGTTTCTGCCTAGACCGGGGAATCGAGACCACGCGCTGAGGACTACGACTGCAGTGCGTTATCTGCTCGACTGCGTGGACCTGCGTATACTCACCTATTCGTGCCGGCAGGATCGAACATTAGCTCTTGGAACCCGCCTTTCCAGCCGTCGGTTATCTAAAGCAATGATGCCTGACCCACTTCCCTATCATAACTACTTTTAAAATTATTTATGTAGTTTTCTTTTAGATCCTGTTCCTTTAGTTTATATCATGTCCTCACTACTCTTACGCTAAATGAAAACGTTTTAGCATCTCTATGACTCGTCTGAGTTTGCAACTTCCTCCAATGCCACCTTGTTCTACTGACTTTCATTGTGATTATTTCCTCTATTTCCACTCTGTCAATCTGCCTAGGTATTTTATACGTCTATATAATATCTCCTCTATCTCTCTTTTTCCAGGATTGCCAGGTATAGTTCCTTCAGTCTCTCTTCATATCCCATCCCTCGCAACTCTGGAACGAGCTCCATCGCAATCTCCTGAACCTTTTCTGGTTTCCTTATGTTTTTTTTGGTAGCGGCTCCAAGATGGTGCGGTATAATATAAGATTGATCCTACGTAGACGGTGTGAGTGAGTGTGTGCCCGTGTGTGTGTGTGTGTGTGTGTGTGTGTGTGTGTGCGTGCGTGCGTGCGTGCGTGCGTGCGTGCGTGTGTGTGTCGCAGCTGACTGTATCCCCTGTAACAGTATCAGACAACCTTTGAGTCGACTGGCTCGCCTCAAAGGTATTTCTCAAACAGCGGAAACGTTTCCCCCAGTGCACAGAACCCACTGTAAAAGATAGAAGGAGGAGGTATACCCCAGACCAGCAGCCTGGCAGATGCTAGGAGTGCAGCACGTCTCCAGGGGGCCAACAGCAGCAGCAGCAGCAGCAGCATCTTCACTCCGGCCCGCCTTAACTTCCTGTAGCTTTAGATCTCATCTTAGAGTCTGGAGTGCAATGCGGAACTTTGCCTGACTTTGAGTAAGTTCAGCTCAGCGTGGCTCAGACGTCTTCCTTGGTGATGGAGTTTGCAATTGCACATGCCATGCTGCGAGCATCAAACAACAATAGCTTCAACAGGCACAACAGCACCCACAACAACACCCACAACCACAACAACAACAATAGCTTCAACAGGCACAACAACACCCACAACAACAACCACAACAACAACAACAGCCACAACCACAACAACAACAACCACAACAACAACAACCACAACAACAACAACCACAACAACAACAACCACAACAACAACAACCTCAACAACAACCACAACAACACCCACAACAACACCCACAACAACAACAACCACAACAACAACAACCACAACAACACCCACAACAACACCCACAACAACAACAACCACAACAACAACAGCCACAACAGGTCCACCAGCCACATCACCACCTGTTGTACCAAGCGGAACATTACCCGGAGTAATTGCTAGTACTCCCGTGGTGCCACGTGTTCCAACCACGCACCTCACTCAGGCAGGTGAGTGTAAACAACCAGGTGAGTGTAAACAACCAGGTGAGTGTAAACAATCAGGTGAGTGTAAACAACACCAGCACACGTCACTCCGCCACAGACAGACAAATTTACTCTCCTCGCGGACGTTAATATTCCTGGCCCCTCCCCTTCCCCTCCCCCTTCACAAAAAAGTCCATCTTAAGTCCATAAGTCCATCTTTCTTACTATTAACGTTGAAAGAGGAATAACAACTGCTGACAGCTATATCAACCAGACACGTTCTGTCGTAGGTCTAATTGAGCAATCTGTGGCCTAATATGTGCATTTTTATACCAAATTGCGTATATATATATATATATATATATAAGCCTATACTTGCATAAACCACAAGTGAAGATAAACAATCTTTGGACAACACCCACCAGTGGGACTCGAACCCAGAAAGCACAACTACCTTCCAGTAGCTGGCATAACTAGTATGCTTTAACCCACTACGCCATCAGACCTTACAAAAGAAGTAGATAGTTCGAGATATATATATCTCAAACATCTCTACCTCCCGAAGGCACCAGATGAGTGAGGGGTTAGTCTGCAATTTTCGTCAAGCCACTGTCAATGTGAGAGAACTCGTGTCCAGCTTATATTATAAGCTGGACACGAGTTCTCTCACATTGACAGTGGCTTGACGAAAATTGCAGACTAACCCCTCACTCATCTGGTGCCTTCGGGAGGTAGAGATGTTTGAGATATATATATCTCGAACTATCTACTTCTTTTGTAAGGTCTGATGGCGTAGTGGGTTAAAGCATACTAGTTATGCCAGCTACTGGAAGGTAGTTGTGCTTTCTGGGTTCGAGTCCCACTGGTGGGTGTTGTCCAAAGATTATATATATATATATATATATATATATATATATATATATATATATATATATATATATATATATATATATATATATATATATATATATATATATATATATATATATTATATATACACATATATATATATGTATATATATATATATATATACACACAACTGAGGTTCCCACAAAGGGAACCTCAGTTGTGCAGACCTGACAACAGCCAAAAACGCCCAGATGGAGTCACCCTGCAGCCGTGGAGGGAAGGTAAACAGGTCGTGTGGGACTACACGTGTGCATCCACATTGGCTGATACCTATCTACCTTACAGCGCAGCTGAGGGAGGCGGGGCGGCCACCTTCAGGGAGACCCAGAAAACTAACAAGTACAGGGACCTAGAACGTTGTTACAGGTTCGTGCCAATAGGCTCTGAGACTCTGGGCGCCTGGGGTAAATGTGCACTTAAGTTCCTGAAGGAGCTGGGCGAGGAACTCATTGGGAAGACTAGAGACCCAAGAGTGGCCAGTTTTATGTTTCAGCGCCTCAGTGTCGCTGTTCAGAGGGGAAATGCGTGCTGTATCTTGGGTACGCACCCGACCCCCGAGGAGCTGGACGAGGTCTTCGAACACTGATTGGTATATTGTTGTATAAGTGTGTGTTTTCTGTAAACTGTTGCATTGCAATAAAATCAAATAAAAAAAAAATAAAAAAATAATAGGGGTGGTAGGAGAGGAAAAGATTAAAATATTCAGTGAGAATCCACAAGGTCTTCTCTGAACACTATTTATTTTCTTCTTCAAGGATGTGGGTCCCTTTAATTAAACCAGTGGTGGTACCCCTAAATATATATATATATATATATATATATATATATATATATATATATATATATATATATATATATATATATATATATATACATATATATATATATACGATGGTTCGAACCTACGTCCGAGAGGATCTCAGACGCTGCCTTAATCGACTGAGCTACGACATGGTAAAATAACTGCAACCGGGAAATCAACCTGATTTACCAACGGATCCTGCAGCCTCTCCGAGACAAAAACCAGGGTTTTAATGCAATTCCAAACCCTCGTCACGGCCCGTGTGGATTTGTTTATTTGATGCATCACGCTATTGTGATTTCTGTGTGTAATGAAGTAAGGGCGAAGAGGTAGAACAGCCTCTTGACATAGCTCGGGAGCATGGGGGGAATTGCATAAAACCCTGGTTTGTGTCTCGGAGAGGCTGCAGGATACATTGGTAAATCAGGTTGATTTCCCGGTTGCAATTCTTTTACCATGTCGTAGCTCAGTCGATTAAGGCAGCGTCTGGGATCCTCTCGGACGTATATTCGAACCCTCGTCACGGCTCTTGTGGATTTGTTCACTTGAACCTTTCATTTTCACTCCTGCACAATACTCCCAGTCTTGGCTCGCACTTGAACATTCAGCTTTTACTTGCACAATCAGTTTCCACCTCCCTCTCCAGCTTCCACCTCCCTCTCCAGCATCCACCTCCCCTCCAGCTTCCACCTCCCCCTCCAGCTTCCACCTCCCACTCCAGCTTCCACCTCCCTCTCCAGCTTCCACCTCCCTCTCCAGCTTCCACCTCCCTCTCCAGCTTCCACCTCCCTCTCCAGCTTCCACCTCCCACTCCAGCTTCCACCTCCCCCCTCCAGCTTCCACCTCCCTCTCCAGCTTCCACCTCCCCCTCCAGCTTCCACCTCCCCCCTCCAGCTTCCACCTCCCTCTTCAGCTTCCACCTCCCCCTTCCAGCTTCCACCTCCCCCTCCAGCTTCCACCTCCCCCCTCCAGCTTCCACCTCCCTCTCCAGCTTCCACCTCCCCCTCCAGCTTCCACCTCCCTCTTCAGCTTCCACCTCCCCCTCCAGCTTCCACCTCCCTCTCCAGCTTCCACCTCCCTCTCCAGCTTCCACCTCCCTCTCCAGCTTCCACCTCCCTCTCCAGCTTCCAACTCCCTCTCCAGCTTCCACCTCCCCCTCCAGCTTCCACCTCCCCCTCCAGCTTCCACCTCCCCCTCCAGCTTCCACCTCCCTCTCCAGCTTCCACCTCCCTCTCCAGCTTCCACCTCCCTCTCCAGCTTCCACCTCCCTCTCCAGCTTCCACCTCCCTCTCCAGCTTCCACCTCCCTCTCCAGCTTCCACCTCCCTCTCCAGCTTCCACCTCCCTCTCCAGCTTCCACCTCCCCCTCCAGCTTCCACCTCCCTCTCCAGCTTCCACCTATTCGTTTGCCTTGTTCGGGTTGAATGTAGACACAGTAGTCGCTTCTGTATATATTTATTGAGTGAGGCAAACAGGTGTATAACTGGCCAGCCGAGGTCCACCTACTCTGGGTCTGTGAGGATAACTGAGGCTGCTGGGAGCATCGCTGATGCTCCTCTGTCTGGCATGACGTCAGAGGCCTACTTGCCTGTGATTGGTTACATTTCAACTGACAGAATTTTGAGTATAACACCGCTCGGACACGCTACCAAGTCGACGTCCCTTGTCGACAAGCTCTGGCTAGCTATATAGTTACAATGATACTGAAAGGACCTCGGTGGCATTCAATAATGGCTTACATGTGAAATTTGCATAATAAAACATTGAAAGAAGATCAGGTGTGCGTAATACTAACAACTCGGCATATATGCACCAAAAAAAAATTCATCATAATAGGTGAAAATCATGGTAACAATTCTTTGATTAAACCAGAGTATTAAGAACATGTGTATGTCTACTGATCAGATATGAACAATACAACTCAAGGTATTGCCTAAACAAAATTATTAACATGTGTCAATGGCATGTGCTTGAAAACCATACAAAATTAAACAATTATTACATTAATGGAACAAAGTTCTGACCTAACAACCACAATTGAATTTCAAGATAGATAATGATTTTTTTTTTTCTTTTTTTTTTTTTTTTCGAAATATACAATATATTTACAAGACCAATGTACAATATATATAATGTGCAATATATTTACAAGCATATACAAGACCTGGATCAAGAAGACTAACATCTGCGTGATAGCAGTCAGGATTCACTGGCCACAATGTGGTTGCTAGAACAATAATAACTCTTATGACAAGCACTGTAAAAATACAAATGGTAGTAGACTTAACAATGGCATCTAATTCATAACAAATAAAGTTGAGAAAAACTATACATTAATATATAATGGTAATAATAAGACACATGTGGTAGAAATACTACAAATGAGTTTTTTTTTTTTTCAAAACAAACAGAATAACTGCAGAGTGCAATCAATTATAAATTCTGCGGATATCTACACCTAGCTCATCCAGAGCACTATACAACTCTGGCTCTGACTGAAGGTCCGGAACAGGTGAAACTTCATGCGACAAACTATCATCTTGAGAGATATCCTCGTTAACATCTAGCCAATGGACATGTGGTGAGTGCACGGTTGAAACGAGAGGTCTAGATCTAAGATTATAATTGCTAGTATGGGGTTGCTGAACATCCAGTGGTCTGTCAACCACAGGAGGTGGTGTCTGAGTAGGAGTATCTGTCTGGGTAAGTTCATTGTCATCTTCCTCATCAGTCTCGTCAACAGTCATTTTAGCTAACTTCATGTGGTCTAAATGTTCATTTATATACTCTCCTGTTAACAAGTTCTTAAGTCTGTATTTGTTACCTTTAATAAGCTCGATTACCTTATATGGACCCAAAAATTTCTTAGTTAACTTGTACATAGGACCAGACCTGTGTTGGTTAAGTATCATTACTACAGATCCAATAGTTATTTTATTGGGTTTAGCTCGTGCATTCCTTGCTAGAGTGAACTCGGCTGTTGCTTTGGACAGTTGTTCTCGTATTTTCTTGAATACTAATTGCATTTGTCTACGCTTCACTTGAACAAAATCATCTACGTTATATAAGGGAGTAGGAGGTACGTTAATCAATTCATTAGGGAGGATCTTATCTGTACCATAAAGAATAGCGTGAGGTGTGTCACCAGTAGAAACATTAATTGAAGAATTTATAGCACACTGAATTAAGGGTATAAAATCATCCCAATTGTTGTTATCAAAATTCAACGTGACTCTCAAGGCATCTAACACTTTCCTGTTAGTACGTTCAGCTAGTCCATTACTTGCCGGATGGTAAGGCATAATGCTACATTTTTTGATGTTATATAAATCACACAAGCTAGTTAGAATACTATTACTGAATTCCGGACCATTATCTGAAAGGATTACTTTAGGCATACTATATCTACAAATTATTTGGTCATGGAATGCGCTGGCTATGGTTTCTGCTGTTTTGTTCGGGATAGGAACTAGTTCGCAAAACCGTGAAAAATTATCGACCATTACAAGCAAATGTTTGTTCCCTTTCTCTGTTTCCGCAAAATTTGTCAATAAGTCCATCGATATTCGTTCCCAAGGAGCTTTAGTTGCTGGGTACACCTGAATTGGATTAGGTCCTGAAACATGTCCCTTGTGCTGTAAACAAGTTAAACATCTGTCAACATAATGAGCAATCTCCTTAGCCATTTTTGGCCAAAAATATTTCAATCGACCTTGTTGGAGTGTACGATCCTTTCCTGGATGTGCACTTGCAGGAGCATCATGGATAATTTTTAACACAGTTGGTACCAAGACAGCTGGAACAACTAACTGACAACATTTCCTCGGGGCTGTCCCTAGCTTTACTACTCTACACAGTAAATTGTCCAACATAACTAGTTCTTTCAATGGTACTGGTGGTTTATGAATCGGGCGAGTGTCTTGCTTAGTCAAAAATTTAATGACGGGTGCCCATATGGGGTCTTGTCTTTGTTCCGTTTCTACTACTGTAGCATCTAATGCTGGGTAATTTAACTGAATCGCAGCTACGTGTCGAGAAAACGCATCCGCTACAACATTTTGCTTTCCTGGAATATATCCAAATGTGGGATTGAATTCTTGAATTGTGAGCAAATATCTAGCAAACTTTCCAACTGGATTCTTATTTTTGAACAAGGGAATTAATGGTTGGTGATCTGTAAGAACATGAACTGGGTAATTATAAATTGTATCCTTGAAATGTTTAAGTGCCCAAACAACTGCCAAGGCTTCTCGTTCTGTTGCACTATAATTTTTCTCTTCTTTGGATAATGTGCGGCTAGCATAAGCTATTGCGTGATCTCTGTGACCTTCTGTTTGAAGTAATGCAGCACCTAGACCTATGTCACTAGCATCTGTAACCAACGTAAAAGGTTTAGAAAAATCTGGATACCTAAGGACAGGTGACGAAATCAAGGCTGCTTTGAGTTTTTTGAATGACTGATCCTGGGCCTCTCCCCAAACAAAGGGTTCATCTTTTCTTTGCAACTTGTAAAGCGGAGCGGCTATAATAGAGAATCCAGCAATAAATGAACGATAAAATCCTACAAGACCTGTGAACTGTCTTACGGCTTCTGCGGTACGAGGTGTTGGAAAATCACGGGCAGCAATAATTTTTGATTCATTCAATGTAATACCTGAAGGTGTAACTGTATGACCTAGGAAATTAATCTTTTGCTTTAAAAATGAACATTTTGCAAGCTTTATTTTTAAATTAGCTTCAGCGAGCTTTGCAAGTACCTTTTCAAGGTTCTGGAAATGAGTCTGAACATCTTGCGACATGATTATGAGATCATCAAGGTAAACTAGAAGCGTACTTCCTATCAATCTACGAAATAGATTTGTCATGAGCCGTGAAAAGGTTATTGGACTACTACGCAAACCAAATGGCATTCTTTTGAAATGAAAATGACCACTGGGAGTACTAAAGGCTGTCAATTGTTTACTTTCCTCATCAAGGGGGATTTGCCAGAATCCCTGCAACAAATCTAACGTTGAAAATACTTTGTTTCGACCAATACTTTGCAACAAATCATTGAGAACTGGAAGTGGGAAACGATCAGGTATTGTTACTCTGTTAAGCTTGCGATAATCGATTACAGGTCTCCAAGTCCCATCTCGCTTTGGTACAAGAATCAATGGAGCGTTCCATGGCGAATTACTCGATTCAATTACATCACTCTGTAACATTTCTTCTACAAGTCTATCTGCTTCTGCTCTCTGAGAATGGGGAAGACGGTAAGCTGGTACATAAATAGGCGTAGTTCCTTGTTCAAGGGGAATTTTATGTGTAATAAGAGGAGTGAGACCTAATTTTTCTCCTGGTAGAGCAACAACAGCTCTATTCTTGTTCAAAATTTTCAAAAGCTGAGCCACAGAGTCAGGAAAATCAGTAGGACTGAGGTGTTGCGCTTGCACCTCTGGCTGAGATCCCTGTTCTCCTGGTGTGAGTGTACAAACAGTATGATCCATGGAGACATCATCCACAACTCGCACCGGTAACGAGTAATGGGCAAAATCTACAACATGGGTACCAGACTGGAGATGGATATCGGCATTACTTGTGTTCGCGATAAAAAGTGAGACAGTACCATCCTGCACTGTGTGCCAGGAGGGTTCAACAAATGTACCATTCACTTTACATGTTTCACTTTCCGCAATCACATCCGACAACTCAGGCACTCCCTGAACCTTAACTCTTATTCTGGTGAGAGAATGAGGGTGTAGCACAGTGTCAGTAGCCGTGGAACCACTGACTTCAGAGATGGAAGCTGCCAGGCGAGCGAGACAACGAGAATCCGTTAGGGCGTCCCCTTCCAGAAAGTCCCGATACTCATTCTCCTTAACAACTGTACAACTACTATGCTTCAATCGAGTGCCCGTTTTCTCGGGTATGCTACCACGACAATGATCTGACAAACCTACGCTAGCAAGGCGGGTGTCAACAAAATTAACATAATCTGATTGAAGGTTGAACTCGTGGCCCTGTCGATACATGCTACACAAAGGTATGACATGGTCTTTGATACTTATGTTCCAACGATGGGGAAACAATGCAATATTTTCATCAATCATGGTGTACAGACCTAAGAGAATGTCTCCAGGAAAATGAATAATGTCAACAACTAAACATGTTATAGACAATGTGACATCATTGAACTTGAGTGGGAGGTCAACTTCACCCTGAACTTTTACTTTATTTCCTGAAATACCACTTAGAAAAGGTATGTGTGACTGTTTTAAAATAGTAGGGTGCATACTTTCAATGTCTCTAAGAGCTGAGGGCTTGACAATATTAATTTTTGCACCTGAGTCAAGAAAAACTTTTAAAACTCTGCCATGTACAATGGCTGATACAAGGGGACCATCACTTGAGACTGGACAAGTTACTATTTTTGACTTATGTTGTCTGGGATATCTGCGTCTTGTTTGTGTCAAATTTACTGTGGATCCGTCAACATCTACAACTGGTCTAGAGTCAGTGTCCTCCTCTGTCAAGTGTCCAAACCTATTTTGGGTAGCTACTGAATACACAGGGAGGGCACTAGGATTGGCTAGCTTGAATTGGTTAGCGGATGGCCTTGGGGGTTTCCCGACGACATGGAGTGAACATTCTGAGCTCCAGCATTCTGTGACTGAGCATTATAATTTGAAATTGCATTATAGCTGGGCTGGGAGTTGTAATTACGAGAGTTCTGATAATGTCTTGGACGCTGTGAGCCTCGCCAAGACTGACCATGGGAGTTACGAGGTGGAGATGTCCTTTGCCTAGCTCTACAATCCGCAGTGTGGTGACCAACTTGTTTATGGTACGTGCAATATGGAAGCCTAGAATGATTAGATTGATGAGGGGGCCGAGAGAATTGTCTAGGAGGTGATGATCTAGGGGCGGACCAACAGTCCCTTGCAAGGTGGTTACTCTTACCACAATGCCAACATGAGGGAGTGGATGGTTGTGGACTATGGCGTTTCGGCATTTTATGAGGCGGCGAATTTGACTGGGGGCTACGAGCATGGGTACGCTTCTGCGACCAAGAGTTTTGAGAATTTGTGGGAGGATGCTGAGAACTTGTAACTACATTTACAGCATCAGAGGGTGGCAACAGTTGAGCACTTCGGGGAGCTAGTTTATCGGCGGCATTGTTAATAGCCTCAAACACTTCACCAATTTCATGTTTAACACCAAAATTTTGTTGCTCAACGATTGGTTTTGTATGCTCGGGGGCAAAATGCATTAAAGTACCAAATGCTATCATTTTGGCCATAGCCTCAGGGGACAGATTATTGTCTTTATCTAACCAAGTTGAATTATTCATAGCAGAAACTAAGGCATACAGATACTGATCGAGACGGCTAGTAAACGCATTAAACGATTCACCAGGCTGCATGGTGGCATTGGCAATTTTCTTGACTAACCTATATGGGTCAAGGTCTCCTTTATTAACAAAGCGACGGCGAAAGAAATCCTTAAATTCAGGCCAAGACTGGAGGCTAACAATGGCTTTCTCATCAACAACAAAACGTGCATCACCTTTGGTTGTGTCCACGGCTGACCGTGCAATTGCTAAGTATTCGGCATCAGTAGGCTTAGAAAAACGTGCAACTGTTTTCGCTTCAACCTTACTAAACCATGATTCTAATAAACGCGATTCCCCAGCAAAAAGAGGAATAGCCATTTCCTGAGCTGATCTCTGGCCATTGGGACGAGCAACTGTTCCCATTGATTCTGAAGGGGTTTCAACAGTGGTAGGCATTGTCACAGCCGTGGAAGTAATATTTGAACGCAGATTATAATTAAGTGCACCTGGCATCAGAAATAGTATACACAAAAATAAACACAAAAAATATCAACTTGGCTAAAGTAAAAATGGCAGAAATAAAATTATTAAATTGGGCTAGGCAAGAAAATAATCAAGAACAAGCAAATTGTAAACTAAATTTAGCAATCTTTCATTAAAAAAATGACTGGAATTAGATGTATGTAAATTAATTAAACCAGACTAAGCACAGCAATTGAGAATAAAAACTGGGAAATGCAATTGCAAAATTTCATTAAAAAGATTCAACACAACAAGTGGCAATGCAAGAAATATGGATGTAACACATAAACTGGACACAGGAATGTATATAACTCCTATGGTAAAAGTTTAAAATAAAATGCTTAAAGGATAAATTTCAAGTTAGGTCTGGAGAAATTAAAAAAAATTATATTGCACAAATCCTTAACTGCTACTAAAACAAGGATTTCTTAATTCACTGGAATTTGAATTTACCAATAACACTCTAGGAGAACAATTAAAATTCAATGAAATTACTGTAAGAAGCAGGAATGTTGAAATCACACAGGAAAACTGTGGGGAGTGCAGTACTGAACCAGCTCCAATATTTAACAAGTCACTGAATGGTTAATTCACAGGATATTATGGGAATTATTACATAAGTCACTTTTTAACACTTGGCACGTTGTTCTCAACTAGCAATTACTTATCTCAGGGTTGTAATTTATGAGGATCACCAGTAGCCAAAGTAGGAGAAGCGTCGTGAAGATCTGAAGAGGCCCATGTGAGGCGTGTTTACAAACTGGATGCGACGGCAGCGCTCCTGGCGGCGGTGGCGCGAGACTCAGGGACCCCACACTGTTCAGGCTAGAGGCACGAAGATAAATTCTGACGACGACAATATTGCGACGATGGAATAACCAGTTGATACCTGCGACGATGGCTGACGACGATTGCAGTAGCTTGCACCCTCACGAAGCTTGATACTGTCAGCTTGGGTGGCGGTGGTGGTGGTGGTGGGTGCACTAGGTGGTTCCCACGTGGTGGCGCGAGGTTCAAAAATGGCTGGCGCGGGAAGCTTCCTTCCTCCTCACTGATGAGTGAGCGTTCTCACAGGAAAATATTGACCCTTACTTCTGAAACGTTGGCCTGGAGTAGTGGTTGATGGCAGGACCCCGGTCTGGCACAATATTTGATGCGTGGGTGGCAGGATGGCGGCTTATGGCGGTGGCGGTGGCGGCGGTTTTGGCTGGAACACGAGGCGATGCTGGGTACTGGAACTTTTGCTTCCAGAAAAAAATTTCTGGATCCCACTGCTGCTACCAGTATTCGTTTGCCTTGTTCGGGTTGAATGTAGACACAGTAGTCGCTTCTGTATATATTTATTGAGTGAGGCAAACAGGTGTATAACTGGCCAGCCGAGGTCCACCTACTCTGGGTCTGTGAGGATAACTA
>NC_091200.1:2903019-2918339 GCF_040958095.1 Procambarus clarkii | reverse complement strand
CCTCTTCTTAAGTACATTCCACTCGTTGACAGGTGTGAGTATTTCCCAACTTTTCTTCGATTCATTTCCGTCTCCAACTTCACTTATGTCCCTCTCGTCCTATTTTCTTTCAATTTAAAGAGGCTGCCTTTGTCCATCTTGTCTGTTCTAATTAGTATCTTGTATGTTGCGATCATATCCCCTGTTTCTTCTCTGCTCTGAGGCTGTAAGATTTGGTTAATTTATCCTATTTAGTTATGGAACTATTTTTGTTATAAATGTACAAAATTGTCATATTTTGATTTTATGGAGTCCAGAGCGGTGCTGCATTTTCCAGCATTGGTCTTACATAGGCTGTTTAGGCTTTAAATACATTGGTAATGCTTGTCAGTTTCCCAGACTGACAATGTTACCACATGTGTATATGTGCCTGGTGGTGAAGGTGAGGGGTCACACCTGGCTCTCAAAGGACAATGTTGCAGTTGAATCAAGTCTTATTTACGGAAGCCGTTTCTTTAGTGACACGATCAAGGGCAGAGACGTTTTGGGCAACGTTTCCGTTGACCTGACGCCTTTGTTCGCCTATCAACGTCTCAACCCGTCCTCTTAAAAATAACGTCACTTTTGGCTCGTATGCGCGCTATGGCCAAATTTGGACGTAATTTGAAATGATATCGACTCACAGAAGTGACGTTCTGTTCCGTTTTCTATTTGAGTCGTCCGGCGTACGCGCAGAGGTTATGAGAGGACACTTAAATTAACGTTTTGAAACTTTATACCAGACACCCGGGAATTAGACAACTGTAACGGTTGCTTACGCGGAGAATAAGTCACGAAATCGTGACTGAAACAACTATTAACCAGGTGGAATGACGTCACGAACCGTTACGAACGTTACCAAGTGTGGCAAGCGTTCGTGAGCTCCAGGAAGCCGGATATGAGAGAGATACTGATTGGTCTCCCGTCCAAGCTCTTTAAAAGTAATGCTGAATTTGAATCAGTGTTTTTATTTTTGTATCATCTATTTTCTATATTACGCGTACGAGTGAACTTAGGAAAAAACAGTCTGAACTTAATGACAATAGATTTTTGTGTACAAAAAATATGACCTTTTGCTCAGATAATTATTTTCAAATCAAAACCATTTGCAATTACACATCTCTCTGTTATTGTTTGGATATTTAAGAGCAAATAAATCTATATGATATTGTTTTATTAACAAAAATTATCTTAGACGACCGTGTATCTCACCCACACATGACAATAACCTCTTCTGAATGACTTTTCTTCGTCGGGTCAAAAACCATCTTGATTTTTTTTCTTTGCATCTTAATCGGGCACAATTATTAAGTTTCCGGTATTAAGAGGATGGTCGTAGGTGGCGGGTGGCCGGTAGCCAGGGACCGTCGCCGGCTGGGGTGGAATCGCGGGCACGGGCTGGGGGAGCCTGAACACTGGGGTCGACCGCGTCCTGCTGCTTCCGGAAAAGACATCTAGGAGAGGAAGAGGCACGTGGATCAACAGAAGCTTGCTGGGGGAGTGTTAGGTGGGAGTCTTAGTCAACAGAAGCTCACCAGCAAATACGATTTCATCAATCTAAACTTTACTATCATGCCTAACTTCATTATTTTGATAAACTTCATTAACAAACTTTATTTGATTGACAAACGAAAACCTCACATGCTCAGCCTCAAATTTAATGCAAGAACTAAAGTTCATTAACCAATCAAAATCCCGTTCACTAAATCAAGTTCACAAAGTTCATCAACAAATAACAATAATAATGATGCTAATAATTAGCATAAAAGACGTCATGTGGGTACAGTACTTGAGAAGAAGTCCCCGACGCCCTCGAAGAAGTCACCCACGCCCTCCCCGACGTTTTCAACGAAGTCACCGACGGCCTCGAGGAACTGAGGCCTGGCCTCCGTCACGGTGGCGGGAGCCAGGACCAGGAGGCACAGCACAACCACCACCGTCGTCTTCATCTGCTGAGCCAGGGGGTGTAAAAAGTTATTAAGAAGTGATCTGCGTGTTGTGTATTTACTTATTTTACAGTCTATTTACAACTTCTGTAAGAGCTGTTAGCTCTTGGACCCCGGCCTTTCTAACCGTCGATTGTCTAATGTATTCCCAATGTATTTTTCTAATTTCATACCTACTACATGTTTCTCTCTAACACATACACACACACACACATAGTCAGGTACCTATTTACTGCTAAATGAACAGAGTCTTGAGGGGGGGAAGAAATTTTGGGCATTTGTTTTAAGCCTCGATCTGAAATCGAACCCGGACCCTTTGGCCTACAAACCCAAAGCGTTGTCCGCTCGGTTTGAAGGAACCTGTGGAAGGTTGTGTACTCACCTAATTGTGCTTGCGGGGGTTTAGCTCTGGCTCTTTGGTCCCGCCTCTCAACTAATGTACAGGTTCCTGAGCTACTGGGCTCTATCATATCTACACTTGAAGCTGTGTGTGGAGTCAGCCTCCACCACATCACTTACTAATGCATTCCATTTGTCTACTACTCTGACACTGAAAAAATTCTTTCTAATATCTCTGTGGCTCATTTGGGCACTCAGTTTCACCAGTGTCCCCTGGTGCGTGTGCCCCTTGTGGTAAATAGCTTGTCTTTATCTACCCTATCAATTCAATGTGTATGTGTGTGTGTGTGTGTGTGTGTGTGTGTGTGTGTGTGTGTGTAATTACAGGATGAGAGCTAAGCTCGTGGTGTCCCGTCTTCCCAGCATTCTTTGTCGTATAAACTCTGAAACTACTGACGGTTTTGGCCTCCACCACCTTCTCACTTAACTTGTTGCGACAGTCTCTGTTTGCAAAAGAAAACTTTCTACTATTTTTCGGCACCTGTTTGGCCTTAGCTTGAATCTGTGTTCTCTTGCTCTTGAAGTTATTGGTTTCAGGAATTCCTCTTTGTCAATTTGGTCCATTCATGTTAGTATTTTGTAAGGGTAATCATATCACCTCTTTTTCCTCTATCTTCTAGTTTGGCATGATTAACGTCTCTAGTCACTCCTCGTAACTCTTGTTGTCAGTGCCGGAAGCCATTTTGTAGCTTGCCTTTGCACCTTTGTGGTGTGTGTGTGTGTGTGTGTGTGTTGTGTGTGTGTGGTGTTGTGTGTGTGTGTGTGTGTGTGTGTGTACTCACCTATTTGTGCTTGCGGGAATTGAGTTGTGACTCTTTGGTCACAGGTGTGTATGTATGTATGTAATGTATGTATGTGTGGCTGTAAGACTCCTGAGCTGTAAACTGTATTTTCCCAGCAAACAAAACCCTGCAATGTGTTTATACTGTAACATTACGCATACCTGTACTATGACATCTCCTCAGACGTGAGGTCGCATCATGCTAAAATATGCTCAAATAATGAGGCTTCGTATATTAGCACACAACACCCAACAAAACATAGCGTTCCCTAAAACTAAATTACAATGCAATGTTTCGTCCCCTAAAATGCAACATCTATATAAGGTGAGCTCCCTAAAATACAATATGAATATATAGTGTGGCGTCAGATAAAAGGCTTTCAATTGCCATTGTTCGTAGGAGAACTGATGCTGAAAGCAGAGCTTGCAAACACTTTAGAAATAACGTTGAACTACTAAACTCAATAAAACAACATCCGCTCGTTCACGTTAAATGGTCTTCTTGTGTCAAAAAGCTTTCTGGCAGAGCTGAATGTACCTTACTTTACCCTGGGCGGAGAGCAATAAGGGACGACAAATTTAAACTAAGGAATAGGAATCAGACTCGTAAGAAAATCATTTTGCTTGACTTGGAAATGTCAATTTACTCAACGCTGTTTACTGTCTATTGGCACATGTTTATGAAATGAAGCATCCATGATGTAATACAAGGATCTCTCTCTCTCTCTCTCTCTCTCGGGGGGAGAGAGAGAGAGAGAGAGAGAGAAAGAGAAAGAGAGAGAGAAAGAGAGAGAGAAAGAGAGAGAAAGAGAAAGAGAGAGAGAAAGAGAGAGAGAAAGAGAGAGAGAGAAAGGAGAGAGAGAAAGGAGAGAGAGAGAGAGAGAGAGAGAGAGAGAGAGAGAGAGAGGAGAGAGAGAGAGAGAGAGAGAGAGAGAGAGAGAGAGAGAGAGAGAGAGAGAGAGAGAGAGAGAGAAAGAGAGAGAGAGAGAGAAAGAGAGAGAGAAAGAGAGAGAGAAAGGAGAGAGAGAAAGGAGAGAGAGAGAGAGAGAGAGAGAGAGAGAGAGAGAGAGAGAGAGAGAGAGAGAGAGAGAGAGAGAGAGAGAGAGAGAGAGAGAGAGAGGGAGAGTGTGAGAGAGGGGGGAGTGTGAGCGTTACAGAGACACAGAGACAGACATATAGAGATATGACAGCAAGGAAATTCTGACATGCACATAGACAGACAGACAGACACACATGACGGACTTAGACACATTCAGACAGCAAACAGACATTTATTTGCTACTCGACATATTTTGACTTTACATTCACTCTTTAATACTCTGTAAACTCTTTTTTTTTCCTGTAAGCATTAAAGTAGTTTACCTTGGAGGTTCCCGCTCAGAAGTTCAACATTGTGAAGCATCGCGGGTTGCTTGGTTCAGGGTCGTTTTGGAGGCCGGTCTGGGGAGCGTGCATGTGTTGCACTGTTGCATAATGAACTGTGTCATACTGCAATATGTTGCTGTGTGTTGTGTTAGGTTGCAATGTGTTGCTGCTTTGTCTTGAGTTGTATTAAGCCAGAATGAAAGGATTTCCGTTTAGCTATGCTAGGCTACAATATGTTCCATTTGGTCGAGTTGTATTAGGCTATAATATGTCGCTTCGTGTTAGGCTATAATGTGTTGCTTCGTGTTAGGCTACAAAGTGTTGCTGTATAATATCTGCTGAAACAACTGCAAGAAGCTTGAACTTGCATTATCTACGATGCACGAGCATCATTTTGTTGCAGATAGCAACAAAATCTAAAACTTGATGTCAACATATAATACAACATGATTGCCATACACGTCCCTCGGAATAAAACTGAAGATGGCTTGGTATAGTTGCCATAGAAGCGCCATAGGTAACACCTATGGGTGTTGCGTCACCTCGGGCTTATCCCGTTATATTTGCTGCGACGCATTAAACGCAACGCAACGCATTCAGGTTAAACACCTCCCACGCGGCTTCCCACGGTGTCGACATCTTTAACGAATCGCATCGTTTAGCGTCAAGTCAATCAAATAGTGAAATGAGCTTCGATACATTAATTCTTCTACTTCCTAAGTGGAGATCCACCTATCCATACATCAATTCATCCATCCAGCTATCCATTCATTGATTCATCTATCTATCCATTCTCCATCCACCTATCTATACATTCATCAATATATTCACCCATCCTTCCATCCATCTATTTATTTATTTATCCATCCATCCACTCATCCATATATACGTCTATCCATCCATACATACGTCTAATCATTCATATATCCATGCATCTACCTAACCATTCGTCATATATCTATAAACCTATCTATCCGTCTATTCATCCATACCATTCATCCATACCATAGGTAGGTATCCATACACCTAACTATCCAACCATCCCTCTATCATTAAATCCATCTATCTATAAATCTATCCATCTGTATGAATCTAACTATCCAACATTCTAGCTAGCAATCCATCCAAGTATCTACCTTTTTCTCTATCCGTCTATCCATCCGTCTACCCATGCATCTATCCACCAATCTAAATATTATTCATACATATATTCACCTATCTTCACATGTATATATTCAACTATATACTAATGTATATATTCAAACGTAATCTATATATATTAATTCTATCTCTCTATCTATAAATCTCTTTTTTCACTCATCAATCTGTTACACACACACACACACACACACACACACACCACACACACACACACACACACACACACACACACACAGTAATTACAGTGCACCGCAACTTTTGAATACAAAAACACTCTACTTTAAAAAATAAAAGAATATAAAAATTTGAGTAAGTACTTTCACCCCTCTCGGACCACATTTAAAAATAAAAGACAAAAATCATCACATTAAAATAAAACCACAAACCACCCACAATGTAAACATCAGAATGTTACACAGACGGACGATACTCACTGCGCAGGAGCCGACGAGGAACGAGGGAGGGGGATTCTTCTAGCCCACACCTTTATATCCTAACCCCCCTTCCCCATCCCCCCCCAACAACACCCCACCACACACAGGTGCGGCCCAGGGAGGCCAGGCATCGGGCGAATGCTTGTGGGGTGGGGGAGTGGTGGGGGGGGGGGGGGAGAACGATATCGTATTGCAACACGTATTTGTTCCGTTATCTTCCGCAGCTTCGCCAGCGCAGCTCGGCCGGTCCCGTAGGCTTCACCAGGAAGGCTGTTGCATCTCGGAGGGTTTCCGTTGAGAAAAAGTTCTGTTTCAAGAGCAAGGGAGCGAGAGATAAAGGGGAAGGGGGGGGACTTGTATTTACTATTTGTGCCTACCGGATCAAGCTGTGTGTGTGTATGTGCATGTGTGTGTGCGCGCGCGTGTGTCAGAGACATGCCAAAAAACACTGAGCTGTGTCCTTGACTAAGACTAAGACCGCGCCTAAAGATCACATCTCAGCTCTGCTAGTTTTTGTACCAGTTCCTCCTCCCCTCTTCCCCCAGTACCTGTTCCTCCCCCCTTCCCCCCGTACCAGTTCCTCCTCCCCCTTCCCCCAGTACCAGTTCCTCATCCCTTCCCCCCAGTGCCAGTTCTTCCCCCTTCTCCTAGTACCAGTTCTCCCCCCCCTTCCCCCAGTACCAGTTCTTCCCCTCCTTCCCCCAGTACCAGTTCCTTGCCCCTTCCCCCAGTACCAGTTCCCCCCCCTTTCCCCCAGTACCAGTTCCTCCCCCCCTTCCCCCACCACTGTATACAAACTGCCAACACCATCCCCCTGTTTTCTTCTTCAGAGACTTGACGCTGAATGCATCGACGCAATTATAAAAGTCAGCTGCATGAGTAACACCTTCAATACCTTACGTCTGAGGGGGGGGGGTAACTAAGGACAGTCAGTGGAGATGCTGAGTAAAGCAGAGCTTACGCAACTTCCTGTGAGTGTCTGTGAGTCAAGGGAAGGTGAGTGGCTTGAGACATTCGCCTGGCAATATCGCCAGGCTTAACGGCTCTAAGAATCGAGTCACGTCTCGTTACCAACACTCGATATATATATTTGCTCGAACCACGAACTTTTTCACGACCGTCTAACACGCTACACTTCCGTCATGGTGCCCCCTGAAGAGGCGCAGGAGGCACTCTGGGGTGTGAACACAGCCCCCAGGAACCTTCCTGAGGTGTGAACACCACCCCAGGAACCTTCCTGAGGTGTGAACACAACCCCAGGAACCTTCCTGAGGTGTGAACACCACCCCCAGGAACCTTCCTGAGGTGTGAACACCACCCCAGGAACCTTCCTGAGGTGTGAACACCACCCCAGGAACCTTCCTGAGGTGAACACAACCCCCAGGAACCTTCCTGAGGTGTGAACGCAACCCCCAGGAACCTTCCTGAGGTGTGAACACAACCCCCAGGAACCTTCCTGAGGTGTGAACACCACCCCAGGAACCTTCCTGAGGTGTGAACACCACCCCAGGAACCTTCCTGAGGTGTGAACACCACCCCCCAGAAACTAGCAATACAAGAATGATTGTTTAATTATTCGTGTGAAACTTTTTGGTGGACACACATGTGTGTATCGCTTGTTACAGTTCAATATTTTCCATTGTAAACAGATGTAACTATGATCCTTATATTGTATATTTTTTAATGAAGAATTTTGTTTAATTAATTTATGTGTTTTTCGAGCAAAATGAATAAAATTTGAAATAAGAACAAAAATAAACAATAAAAATCCAATGGATTAATAATGCATATTACAAACTTATTTGAAACTTAATATAATTAACAAACCTCTTCGAGGTCTTGGGTGTCTGGAAGCGTGCCAAGACGCAGCGAGCACCTCCTCTCTGAACCTGCAACACTAAGGCGCTGGAATAAGACACTTGTCACTCTTTGGTCTTCAGTTACCCTAGCTAGTTTATAACCCAGCTCCTTCGTGAACGCAAGTCCACAATAAGCCCACGAGCCAAGGGCTTCCGAGCCAGTTGGAAAGATGTAGCAACGAGATAGTTCTCTGTAATTGATGGTTTACTGTAACTTCCCAACAGAAGCATCACTACTTTTTCCTTGACACTGTACTGCCGATATCTACGCAGGCGATGAGTCACAATAACGTGGCTAAAGAATGTTGACCAGATCACACACTAGAAAGTGAAGGGACAACGACGTTTCGCTCCGTCCTGGACCATTCTCAAGTCGATTGTGATATCGCCAATATCTATATTAATACAAGAAAATGTTTCTTGTGGGTTCGAGGCTGGAGGCCAAGTGCAAGGGATTTAGCCTCACCAAACTTTGCAGGATGACAAGTAGTTGTTTGGGAATGATAATAGGCAGGTCGGGGGTCGACCCCCGTGCCCATCATTGTATGAAATGGCAAATTATTCCACTTTCCTATCTCGCTAAATATCCAGACTCCGTTCTTATCAAGCTTCAAGCAGATTATTATTTCCTACTTGCGGATTATACGTTAGCTTGTGTTACATTGTTTATTGGTGATGGGAGTGAATAGTGAAGATGGTTACACTGATGAAGGGGAAGTGGTGAAGAGTAGGGATGGTGATGAAGGGTAGAGAAAGTGGTGAAAGGGTGGGAAGGTGATGAAGGGTAAGGAAGATGATAAAGGAGAAGTAATGGAGTGAAGAGTAAGGTAAATGGTGAAAGGGTAGAGAAGGTGAAGGAGAGGGAAGGTGATGATGGGTATAGATGGGGAAAACAGCAGTGCCTCGGGAAGTGCAATTTTCATGAAATTAAGTCTGAAATATTGGTTGTTTATTTAACATATATTTAGCATTTATATACCGCTTACTTTTTTTTTTAACTTTTTCAGTTCCTCGGTGTATAACTTTTCTGACTGAGAGTGGGAGGGTTGAGGGTGGAGGAGAGATGGGAGAAGGTAAGAGAGTGAGAGAGGAGGGAAGGGGAGATGGAGAGAGAGAGAGAGGAGGGAAGGGGAGATGGTTAGAGAGGGAGTAGATGGAGAGAGAGGGTGGAGAGGGACAGAGAAGAGGGAGATGAGAGGAGAAGTGAGGCAGGAGGGAGGGGTATGAGGGATATAATTGAAAAGATGTCCCCTAATATACATTAAGATCAAATATAGTGGAAGTGTGCAGCTACTGGTCATGTATTTATAGTCACCCCTAAACCTCCTGACGTTTTCTGTCAACAACGACCTGGAGACGCAGGCAAGGGGCTCCTCGTCATTCTAATATTTCTCCTCAGTAGACCTGAGACAAAGTGAAAATTCACGTGAATTCTTCTGTCTACCATGAAACAGGAAGAGCCACGTGTCTGCGCCAGCTAAACTCTACCAACAGATCTAATCACATACCTTACTTCACTATGAAATTTAATTTGGAAAATTATAGAATTTAGAAATAACTTTATTTGAATTTGGAAGAAATGTATGCCATTAAAAAATTCTTTTACCTAAACTATTAACCAAACATTCCCAGGTTAGTCATTGTAGTAGTGCCCATCATTGTAAGCTTTCCACCGCCGGCCTCAGGATGGGCCCCGGCTGCATCACAAGCAAATAACAATTATATGTAACTTTTGCAGCGCAAATGTAAATTGCTTATTTACAACAAGAAATTGCAACAATAAATTATATTGTTGAGGTGCGGTTACTGAACCCATTATGCTATATAAAAGATAAATACATTAGAGTATTTAGTAACTAGCTTATCAAGACTGTATACCTGCTTAGGTAAATTATTAATTTTCGGGTTCAATTCGTAAGATCTTTATGTATCTTTAACCCTTTCCAGAGGATGGGACAGTTGAGTTCAGCAGTCTTAAGAACATGCATCTCAGCGTCATGTTGTTTGTTTAATTTTTTTATCTTTTATTCTGAACCATCGTAAATGAATACGTGATCCCGTGGCTGTGCTGCTGATGGCGACTCAACCCCACCATTTTAGTATTTAATTTAAATTGAAATAAGTTTATTGATGTAAAATACACACAAAGGGATGAGGTAGCTCAAGCTATTCTCACCCCGTTCAGTACATCGTGTTAATACATACATAGACACACATCACAAACAATAAACATATTACCGAACATTCTGAGAAAAGTAGTGTTTAATGTTCTCATGTAACCAACATCAGGGGCAAAGATAGAAATCGTCCCCCTAAATAGTTGCCAATGGAATCCTGTGTTTATTTTGCTAATGTGCGACCCAGAATTACGTCCAGGGATAGGGGATCGTCGCCCCCTCTAAGGACAGGGGGGCGACGTCGCTCCCCGTTAAGAACGGCTTGTACACGAATGGCGTTTTGGCATTATTTTTAATTCAAGCAATTTTTTTCACCTGGTCATACACCAGGGCAAGGTAGATACATGTTCATACATCGGAGAATTTTGCCGCATGCATGACCGTATATCAGAGTACTTTTGACGTTTTCATGAACACACATTGGAGCACGGTAGAGGCGTGCATGGCCCTACACCGGGTGCATGTTGGCACATATGTGATGATAGACCGTAGCATGGGAGCGCATGCAAGATTATACACCAGAGCACATACACACGAAGCAGCAAACACATTGGTGATCGGCACTCCACTTCATACACCCCCCGATACACACAGCCAATTATAAGTGATCATTTACCTTTCTGCCTTTTGTATTGACTTAGTTCATGATTCTGAGTAATTGCCGAGCAAATTTGCTTCGGATTAGGATTGAATATATCAACAGTTAGAGAGGTTTAACTTTTTAGGTTAAAAATGCTTTAGGTCAACTGGAGAGAGAGAGAGAGAGAGAGAGAGAGAGAGAGAGAGAGAGAGAGAGAGAGAGAGAGAGAGAGAGAGAGAGAGAGAGAGAGAGAGAGAGAGAGAGAATTATCAGGGGAAAACGCCAAGCCATTACGACTATATAGGACTTGGACGGGGTCAGGATAAGGATTTAGGATGGGACGGGGGAAAGGAATGGTGCTCAACCACTTGGATGGTCGGGGAGTGAACGCCGACCTGCATGAAGCGAGACCGTTGCTTTACCGTCCAACCAAGTGATTGGGAAGAGAGAAAGAAAGAGAGTGAGAGTGGGAGTGAGAGAGAGAATGGGACCCCCACTCTCTCTCTCTCTCTCTCTCTCTCTCTCTCTCTCTCTCTCTCTCTCTCTCTCTCTCTCTGTCTGTCTCTCTCTCTCTCTCTCTCTCTCTCTCTCTCTCTCTCTCTCTCTCTCTCTCTGTCTCTCTCTCTCTCTCTCTCTTTTTCGGGGGGGGGGGGGGGTGAATTGTCATAACAATGTCAATTTTATCATATCGCATTAATTGTGGGGTTCATTCCCTGAGCCCATTGTGTGCCTCTGTAACCCTTTCCACTACCGCCCACAAGATGGGTATGGGGTGCATAATAAATGAACTAAACTAACGCATTAAATAATTTAGATAACGGCTTTAGTCCAGTTTAGGGAAGTCATCCGCTGGAAAGCAAGGACCACGGAGGTGAAGAACGATCCGAAACTCAGTGTTACAACACTGGCTCAATAACGAAGCACAACCATGGCTGCTCAGTCTTACCTCTCACCTGTGGAAGGCTGATGAAACCTTTACTTGGGAAACCTGTACTACTCGGATCTTAAGTATTACCAGAGGAGGAGACGTCCGCATCTTCTCAACTAGAACTCGGTAAACTGTTTTTTTTCTTAAATTCATTTAATATTTAATTATATCTTTTCTCCAGAACTTAGCTCGCGTCATTAACTCACAAAATACGACTAACTTCACCCCTGATCTGGGAAAAAGAACTGCTGTGGCCTAACTTCCTCGCTAAATTGAACCTAGTTAGAGACCAGGACATCGTCCTTGAACTGTTGCTTACATGATGCAATCCAGTTTTTAGTTTAGTTAAAATTGTACTAACTATGCAGGCGATGAGTCACAATAACGTGGCTAAAGTATGTTGACCAGACCACACACTAGAAGGTGAAGGGACGACGACGTTTCGTCTCAAGTCGATTCTCAAGATCCATCGACTTGAGAATGGTCCAGGACGGACCGAAACGTCGTCGTCCCTTCACCTTCTAGTGTGTGGTCTGGTCAACTTGTACTAACGATGCAATAAATATGACTGTTTCCGTGAGAAAATATGTAACAGTCATGATTTTGAGAACATAATACTACAACTTGAATAGTTGGAGGTCTTAATTAACCAAGTGATAAGAGGGGTAGTAGGCCAGACTTAGCTTAACCAACCCCGACAACAGCCTTGGAGAGGAAGGTATCAGAATATCACTGTCCATCAGTTGGCTATCGGCGACTGGAAGACGGGGCCCAGGAGCATAAGCTCGCCATGCAAGGGCATACAGGTGCATGCATACAGCTGGCCAGGTACAAACCTCTAACAAACTCGAAAGTATCTTTAAAATGTATCTGAGAGATAGTGTGTGATGGGAGAGGAGACTCAAGATGCTATAGCCATGGCTTGAATTTATTGAAAATTATCATAATAATATATGCTTCTAAAAATATATATATTATATTCCAACTTAGAAGACCTGATTTTGACAGTCGATTATTTAAGTCTGGGGAGTAAACCAGGCCTGTGCTCCCCATTTGTCTGCGGGGTGATTATTTCGCTCCCCAACTCCGGCGCGAACATTAATTCTTTCAACCAGATAAATTTATTGCGACTGGTGGTAGAAGCGCTTAATTGTGTTGTGATTTGTGTTTATTATAAAACTCGGGTTGAGAGGCCCTGAAGAGGAATGGCCCTTGGTGGATTAGACAATGGCGGGAAGGCAGTCTTTCTGGGCAGTCTTTCTGGGCAGTCTTTCTGGGCAGTCTTTCTGGGCAGTCTTTCTGGGCCTCGCGAGGCAAAGAATGAACTCCATGTTCATGTGAAAATGGATCAACACATCTTATCTTGAGGTTAACTTGAGATGATTTCGGGGCTTAGCGTCCCGGCGGCCCGGTCCTCGACCAGGCCTCTTGTTTGTTAAACCACCCCCAGGAAGCAGCCCGTAGCAGCTGTCTAACTCCCAGGTACCTATTTACTGCTAGTTGAAGAGGGCATCAAGGTGAAAGACACCTTTGCCCATTTGTTTCCGCCTCCACCGGGGATTGAACCCGGAACCTCAGGACTACGATTCCGAAACGCTGTACACTCAGCTTTCAGGGTCTCACCTGGGGTACACAACCTTAGTTGGAGTTTGACGGCAAAATAAAATTGTGGAAAGTGCGTTCGTTTGACGAGCGTTAGGACTGTCGAAGAATGATCTAGATCAGTAGTGCTTATCCTTTACGGCTAAACGCCTTTGGTTTTCTAAACCTTTACTGCAGCTGCATCCCTTTGGTTCTGTAAGCTGTTACCTCTGCAACTTTATACCACTGGATCTCTGAACGTTTCTGCAGCTGCGCCCCCTTTATAACATTTTAACAGAATTGTTTAATCTTACCGTTTCAGAAACTAATTTTTTCACATTTTTATTCTACAGCTTAACCTAATCTACCTTAAAGTCGACAGTAACAGAAAACCTCCAAACGACATATTTTTCCGCCAATGCAAATATATAAATGGATATAGGAGTGGTATGTTATCGTTCACCACAAATTATAGCAGAGACACACAGACGTTGTGGAGTTGGAAGTTAATGTCACCATCTCACTAACACTGCAGAAAGCGCTCAAGACTGGAGGAGGCGCTCAAGACTGGAGGAAGCGCTCAACATTGAGGGTTTTTCTCAGTTCAGACAAGAACTCTTAACTTCCCATTCACCTTAACTGCCTCATCGTGCGTCAAGAAGCAACCCCTTAACCGTATCGACATTATTGTATTTTGTAGTGATACCATTTTCACTACAGAACATGAAAATAGTTTGTTGACCAAACCACACACTAGAAAGTGAAGGGACGACGGCGTTTCGACTTGACGACGACACAGTCGACTTCAGAATGGTCCAGGACGGATCGAAACGTCGTCGTCCCTTCACTTTCTAGTGGGTGTTTTGCTCAACATATTTCAGCCACGTTATTGTGACGTCTCGTCTGCATGAAAATAATTTTCTAACTTGTATTACAGTAGTCGTTACAAAATGCAATACACATAAACATACAGATTTGATGAAACCATATGAAGCCAAGTTATACAAAGGTCTAAAAGCTTAATTTGTATGTCTGACGATTCACCACGAAAACAAATTAAACCAAGAACCACTGGATTCTAAATTGCAGCCGAATTTAACCAGTTTAAAAGTAAACCAGAAATAGCCGAACCAAAGCCGAGCGGAGATTCAATTCAGGACTTGATTACGAGTTGTGCAGAGAATACCAGGAAGCTCTGGAACACTGTTTAAAACATATTCTCGGTCACGCTCCAGTGAAATCAAACGAGACTGGAAGCATAAGCTCAGAGTTTAATTCAAACTGACCAGGAGAGAAACTTCTTCATAATAGGATTAAACCAAACCAGAGGAATGTTGTTGTTGCTTTAGATTCAGTTACTCGGAACAAAAGTTACAAATAGCACGGACTATGGTGAGCCCCTTACGCCAGAGGAGCATAATTCAGACCAAGGGAACATGAGCCAGTGGTTGGGTGTGTGTTGGGTAGACCTAGGGGGGTGTATGGAGAGGTCTGGACATAAGGCAGACCCGGACACCACCGGGTACCCCTACTATTTATATCATAAGCCAGGCCAGTGGACCGTGAGCCCCGTAATAAGAGCGTAAGTAGACCAGGGCTCCCACAAGACTTACACACAGAGATCACACTAATGTGATGCATCAAATGCGCTACGGAGAGGCTACGGGATCCAGTAAGTTCAGTAGAACTTCGGTTTCAACTCTTTTTAACCCTGTCGTAGCTCAATCGATTTAGGCAGTGTCTGGGAGGCTCCCGGACGCAGGTTCGAATCCTCGTCACAGCCCTTGTGGATTTGTTCCCACAAGACTGGTTCTCATCCCCAACCACACAACCGACTCAATCCGCGTCCTTTTATTACTTAATTTAATAAGACATTTTATTTATTGGTATTAAGTCTTGCACTTAGAGATCATAAGAACATAAGAACATAAGAACAAAGGCAACTGCAGAAGGCCTATTGGCCCATACGAGGCAGCTCCTATTTATAACCACCCAATCCCACTCATATACTTGTCCAAATATTCCCCCCACTCATAGACCGGGGGGAATATTGAGCTCCATCACTCAAGTACTGTCTCGCTGCTGCTCTTT
>NC_091200.1:2893019-2898019 GCF_040958095.1 Procambarus clarkii | reverse complement strand
TAGATGCGCAATCCTCCAAGTTTCATAGACGTTTCAATAGATGCGCAATCCTCCAAGTTGCATAGACGTTTCAATAGATGCGCAATCATCCAAGTTTCATAGACGTTTCAATAGATGCGCAATCCTCCAAGTTTCATAGACGTTTCAATAGATGCGCAATCCTCCAAGTTTCATAGACGTTTCAATAGATGCGCAATCCTCCAAGTTTCATAGACGTTTCAATAGATGCGCAATCCTCCAAGTTTCATAGACGTTTCAATAGATGCGCAATCCTCCAAGTTTCATAGACGTTTCAATAGATGCGCAATCCTCCAAGTTTCATAGACGTTTCAATAGATGCGCAATCCTCCAAGTTTCATAGACGTTTCAATAGATGCGCAATCCTCCAAGTTTCATAGACGTTTCAATAGATGCGCAATCCTCCAAGTTTCATAGACGTTTCAATAGATGCGCAATCCTCCAAGTTTCATAGACGTTTCAATAGATGCGCAATCCTCCAAGTTTCATAGACGTTTCAATAGATGCGCAATCCTCCAAGTTTCATAGACGTTTCAATAGATGCGCAATTCTCTCTTTAATTGTGTCTAGCAACTCGAGATAGACAATATAAAGCCCGCAAACACGCTAGTTTTCTTGCTCATTTGGGTTATCTTGAGGTTATCTTGAGATGATTTCGGGGCTTTAGTGTCCCCGCGGCCCGGTCCTCGACCAGGCCTCCACCCCCAGGAAGCAGCCCGTGACAGCTGACTAACACCCAGGTACCTATTTTACTGCTTGGTAACAGGGGCATTCAGGGCGAAAGAAACTTTGCCCATTTGTTTCTGCCTCGTGCGGGAATCGAACCCGCGCCACAGAATTACGAGTCCTGCGCGCTATCCACCAGGCTACGAGGCTCCGTGTATTAAAATTTGAATTATATTTCAAATTTATAGAGTAATTTTGTAGATATATCCACTCCAAAGTAATTGTTGGGTGAATATCAGGATTTCTTTGTGTAGTCTTACGACAGTATGGTATGTTCAGCCTCTCCATGAGACACACAATCAAGTTACGGGCTCACCATAGCCCGTGCTACTTGGAACTTTGTTCCAGGTAGCGAATCTTTAACAACAGCAACCTCCATGAGACAGTCGTCAGGTAGGTGTCAACTGCCACATCATCATTCCACTGTCATCCCAAGGATAAGATAGCTCACTAACTTGAGAATGGTCCAGGACGGACCGAAACGTCGTCGTCCCTTCAATTTCTAGTGTGTGGTCTGGTCAACATACTTCAGCCACGTTATTGTGACTCATCGCCTGCATAGCTCACTAAGTTTCTATTCTTATTGTAGTTGATATTCTTAATATTATTTCAAAGAAAGGCGAGAAAGGACTGCGAATACTGGAGCCAACCGGCTCGCACAATCTCCGCTTCTCAACCATCCCTGAGCCGGGATGAGAGACGCTGCCTCTCTGAGATGAATCTTGAGGATGCTGTTGTGGGGTGCGGGATGCTTCGCTGATTCCATCTACTCGCCATTTCTCCTGGAAGTGAGCTGCTTCTCTCACACTAGTTGTTTATGATATTAAAAATTCAAGACATTCAAGGAGCGTGTTATCACTTGCTGTGGCCAGTTTGCTGGACCTTTAATTGGCGGTTTTGTGATTTTACTGAAGCGCCAGACCGCGAATGTTAGTTTATGCAAAAAAAATGAGGTTAGGAATACTATATATAATTTGTGTTTCATGGTTCTATATACTTTAGGTGTTGGGGAAGCCAAGCAGGTTGCCCTCGTCTGCTGACTGTGTGTACGCTCTCGTCTGCTGGTTGTGTGTACGTCCTCGTCTGCTGACTGTGTGTACGCTCTCGTCTGCTGGTTGTGTGTACGTCCTCGTCTGCTGACTGTGTGTACGCTCTCGTCTGCTGGTTGTGTGTACGTCCTCGTCTGCTGGTTGTGTGTACGTCTTCGTCTGCTGGTTGTGTGTACGTCCTCGTCTGCTGACTGTGTGTACGTCCTCGTCTGCTGGTTGTGTGTACGCTCTCGTCTGCTGGCTGTGTGTACGTCCTCGTCTGCTGGCTGTGTGTACGTCCTCGTCTGCTGGCTGTGTGTACGTCCTCGTCTGCTGGCTGTGTGTACGTCCTCGTCTGCTGGCTGTGTGTCCGTCCTCGTCTGCTGGTTGTGTGTACGTCCTCGTCTGCTGACTGTGTGTCCGTCCTCGTCTGCTGGTTGTGTGTTCGTCCTCGTCTGCTGGCTGTGTGTACGTCCTCGTCTGCTGACTGTGTGTCCGTCCTCGTCTGCTGGTTGTGTGTTCGTCCTCGTCTGCTGGCTGTGTGTACGTCCTCGTCTGCTGGCTGTGTGTACGTCCTCGTCTGCTGGCTGTGTGTACGTCCTCGTCTGCTGACTGTGTGTCCGTCCTCGTCTGCTGGTTGTGTGTTCGTCCTCGTCTGCTGAATGTGTGTCCGTCCTCGTCTGCTGGTTGTGTGTCCATCCTCGTCTGCTGACTGTGTGTCCGTCCTCGTCTGCTGGTTGTGTGTTCGTCCTCGTCTGCTGGTTGTGTGTACGTCCTCGTCTGCTGGCTGTGTGTACGTCCTCGTCTGCTGGTTGTGTGTACGTCCTCGTCTGCTGACTGTGTGTCCGTCCTCGTCTGCTGGTTGTGTGTTCGTCCTCGTCTGCTGGTTGTGTGTACGTCCTCGTCTGCTGGCTGTGTGTACGTCCTCGTCTGCTGACTGTGTGTCCGTCCTCGTCTGCTGGTTGTGTGTTCGTCCTCGTCTGCTGACTGTGTGTTCGTCCTCGTCTGCTGGCTGTGTGTACGTTCTCGTCTGCTGGCTGTGTGTACGTTCTTGTCTGCTGGTTGTGTGTACGTCCTCGTCTGCTGGTTGTGTGTACGTCCTCGTCTGCTGGTTGTGTGTACGTTCTCGTCTGCTGGCTGTGTGTACGTCCTCGTCTACTGACTGTGTGTACGACTGTCATGACCTCAAGTTATTAAACAAAAACGATCAGAGACACAACTACTTACGTTATTTTGCTTAAATTGTTGAAACCTATTAATTGTAATTTGTCTGGAACTCAAAAAACGACAATTGTATTTTACATTGTAGACGCCTAACCGTTGTTTCTCACTCGTTACCATCTGGTTCATTGGCACTGATCTCCCTAAGGGGCCTCGTAGCCTGGTGGATAGCGCGCAGGACTCGTAATTCTGTGGCACGGGTTCGATTCCCGCACGAGGCAGAAACAAATGGGCAAAGTTTCTTTCACCCTGAATGCCCCTCTTACCTAGCAGTAAATAGGTACCTGAGAGTTAGTCAGCTGTCACGGGCTGATTCCTGGGGGTGGAGGCCTGGTCGAGGACCGGGCCGCGGCAACCCGTTCTCGCAAATTCGTAAAGTCAATATTGACTTATTAACTACGTGCATAGGTGATATACTAAACATAATAGATACCCTTAAAAAGATTCATAGAAAACACCGACCTTACCTAACCTTGTTAGTATCTTAAGATAAGCATCTTATTGCTTCGTAATTACAATTATTACTTAACCTATACCTATTATAGGTTAGGTAATAATTGTAATTACGAAGCAATAAGATGCTTATCTTAACATACTAAGTAGGTTAGGTAAGGTCGGTGTTTTCTATGAAGCTTTTCAAGGGAAACTATTATGTTAAATATGTCACCTATGCACATATTTAATAAGTCAATATTGACTTATTAAATTTGCGAGAACGGGTTGCCGCGGGGACACTAAAGCCCCGAAATCATCTCAAGATAACCTCAAGATAACCTCCCCGCACCCTCGCTGCAAGCATTAATCCTGTTGAGTGCTATCGTTTCGTTAGAAGGGAATTACTAATCTAGATAACACCACTAGTTCTATTGATTTTAAGTACTAGTTCATCCCAGGCCAATACTGACCTTTGCAAGGAACATGCTCATCATCCCGATAAACAGAGCCAAAGACCAGATAATCTTAGATAAGATGTAAGATAATTTAAGTTAGAGATGAAAAGTCACAATAACGTGGCTGAAAAAATGTTGACCAAACCACACACTAGAAAGTGAAGAGGCGACGACGTTTCGATCCGTCCTGGACCGAAACGTCGTCGTCTCTTCAATTTCTAGTGTGTGGTTTGGTCAATCTTAGTTGGGGACTTTTGCATAATTTTATTTATTTATTTATTTTTAAGGTATTTTTCTAGCTAAGAGATGGATTACTGTTGAGCAATCCGGTGTGTGTGATCAAGACTAGTCCAGGAACTGGGAATGAGAAAGCATTGAAAGTATTGGTGTGTGTTCATATCTCGGTCTCTGTCTGTCTGTCTGTCTGTCTGTCTGTCTGTCTGTCTGTCTGTCTGTCTGTCTGTCTGTCTACCAGCTTTACTCTCCCTGTCTCAGCATCCCCGTTGAGAGCCCCTTATCTATCCGGTCTATTTCTCTCTGATTAAATCCAGAAGTATTAGGATCTTAGCCTTTGTTACCCTTGACACTGTGGCCACTTTTTCCGTTATCTGTAAGCCAGTAAGTATCAAAGGAAGGCACCAAGCCTTATCTTTAGGCAAGTCTAGCTGTATTTATCATATGCTTCCATAGGTCTTCTATTGTTTGGTGGGAGATTGCAAATCACTGCTACCACAATTTTCATGCCATCAACTCTTGAATGTATACTTGCTGATCGGTTTACTCTTATTCTCTTACTTCCTCAACGGTCCAGTGTTGTGGTAGCAGTAGAGATACTCTACGTCCACCTGTGTTCACTCTCTCTTCTCGTGTTACTTGATGCTGCGGGTGTATAGTTACGCGAGGCAGCGTGGGTGTAGGGAGGGGACTGACCCTGGGGGGCGGCTGTGGGGGTGTAGAGGACTGACCCTGGCGGCGGCTGAGGGTGGAGGGAAGGGGTGTAGAGGACTGACCCTGGGGGCGGCTGAGGGTGGAGGGAAGGGGTGTAGAGGACTGACCCTGGGGGCGGCTGAGGGTGGAGGGAAGGGGTGTAGAGGACTGACCCTGGGGGCGGCTGAGG
>NC_091200.1:2830519-2890519 GCF_040958095.1 Procambarus clarkii | reverse complement strand
GGGGAAAAAGTGATGATATATAGAATTATGAGTTGTTTCTACACATGCTGTTAAAATTGGAGATAATTTTAAACGAAAATTGGTCAAGTTGTTAGATTACGAAATTATATATATTTTTTTCTGAAACACTTCATTAAACACATAAGTTTTGAATCACAGAAGTTATACGCTTTTTCTCGTGCTAATTTAACCCTCAGCATGTCCCACATTGTTACGAGTGAGCGGCGCTAAGAATCTTCCCATAACGTGAGACTCTTCCATATGAATCTTAGCTGCTGAGTACAATTTTATTTTGGGAGATACGAACTACATCGTGCCTAAGTGTGTGACGCCTCGAGAATTGAACTAGGGACCTCTCGGGTGTGACCTGGCTGTGGTAACCACTGTGTTATAGTGTGTAAGTGGGCGAGTCATGGTCCCTGAGAAGGAGTCATAATCCTGGTGACGAAGAGTCATATTCGTGATAAAAAGTAAACAAGGACGAGTCATGCTCGTGGTGACAAGATGAAGGTTGGCGGCTCTCCAGCCGATGATGAAAATTGCATGAGAAGATGACGGATGAAAACCTGTAAAAAACTTGAGAACTCATTTGGAAAATTTAATTTCCATATCTTTTAAGTATTCATCCAGCATTAAAATATTTCCACTTGAGAGAGAGAGAGAGAGAGAGAGAGAGAGAGAGAGAGAGAGAGAGAGAGAG
This sequence comes from Procambarus clarkii, assembly GCF_040958095.1. Classification (NCBI taxonomy): domain Eukaryota; kingdom Metazoa; phylum Arthropoda; class Malacostraca; order Decapoda; family Cambaridae; genus Procambarus; species Procambarus clarkii. The sequence continues at coordinate 2,889,819 of NC_091200.1, read as the reverse complement.
AGAGAGAGAGAGAGAGAGAGAGAGAGAGAGAGAGAGAGAGAGAGAGATAATGAGACAGTCCTTTGAAATCTTGAGGAGAGCTGACACCACGGACCAAGAGCATTAATGCTCTAAAGACAGCATGTTGCCACAAAAGAATTCTTAGCGAGACGAGAAGAGCGTCTGACAATGTGAGGAGCCGAGATGGAGATGAATCAACAACCAGTGAAGACTTGTCTTGTGTCTCAGTCTTAAAACATGGAAGAACCCGTGCCTGCAGTCTGGGTGTATTTTGGGTTGTTAACTTCTATATCCGTGTGATTAACATCTTAAATAACAACAATAATGACAGTAACAATAATAATAATAATACCAATGTCATTAATTATAACAATGAAAATGTTTTACGAGGAAAATTATATATATTCCATGTAACGAGGAATGGAATGTGTTTTTATTTCTAGAGAGCCAGTTTGATGTTTGTCTGCCGTGTGTGGCGTGAGTGTCCGCCCCGCCCTCGCTAACAGTATTGTCTTAACTGTCCAACTGGCTCGTTAACTCTCCTGCGGGTGAAGCAAAGATTCCATAAGAGCGTTGTGGCAGGCAGTGCAAGATTGGTGGGGAAATTCTACAGGAGCTGTTAGCTTGTGTAGAGAGTACGTTGGTGGGGAAGTTTTCCAGGAGCTGTTAGCTTGTGTAGAGAGTACGTTGGTGGGGAAGTTTTCCAGGAGCTGTTAGCTTGTGTAGAGTACGTTGGTGGGGAAGTTTTCCAGGAGCTGTTAGCTTGTGTAGAGAGTACGTTGGTGGGGAAGTTTTCCAGGAGCTGTTAGCTTGTGTAGAGAGTACGTTGGTGGGGAAGTTTTCCAGGAGCTGTTAGCTTGTGTAGAGAGTACGTTGATGGGGAAGTTTTGAAGAAAATGTCAGCTACTTCAAATAAAAACCCTTGTGTCCTAAAACCGTGATGACCTTCATAGAGGCTGCAGATAAGTCAGTTCGAGAGGGATCATGTTCCTCATGCTAAACAAGTTAATATGATTATCACGCTAAATCAGTATTCATGCTGATAATAAATTACTAGTCGGGTTCACCACGTTAAATTATTAATCATGTTATTTACGAATTCGGAGACATCTTCGAATGAGTTACACGTCGGACTGTCACGTGGTGCTGGCTTCGCGTTCCCCTACAACCCCCTGAACACCTGCATTGATTACGTCACTGCAACCCTTCTCCACACCTGCATTGACCGTCTACCTACAACCTCTCTCCACACCTGCATTGACCGTCTACCTACAACCTCTCTCCACACCTGCATTGATCACGTCACTGCAACCCTTCTCCACACCTGCAGTGACTGTCTCCCTACAATCTCTCTCCACACCTGCATTGATCACGTCACTGCATCCCTTCTCCACACCTGCATTGACCGTCTCCCTACAACCTCTCTCCACACCTGCACTGATCACGTCACTGCATCCCTTCTCCACACCTGCATTGACCGTCTCCCTACAACCTCTCTCCACACCTGCATTGATCACGATCCTATGCAGTCCTTTTTCCACATATACATTGATCACGTCCCTCTGCAGCCCCTCTCCACGTCTGCATTGATCATCACGTCCTCCCTGCAGCCCCTCTCCACGTCTGCATTGATCATCACGTCCTCCCTGCAGTCCCACTCCGCGTCTGCATTGATCATCACGTCCTCCCTGCAGTCCCACTCCGCGCCTGCATTGAATAACAATCTTAGCAGCTTCCCGTGAAGACGGCCAAGAGTTGTAACGGTCCACGTAAGGAAAAGCAAGATATCATCAGAAAGCTGTAAAGCAAAGTACTTTCTCAAGTACTACTAAGAAAATTGACTACTAAGAAACAATCAATTTAGTTGCAGAAATAATGACAGCCCATCGGGCCAGTTGCTACATCTGATCGCTGAATGCAACAATGTTATTACCTTGGATACTGCTGGGGTCATGTATCCGGCTCAATGGTCCGGTGTGCAAGACTAAAAGACTGGAGAACATAAACATTTTATGCTATTCCATGAAAACTACTTTAGTAACCGAAGCACTCAAGTTGTTTTTATTGCCCCCGTGGCAGGATGGTGGTGGATACTGTGGCAGGATGGTGGTGAACACTGTGGCAGGATGGTGGTGAATACTGTGGCAGGATGGTGAACACTGTGGCAGGATGATGGTGAACACTGTGGCAGGATGGTGGTGAATACTGTGGCAGGATGGTGAACACTGTGGCAGGATGATGGTGAAGACTGTGGCAGGATGGTGGTGAACACTGTGGCAGGATGATGGTGAACACTGTGGCAGGATGGTGAAGACTGTGGCAGGATGATGGTGAACACTGTGGCAGGATGGTGAACACTGTGGCAGGATGATGGTGAACACTGTGGCAGGATGGTGAACACTGTGGCAGGATGGTGGTGAACACTGTGGCAGGATGGTGAACACTGTGGCAGGATGGTGGTGAACACTGTGGCAGGATGGTGAAGACTGTGGCAGGATGGTGGTGAACACTGTGGCAGGATGGTGAAGACTGTGGCAGGATGATGGTGAACACTGTGGCAGGATGGTGGTCAACACTGTGGCAGGATGATGGTGAACACTGTGGCAGGATGGTGAAGACTGTGGCAGGATGATGGTGAACACTGTGGCAGGATGGTGGTGAACACTGTGGCAGGATGGTGAACACTGTGGCAGGATGGTGGTGAACACTGTGGCAGGATGGTGAAGACTGTGGCAGGATGGTGGTGAACACTGTGGCAGGATGGTGGTGAACACTGTGGCAGGATGGTGAACACTGTGGCAGGATGGTGGTGAACACTGTGGCAGGATGATGGTGAAGACTGTGGCAGGATGGTGGTCAACACTGTGGCAGGAAGGTGGTGAACACTGTGGCAGGATGGTGGTGAACACTGTGGCAGGATGGTGAAGACTGTGGCAGGATGGTGGTGAACACTGTGGCAGGATGGTGGTGAACACTGTGGCAGGATGGTGAACACTGTGGCAGGATGGTGAACACTGTGGCAGGATGGTGAACACTGTGGAATAACAACATGGACCACACCCTGGAGGTGCCCCTGGAGGCCATAAGCCCCGTCCACAACCCTCCACACTCCAACACAAGACAAGACAGCACCACAAAACCCATTATTGAAACCATTATTACCCTTATTATATATTATTAAAAATTAAAATGACATCATTATTTAACGTGAAGACGAAGACATATCTTCTCCTTATTCTTTCCTCCCGTACAACAACTGCAACACAACCAGCAACACGAGAGGAGGGAAGAGCCTCAGTCTTCTCACCTGCTGTAACAACACCCACATTAGAGGCGCCTGGTCACGGCTGCAGCCTGCTAATGGCATTACTGCCTGCGAGGGATGTGCGGCCCCGGGCCAGCCTGGGCCTTTGTGCTCCAGGCACCGTGAGGAAAGACTTCCATCGAGGCCAGTTTATTCAGGAAGTACCTTCATCACAGGAGAAAAAAATGGCTCGCTCAAGTATATTACATTTTTATCAGTGTTCTAAATTTTTTTTTTTTATTTACTCAAGACCCTTTTCCACGCAAGGTTTTTCAGGCATACCAGAATATTCGCGATGTAAATAATAGTACTTACATTTTCATTAGAAAATGTAAAAAAATAGTACATTTTCTGCTTATTTACACAAACACCAAAACTGACCAAGAGTGAATACTTGTGTGTTTATAAGCACGACTGACAACTTGTGTATGTCTGCTTCTGTCTTCACACAGTGGTTGAGTCCGTCACAACGACATATAATGAGCTTAGGTTAGGGGGCTCACTTATGTTCCGGTTAAAAAAAGCTTCCGATTTGTCCAAATTCAGTAATACAACAGTCAACATTACGGTGGGCAATCTCTACTTATTGGTACTTTCCACCAAATAGTTATTGTAAGTACTTTCATTTTAGGAGTTCGGGGCTGTATAATGGTCACGCACGCTTTTCTCTTTGTCGTGATGCTCTAGAGACTTGGACGAGGCTCCAGAGTCTTGGACGAGGATCCAGAGAGTTGGACGAGGCTCTAGAGACTTAGACGAGGTTCTAGAGACTTGGACGCTGCTCTAGAGACTTGGACGAGGTTCCACAGACTTAGACGAGGCTCCAAAGACTTGGACGAGGCTCCAGAGACTTGGACGAGGCTCCAGAGACTTGGACGACGCCCCAGAGACTTGGACGAGACTCCGGAGACTTGGACGACGCCCCAGAGACTTGGACGAGACTCCGGAGACTTGGACGACGCCCCAGAGACTTGGACGACGCCCCAGAGACTTGGACGAGACTCCAGAGACTTGGACGAGGCTCCAGAGACTTGGACGAGGCTCCAGAGCATACAACACCCCATATTGTCTACCACAGTCCTAGATTGTTCACCAGACGGCAGCGGTAGGCAGAGCGCCACTCGCTGCCGTCACACGCCGCCAGGCTCTGGATCGGGGTAACGAAGCGCCGTATCCTCTAGCACGACGATAACAATTACCAGCAATTTGTAAGAGAGCGGCCGACGGAACACAAAACAACTTTAATATCAGCGTCCACTCGCAGCAGCAAGTCCTTCCTCAACATGCTCTTCCTGCTGCCTTTCCACCGGTTGGACGGGTGACCAGACTATTGGTGCTGCTGGGGTTGATGATGTTGCTGATGATTTTGCTGCTGGTGTTGCTGTAGCTGTTGATGATTCTTGTGCTTCCCTCCTGTGCTGCAGTAGCTGCTGCCGTGGCTGACGTTATCCACAAACACACATCATATGACTAGGGATTTCCCTGTAACATTCATACACTTATCCACATCAGAAGGATTCTGGGATACAGTATAGAAATTCCACCAGATGGAGCATCCGCCAGGAGACACAAAGAGAGGAATGTTGCCAGCCTCACTCCTCTCATCTGCCGACCAGAAGCCTGGGACTCGTGAGAGCTTACTGTGGGAGGATATAAAGCCTTCGCTCTTGTATGCTAGGTTACAGTTCTTGCATCACAAGTACAGCAGTGTCCAGGTGTAGACCCACCACCTCTTTTCTTCTTGGTATGGGTTCGATCTCCTATGGTCTATGAGGTAGGGCACCATTCCTTCCCTCCGTCCTATCTCAAATCCTCGTCCTCATATCCCTCAGTCCATTCTCCTAAGGTTTCTCAACGTCAATAAAGTGTCGTAATAATGTGTGCTTATCCTAACTTCTTGAGGTTATCTTGAGGTTATCTTGAGGTTATCTTGAGATGATTTCGGGGCTTTTTAGTGTCCCCGCGGCCCGGTCCTCGACCAGGCCTCCACCCCCAGGAAGCAGCCCGTGACAGCTGACTAACACCCAGGTACCTATTTTACTGCTAGGTAACATGGGCATCAGGGTGAAAGAAACTCTGCCCATTGTTTCTCGCCGGCGCCCGGGATCGAACCCGGGACCACAGGATCACAAATCCAGTGTGCTGTCCGCTCGGCCGACCGGCTCCCTACCAGAGATGGTGGTGAACTTACCAGAGATGGTGGTGAACCATCATATATACATCTTAAATAAGAACTCAAAACAGAAAATGAGACAGTGTGTCAATTTCGAGATCTGCTACCATTTTCTAGTGCGACAATTTTTGGCCTTAGAAAGAGTATACGTCAAACAGCGACGTTCAGTTTGGACAGGTTGTGTCCCATCCATGAGCTATATAACCATACTGGCCTGGCGCTTTCTCCCTGATAATTACGTCTCCTTCCAGTGGGGGGGGACCCCACTTTCATACCATTAACCTACAAGTAGAGTTTACATTCAGAATTCCTTAAGGGGAGCTCTACAAATCTCACCCTAACCAGATCGTCAACAAAGGTTTAAGGTACTTAAGAACGATGTTATGCTGCCATTGTTAATGTACGTAATCTATGATATTAATTAACTTCACTCTCAAAATGGACTTTGAGTAAATTTCCAGATTAAGATAGGTAAGAATTCCGAAGGATTTGGTGTTTTTTAATCCGTCAATGAATTCTTTTCCAGACTTTATGTCGGCAAGTAGACCGGGATGTAATGGAAATTATTGAAGTAGGAAAGACGGGGAGGAATATATAGACAACGTTGTTTACCTCGGGGATGTCGAGGGCCTAAGAGTTATGAGGGTCTTCTCAATACTACAGAAATTTTTTTAAAATCGGCAGACACGTGTTCGAGTTTAAGGCACACCAATTACCTCACTCCCCGCATATATTAGAGAGGTCTTACTCTTCCTAAGATATTGTGTTGTGCCTCCCATAAAAGCCTGGAATTGAATGGTGTCTTGCAAGACAGTTTTGGACTTTTTCAACAACTCGACGACGTTGTACCTAATGTTAACGGAAGACTTATCCGCTCTCCACAAAATTATGGTCGCGTTCCTACGAGATTCTTTAGTTGACTTTTGTTAGGAAAGAGTCAGGAGACCATGTAAGATAATGCCTGTTTGTGACAGGGAGAGGGGGAGGCAGAGGGGAAAAAGATAAAGAGGGAGAGAGAGAGAGAGAGAGAGAGAGAGAGAGAGAGAGAGAGAGAGAGAGAGAGAGAGAGAGAGAGAGAGAGAGAGAGAGAGAGAGAGGGAGAGAGAGAGAGAGAGAGAAAGAGAGAGAGAGAGAGAGAGAGAGAGAGAGAGAGAGAGAGAGAGAGAGAGAGAGAGAGAGAGAGAGAGAGAGAGAGAGAGAGAGAGAGAGAGGGTAGACAGGAACTCTGGAATATAAAACCTTGTCATAGTCCAGTACATAAAGTGTTTCCACAGTTTCCATAAAATAATATTTAAAGCATAATATATCCTCACAACCACAACTACAACCACAACCACAACAACCACAACCACAACCACAATGTTTACAAGCAGCAGCGACAATGACAGGTCGTGTCACACCACTACAGTGAGCGTCACGGCCCCCAACACGCCAGACGGGGTAACACACACCTGGTGTTAAATTACCATCTCTCATCAGAGCGGATATGTTACTGAAGAACGTTACCAAACCGGGAGGTTTAGGATGCGTTAACTTATCTACGTTTCCCGTAGTATTTTATTGAGTGAAGCTGAGACCAACGCTCCTCTACACTTTACTGCGAGTCATGGAAATGTTTATGGTATACTAGACTTTTTTCGATCAGTCTAATTTTGTTTTAAATAGAATAAATCACAGCATTTGAGAATGTTAAAATATAAATAATTTATTAATTTGTTATGTTAGGGGTATGACACCTGTATATTGTAATTGTATAATGGACTATTAATATATTTATTTATATTTCAACATTCTTATTTACGGTGAATTATCCTATTAAAAAGCAAAATTCGATTGATCAAAGTGAGTCTACTATTGCATTACCATTGCATTACCATTCCTTTACTGTAGAGGCGCGCACCTCAAAATAGCTTGACATGTAAAGTTGATTTATAGCTACATACTGGTGAACTTTATGACTACTTCTACGACTCCTACTACTCCTACTACTACTAATAATACACAGAGAGTAATCACACTATCGTGATGCATCAATAATATAATCCGTAGAGCCCTCACCACGGCTCATACAGATTTGTTCAATAAAAAAATAATAATAATATTAATAACAATAATATTTAATGTCTTTTCACAGACAAAATAACATGGGATAAAAAAAACCCCACTTGTTTATTTGTCAAATTTATGTAAGGTATTTACACCAAGTCTTTCACACTCTTCTGAGTGGCTTATCAAGGTCTGAGTGTGTGATTAGGATGAGACTTACACCTCAATGTCTAATTGATTAGACGTTGAGATGTAAGTCTCGTGCTAATCACACACTCAGACCTTGACGAAGCACTCAGGAGAGTGTGAAAGACTTGGTGTAAATACCTTACATAACTTTCACAAATACACAAGTGGGATTTTTTATCCAATAATAATAATAATAATAATAATAATAATAATAATAATAATAATAATAATACATAAAAATAAAAAATTATGGTAATAATAATGATTGTGTTTTTAAGGTGAGCAAGCAATATGAGACTTGAACCGCTGCCTGCAGACAGCTGTAACACCACACACACACACACACACACACACACACACACACACACACACACACACACACACACACACACACACACACACATACACAGATCTCACTGAACTGTGGCCGTGACACCCCATTCCTGGCGCCCTCGTTAGTGCTCCTTACAAGTAACTTCTTCTTCCCCCGGCCCCCCCCCCCCCTCTCGAGAATGACGACGTTGGAGCATATTCCTGAATGAGGTGAAGCTTACTCACCCACTTATTCACCCACTTTAAGTGCCAAGCACCACTTCCACTACGCGCTCTGATATACTGTATATTTCAACAATGTTATTTGCACTTTAATCTCTCATGAACTAGTAACCACGGCATCGTTTCCATTTCGTCGGTAGCAAGCGAATATTTTTACCTGTTAACTCAATGATAATCAACGAATTCATTATAATTTTGTGGAAACTTTGCCAAGGCATTAAAAATACCCACGAAACGAAGACCTAGGATTACGTGGATAAGGGAGAATTATAATTTTTATAACCGCATCAGGTACAGTCACCCGGAGATGTCTTCTCCATTTACAGGATTAATTACGCCTCATGACTTCAGGCAAATATTGAACCTTATCCTTGCCAAGGAAATTAACGAGGGTAATTTGACTAATGCCCGACATGAGAGCTGAAAGACGCTGTAAAAGTCATTGGTGTGGCCGGTGCTGGAGAAGGGATGGGCACGCTGAGATTAAATGCGCGTCAGATCCGAAAACAGACAGAAGCACGTACGTACACGCACGCACATGCACGCACGTACGCACACAAACACGCACGCACACACACACACACACACACACACACACACACACACACACACACACACACACACACACACACACACACATCATTCAGAAACCTAAGTGAGGAGGCTTTTAGGGCGCTTTACACTGCCTACGTGAGACCAGTCTTTGAGTATGCCACGCCATCATGGAGTCCCCACCTGAAGAGACACATAAGGAAACTGGAGAGGGTTCAGAAGTTTGCGATTAGACTCATCCCAGCGTTACGAGGGATGGGATATGAAGAACGCCTGAAGGAACTGAACCTCACGACACTAGAAAAAAGAAGGGAGAGGGGGGATATGATAGGAACGTATAAAATACTCAGGGGAATTGACAAAGTGGAAATAGATGAAATGTTCACACAGAATAGTAACAGAACGAGGGGACATGGATGGAAGCTGGAAACTCAGATGAGTTACAGAGATGGTAGGAAATTTTCTTTCAGCGTGAGAGTAGTGAAAAAATGGAATGCACTTAAGGAGCAGGTGGTGGAAGCAAACTCTATTCATAATTTTAAAACTAGATATGATAGGGAAATGGGACAGGAGTCATTGCTGTAAACAACCGATGGCTCGAAAGCCGGGATCCAAGAGTCAATGCTCGATCCTGCAGGCACAAATAGGTGAGTACACACAAGGAAAGAGAGACCCCAGAACAATAAAGGTATTTGAAAGGGTTTACTTGGAAAACGGCATGAAGAAGGAGGAAATAAAAGCAAAGACTGAGCAAAGAAGGGAGAGAGGCAGAGAGAAGGAGTGAAGGGAGGAGAGTGGGCAGTAGGCAGGAAGAGGAAGTACTGAGACAGGAAACAATCACTCCGTCAGGGAAATAACAGCCCAATGACCACATAGAAACAAATGAGTGCGAGAACAAATAAATGGTAACATAACAAACAAACAGCTAGAACCTCCGGTAGAAGGATTCGGCTCCCAGGCCTGACACTTGGGCTGGACGGTAGAGCGACGGTCTCGCATCATGCAGGTCGGCGTTCAATCCCCGACCGTCCCCAAGTGGTTGGGCACCATTCCTTCACTTCTATTCCAAATCCTTATCCTGACCCCCTTCCAAGTGCTATATATAGTCTTAATGGCCTGGCGCTTTCCCCTGATGGTTCTTCCAGCTCCTTCGCCCCCCAGACCAAACATGCCAGAAACCCAGCCTCCATCTCCAGCCATACTTCCTCCCACACTTCCCCCTTGGAACTCCACCACTACTCTCCACCACGACGTCTCCACAGCCCCACAGTCTCAAAAGACCCACTCCATCACACACTCCACTCCAACCCAATGCCTTACCTTGAGGGTTACTTTGAGGTGTTTTCGGGCCTTGGCGTCCCCGCGGCCCGGTCGTCGACCAGATCTCCTGGTCGACGCCTTGAATACATTCACTCCCTGCTTTATTCCACATCCCAAATCCATCCCGAATCTAATCTTTACCCCATACCTAGGGCGGAAACTAGCCATTCAGAGGTCAGGACAATAATGAAGACTGAAAATCTGGTAGAACATTAATGATGGATTGGCAAATATAGCAGTCGAAATCAAAGAATGAACTGAGGAAGCAAACCCAGATGTAATAGCATTAGTAGAGACCAAACTAAGTGGTATGATTAGCAAAGTGATATTCCTAAGAGAATACTAGATAATGAGAACTGAAGGATTTCAGAAAGAAGGAAGAGGAATTATGGCACTGTTGCTAAATAAGAACTTGATCCTTAAAAGGATTTCCTTGGAGGTGGCAAACAACAACATGAGCTGCATTGTGGAAATCCTTTCGTTGGATGATAAGAAAGGATTAAGAAAAGTTGTGACTGTAACCTACAACTCTCCAGGTAACCACAGGTGGCCGATGGGAGAATACATTAATTCTCTGTAGGCTTAATTATCCTCCATGCGATGGTAGACAGAACCCATAGAATGAAAGCAAAATTCCTGGTAATGAGAGACTTCAATCATGGCCAAACTGACTTAAAAGCCCCAAACTCAAGCTGAGGGGATGAGGCATGTCTGGAAAAGTTCATATGGTCATCATATCGTGTAATTTGGTGTCGTTCGGAGTCTGTTCTATCCTCGTTGTTTATGTCTAAAGTACCGAGTTTTATGTATTGCATTCTGTATTATTTTTTATTTTGTTAATATATTTATAGAGGTACGGGCGCCATGACACAGTTACATATTTACTTATAGGTCTCATATACGTTATACAGAGCATATTAAACGTTTCTCAATTCATATATATATATATATATATATATATATATATATATATATATATATATATATATATATGTATATATATATATATATATATATATATATATATATATATATATATATATATATATATATATATATATATATATATATATGTATGCGAACAAGCCTAAATGGTCCCCAGGACTATATGCAACTTCTGGGGTGTGAGTTTTCAGTTATATATATATATATATATATATATATATATATATATATATATATATATATATATATATATATATATACATATATATATATATATATATATATATATATATATATTTATATATATATATATATATATATATATATATATATATATATATATATATTAGTATATTTTGGTAGCAGTCTTTCCTGTAGACATATATTATTAAATATGACCGAAAAAGTAAGATTAATAATTCTAACACGAATTTTCTCAATCTTTCGTACATTATGCTTCACTGTTGGAGGTAAATCAAAAATCACTTCTCCAAAATTCATTTTTATTTCTAGTCTGACGCGACACGGGCGCGTTTCGTAAAACTTATTACATTTTCAAAGACTTCACAAATACACAACTGATTAGAACTTGCGTTTCCCTGATTTTATATCTACATTTGAGTGAGGTGGGAAGGGTGATGTGGCATTACATTTGAGTGAGGTGGGAAGGATGATGTGGCATTAACACAAGACAGAACACTAGAGGATATTAATAGGGTATTAAAAGTATCAACACAAGACAGAACAGAAACAATGGGTATTGAATAGAAGTGTTTGTAGAAAGCCTATTGGTCCATATTTCTTGATGCTTCTATATTGGAGCGGAGTCTTGAGGTGGGTAGAATATAGTTATGCAATAATTGGCTGTTGATTGCTGGTGTTGACTTCTTGATGTGTAGTGCCTCGCAAACGTCAAGCCGCCTGCTATCGCTGTATCTGTAGAAATCATCGATAGATACAGTGATAGCAGGCGGCTTGACGTTTGCGAGGCACTACACATCAAGAAGTCAACACCAGCAATCAACAGCCAATTATTGCATAACTATATTCTACCCACCTCAAGACTCCGCTCCAATATAGAAGCATCAAGAAATATGGACCAATAGGCTTTCTACAAACACTTCTATTCAATACCCATTGTTTCTGTTCTGTCTTGTGTTGATACTTTTAATACCCTATTAATATCCTCTAGTGTTCTGTCTTGTGTTAATGCCACATCATCCTTCCCACCTCACTCAAATGTAATGCCACATCACCCTTCCCACCTCACTCAAATGTAGATATAAAATCAGGGAAACGCAAGTTCTAATCAGTTGTGTATTTGTGAAGTCTTTGAAAATGTAATAAGTTTTACGAAACGCGCCCGTGTCGCGTCAGACTAGAAATAAAAATGAATTTTGGAGAAGTGATTTTTGATTTACCTCCAACAGTGAAGCATAATGTACGAAAGATTGAGAAAATTCGTGTTAGAATTATTAATCTTACTTTTTCGGTCATATTTAATAATATATATATATATATATATATATACACACACACACTTCAGCGTTGACGTAGTTTCCTGGGGTTAAAGTGTCACTTTGGATTACCTCTGGAACATTTTCTTTATTTCCCTTCCTAAGAATGTTGTGACACAGTTTATAGATTCTCCCACATTTCCTTGAGTTCGTATTTGCACACATTAAATATCATCCAATACATAGCTTTTTTTTTAGGGTGGGGGGGAGATCTCGCCTTAGGAAATTTGATTAGTTAAAAAAAAAATAAGGATGTAAGAGTCAAGAATAATTTATATAGTTTACAATAATGATATAATAATTATTAATATAAATATATGTGCTACTTCTCAGCTGCCAAAAAAATATATTTGAAAATTAAAAAAAATATTCTAAAACAATTAGAGTTAAATGAAAATGTCGAACGATCTGAAAGGTGATCTGAACGAGGGAAAATAAAGATCAAAACTGTAGCAGTAAAAATATCCTTCTCAAGACTTCTGATTAATGGCACGTTTTCTTGGTTTCAGAACAAATTCTTCAGCTTACGAGAAATAAAAAAAAGTCCAACAACATTCAATTAGAACTCAAACCATTTCTATAATATTTTTGTTTACAGTTAAATTTTGTCTTTCAAATTATTATATTTAATAATAACAATATTATTAGAAACTTAGTTAATAATAATAATAAGACGAAAGTAACTAAAACTAAAAATAATAAAAATAATAATTTTGCTATTATTATTAATAATAATAACAATAATTTTAATAATAGTAATTATGATAATTATAATACTTTTAATAATAATAATAATAATAATAATAATAATAATAATAATAATAATAATAATAATTAAACCTCATAAAATAAAGATGGGTGCCCAGTTAATCAAGGTATATCACTATAGTGAAGGAAAACAATAATTATATAAATGTAGAGTTATATAAATATACTGACATTTATATAACTCTGCCTGTCAACCTCTACCTATAACTCTAACCTGTAAGGATGATCAACGAGTAGAATACACTAAGAGAAGTTGAACACAACCATTCACATCTTTAAGAACAAATCCACAAGGGCCGTGACGAGGATTCGAACCGGCGTCCGAGAGCACAACTTTAAGGTTTGACAAAGATTTTGAACGTTCGAACGATGAAGGTTTAAAGCAACGGGTACAACAAGTCTAGTGGGTGGGGCCCAAAGAGCTAGAACTCACTTCTTCATAGTCACTGATAGCCAGTGACTATGAAATTTACACCAAGGCGATGTAAAAAATCTCGATAACGGATGTTGGTTCATCCGAAAATTCCGGTTTAATAACATACTTATGCAAGTATTGGGTCTTTTTTCATCTTCATTCAAATAATAAGGCATTGTAGTTTCTCCTTTATTAATAATATCATTATTATATTAACTATTATATACTGACTAAGCGTAGTGGGTAATTGGTAAGAATTGTGAGTTTGGCAATGATAAAAGAGTTTACAGACATCAGTTAGATAATGTTGAAATTGCCAAATCTAAACATAAAAATGATCTGGGAATCATGTTTAATGTTGAACTTGTGTCAAATAATCACGCAACAAATGAGGAATAATTAGAATATCAAATTTTGGGATTCGCATCTATAAGTGTTAGCAATAGGACATCTAAGGTTATTTTTCAACTTTATCTTGCGCTTGTTAGGTCTCCCTAAGACTATGCAGTTCAGTTTTGGTCGCCGAACTACTCAATAGATATGAATTAACTTGAACGTGTACTGAAAAAAAATTACAAAGTTAAAACTAGGAATTATAGACTTGTCATATAATGAGATATCAAGACCAAATGTATTATAAAAGTGATACAAATAGCATGTTAAATATATCAAAACGGAATATAAACGAAATAAGAGATACAAGTAAGGTAGATTTATATTCAGAAAATTCTTGGGTAAATATTGGTTTGAAAATAGGAGTGCTGGATTATGGAATGTATTATTGGCTAACATGATAGACACGGGATCTCTGGAGTGTTTCAAGCGAAGGTTTGACATGTATATGAAATAGTTTTAATAGGTATAAATTGGAGCTACCTCATGTGGGTCAATTAGCTTCTGCAGTTTTCTTTACTATGTTCTCATGTTTCTATATGATTCAACTCACCGCCGTAAACTAATTTGCTTTTCTTAGAAAAGCAATATACTACTTTGGTAAGCTAGTCTACATAAAAGAAACCTCATACCACTTGGGTAAGCCAGATAACTTTTCATTAGGAAAGGAAAACTTTAGTTAGCCAGTTTACCGTCATCACAGAGAAGCGGCATACCAGTATGTAAGTCACCTCACCGCAAAGTAAGGAACTTAAGTAACAGTTTAACGACGCCTTCGCCTCCCTCTCAGCCAGAGAGCAGACACTCGTATGTATGCTAACGCGATATTACCCCTAATAGCAGGCAATATTTCACGGAACAATTTTATGGCTATTTCTAAGGGCTGAAAAATGTGTTTAGAGGCATGGTAAAATACGAGAAGAACTAACGAGGAAAGAGTAAGTGAAGAAGTTAGAGATGGAGAGGAGAGGAGAGGAGAGGAGAGGAGAGGAGAGGAGAGGAGAGGAGAGGAGAGGAGAGGAGAGGAGAGGGAGGTAGGGAGTAAGGGGACGAAAGTGGGAAAATTCCTTGTCGGCTTCTTCCCTTTGGAAGACGGGAGAATCTATTGGGAGCTCCCCATTCCCTTTTGAAGTGGGGAGTTAAATTCACGAGAGAGAGAGAGAGAGAGAGAGAGAGAGAGAGAGAGAGAGAGAGAGAGAGAGAGAGAGAGAGAGAGAGAGAGAGAGAGAGAGAGAGAGAGAGCTCGTCCCTCGACCCTGTCATAACTAACCTTCCTACAAGCATAGGTCACTGCAGACCTCTGGGATATGTTGGTTCTTCAGACCACCAGGCTGTCTTCACTACACTGGCTATCCCGACAGATCGAGGTGAAGAGCCAGTCCTAAGCTCAGAGCTTGAAGCAACTGATAGGAATGGTTTGCTCCAGGGGAACATAAACGGGAACTTAACAGGAGACAAAAAAAGAGACCCCAAGAGACCTCAGGAGACTGGAGATCACAGGAGACCACTAGGGACTTGAGGAGACCACAAAAGACCATTATTGATCACGTTGAACCATCATAAACCAAGAGAGGCGACGAGGAACCATTATGGAACAAAAGAGACGACGAGGGACAGTTATGGAACAACGATGGACCACTATGGGACAAGAAACATGACGAGGGGACCACCATGGACCAAGAGAGAGACGACGAAGGCCACCACAGACGAAGAGAGACGGCGAGGGGCGACGTGTCTCCGAGGGTTGAGATCCCAAGCCGGCTCTCGCGTAAGGAAAACCAGCTAATTTGATGACTCGGCAAGATGGCTTTGAATAGAGCTTAGAGCCACTAAGTGGCTCTAAGAGGAGGTACTTCAAGGCACTAAGTGGCGCTAATAGGAGGTACTTCAAGGCACTAAGTGTCGCTAAGAGGATGTACTAAGCGTAGGCACTTTGAGAAAGCGAACGGCCGATTGTTCACTATCTGATGACGGAGATTAGCGATGGCAGCTTAATGCGATTAATTGCGTGCGCCAGCACCCAACGGGGCTGTTTTAGGCTGTTGTGTGGCACGCCATACTGGCCTGAAAAGGCACATTATTCGGGAAAAGTGGTGCGAGTAAACTGCTTTTTATTGTTATTCACTTTTGATTCGAATACTTCATTCCTTGCTGATCTAGAATAATAATAATTAACAGCGGTGCGCGTGAAACATGAATATGAAATTTCCAAGAAAAGGCCAGGAAAAAAGGAAAAAAAAAAAATCAGAGAAAAGAGAGTGTGGGAGGGAAAAAGAGGAGCACACACACTTTACACGGGGTGTAAATACCAAGTACCATTTTTAGGAAGGTAATTAAGTAGATTAAATGAGGTAGTAAACAACTACACGTGAACGACTTTTTATTTAGGACCGGCCGTTGTGTATGAGTAACTTTACTATGGTGAACGACTTCATAACTGCATGTAAAAGAAATAACAAAGGATTTGATTGTAAATGAAGCATTCGAACGAAAGGTAAAATTTAATGTTTATTGAGTCCCGCTGAGAGAGCCGATATACGAAGCTGTTACTTATGTAATTGTGACTGGGATCAGCCTAGGAATTGAGCAGATATGAGTGTTAAGTAGCGGAGCTGTCGTGTAATACGAGGTTTCGCTGGTATTTTTAATGTGTGTTTGTGTGTGTATGCACCTAGTTGCGCTTGCGGTGGTTGAGCTCTCTGGTCCGCCTCTCAACTGTCAATCAACTGGTGTACAGATTACTGAGGCTATTGGGCTCTGTTGTATTTAGATTTGAGACTGTGCATGGAGTCTACCGCCACCACATCACTGCCTAGTGGATTATATTTGCTAACTACTTTGAAACTAAAAATGTTATTTCTAATGTCTATATGGCTCATTTGGGTACTCAGTTTCCACCTGTGTTCCCTTGTGCGTGTACCACGTGTGTAAATAAACTGTTTTATCTACCTAATCAATTCCTCTGCGAATCATGTATGTAGTGATCATGTCACCCCTAACTCTTCTGTCTTCCAGCTACGTGAGATTTAATTCCCATAGTCTCTCCTCATAGCTCATACCCCCTCAGCTCGGGTACTAGTCTGGTGGCATGCCTCTAAACCTTCTCCAATTTTGTCAACTTAGTATCACAAAATTACCCCTTTAGTCTAAAGTACTTGACTAAACTAGGCTAACGTATCACTTTAGTGAATTTAGTATCAAACATTTTGTGTGTGTTTGTGTGTGTGTACTCACCTATTTGTACTCACCTATTTGTGCTTGCGGGGGTTGAGCTTTGGCTCTTTGGTCCCGCCTCTCAACTGTCAATCAACTGGTGTACAGATTCCTGAGCCTACTGGGCTCTATCATATCTACATTTAAAACAGTGTATGGAGTCAGCCTCCACCACATCACTGCCTAATGCATTCCATCCGTTAACTACTCTGACACTAAAAAAGTTCCTTCTAACGTCTCTGTGGCTCATGTGAGTACTCAGTTTCCACCTGTGTCCCCTTGTTCGCGTCCCACCAGTGTTGAATAGTTTATTTGTGTATGTGTGTGTGTGTGTGTGTGTGTGTGTGTGTGTGTGTGTGTGTACTCACCTAGTTGTACTCACCTAGTTGTGTTTGCGGGGGTTGAGCTCTGGCTCTTTGGTCCCGCCTCTCAACCGTCAATCAACAGGTGTACAGATTCATGAGCCTATCGGGCTCTGTCATATCTACATTTGAAACTGTGTATGGAGTCAGCCTCCACCACATCACTTCCTAGTGCATTCCATTTGTCAACCACTCTGACACTAAAAAAGTTCTTTCTAATATCTCTGTGGCTCATTTGGGCACTCAGTTTCCACCTGTGTCCCTTTGTGCGTGTTCCCCTTGTGTTAAATAGACTGTCTTTATCTACCCTATCAATCCCCTTCAGAATCTTGAATGTGGTGATCATGTCCCCCCTAACTCTTCTGTCTTCCAGCGAAGTGAGGTTTAATTCCCGTAGTCTCTCCTCGTAGCTCATACCTCTCAGCTCGGGTACTAGTCTGGTGGCAAACCTTTGAACCTTTTCCAGTTTAGTCTTATCCTTGACTAGATATGGACTCCATGCTGGGGCTGCATACTCCAGGATTGGCCTGACATATGTGGTATACAAAGTTCTGAATGATTCTTTACACAAGTTTCTGAATGCCGTTCGTATGTTGGCCAGCCTGGCATATGCCGCTGATGTTATCCGCTTGATATGTGCTGCAGGAGACAGGTCTGGCGTGATATCAACCCCCAAGTCTTTTTCCTTCTCTGACTCCTGAAGAATTTCCTCTCCCAGATGATACCTTGTATCTGGCCTCCTGCTCCCTACACCTATCTTCATTACATTACATTTGGTTGGGTTAAACTCTAACAACCATTTGTTCGACCATTCCTTCAGCTTGTCTAGGTCTTCTTGAAGCCTCAAACAGTCCTCTTCTGTGTGTGTGTGTGTGTGTGTGTGTGTGTGTGTGTGTGTGTGTGTGTGTGTGTGTGTGTGTGTGTGTGTGTGTGTGTATGAATATACTACTAATAATATATTTAAATTCCGTTTATATAACGGCACTAAAATTTACATAAAAAAGTTTGGTACTGTTGGCGGTTAATAGCGGACTCTAATATTAAAATTATCTCGAACTCATTTGGTATTCATGTCATTACAATATAAATTTTTATATGCCTTTCATTTAGCCTCCGTGTATGATAAACATATTTTGAGGACAGACATATCCGTATAAACCATTACAAAAATGTATTCGGATAATTACGGTCTTAGGAAGGGCCTTTAAAACGCTCCACTTATTCAGATCCCGGATCTTAAAGTGCATCAGTAGCGTAAAGTGCACTACCAACCATCACAGTTCAAGTAACATGGTTATAATGCCAAGCACACGCTCCTTAACACTCCCTTAACACATGACGGTCTCGCTTCATGCAGGTCGGTGTTCAATCCCCGATCGTCCAAGTGGCTGGACACCATTCCTTCCCTCCGTCCCATCCCAAGTCCTTATCCTGACCCCTTCCCAGTGCTATGTAGTCGTAATGGCTTGGCGCTCTCTCCCGATAGTTCCCTCACCTCCCTTAACACATGCAACGTCTCAGAGGTTCAGCCGTGAACTCTCCCAAACACCAATAACAAACCCATCTCAGAGGTGCGGCCACTTAGCCACCCAAAACACCCATACTAAACACCAGGGACCAGATTCACGAAGCAGTTACGCAAGTACTTACGAACGTGTACATCTTTCCTCAATCTTTGACGGCCTTAGTTACATTTATTAAACAGTTTACAAGCATGAAAACTTTCCAATCAACTGTTGTCATTGTTATAAACAGCTTCCTGGTGCTTGGGAGCTCATTAACTGTTTAATAATTGTAAACAAAGCCGCCAAAGATTGAGAAAAGATGTACAGGTTCGTAAGTGCTTGCGTAACTTCTTCGTGAATCTAACCCTAGGTCAGCGCCGGGTTAAGAGTGAGAGGGTAATGGTCCAGAGGCGAAGTCTGGCACGGGGCGCGAACCTCGACACCACGCTCGTCCCTCTCTTGTTTTTCCTCCAACACCAGCCAAGAGGAAGGAGAGGAGACAGACAAAGGGGAGGGTAATTACCCGTGACCGTCAAGACGATAACTAGGGCAGTTGGTTCTCATTGAGGTGTTGGTGTCTTTAACGAGGGGGTCGAGTTTGCTAGACTCATTGTGTAGATGACGACTATTCACTGAAGGAGTCTGTACTCTTCACAAGGTGCAGGTCTTCTGGCGAGGGACGAGTGGCCACCAACACCACCTCCTAGCATGATTCCACTCATCTCCGGTCCTCTATGTCAGCATTCACTCTATTTGTTGCATCCTCTGGCTTAGTCATAGTCGATCATCCACCACTTTCTTGCAACCAGCCACTTCAAGTCATCCACGCTCCTACCCTCGTATTTGAATCCATGAACACACCACCTACTTAATTGTTTGCTCTCACTCATCCCTTTGCATCCATTTATTCACCCACCTCCCTGAATCCATGCACCCACAAACCTCGTTTGCATTTATTCACCTTCCTGCAAGTATTTAAGTGTCATTATTCATGCAACCATAAAGCAACACCCTTCTATTCTTCGAGCTCGAGCCTTACAGCATCATGACTTCGCCCTAACCAGAGTGGCTTCTGGTGAACACATTCCCTCCTGCCTGCAACATAGCCTTCCCGGCTTGGTGCCCTCTTTTGGTAATCACTTATTCCCTCCTGCCATAGTGCTTTCTGTAATTGTTGAACAGCAATGCCTCTGATGAATTTATTTTGGATTTTGTCTCAAAGCGTGATAAATCAACTCGTCCTCTTAAAAATAACGTCGTTTTTCGCTCGTATGCGAAAAAGTAGACAAAAAGTAGACGTAATTTGAAATGAAATCGACTCACAAAAGTGACGTACTGTCCCGTTTTCTGTTTGAGTCCTCCGGCCTACTCGGAAAGGTTAGGAGAGGAAACTTTCAATTAACGTTTTTCATGACGTTTTGAAACTTTATGAGAATTTCCTGCCCACCTAACCTAAAAGAGGAACCTTAACTTACTGTTGTTGAAAAAAAAAAATCCCAAATTTATTTTCAATTTTTTTTCATTTTCAAATTACGTCCACTTTCGGCCATACGGACAAACGGCCAAAAGCGACGTTATTTTTAAGAGGACAGGTTGGATAAATATGGTGAAATTCATTTCCTTATCCTGCTACTCTTTCGTTCAGTCTCCCTTTCTCTTCCTCTTTTGCTGATGACATGGTAGAGGCGATGGGGGCCATACAAGGTCAGTGCTCACCCCTGCAAGATGTGGTGTGTTAGTTTAATACAGAACCATGAGACGCTATGAAATTTAATTACATAATAACGTACTGTAACGGTGTAACACAGTCTGTACCAATCAATTTCGGACAACACAAAAACACCTAAATAAGTAGACAGAAATCAGTATGTTACTTAATGCAGGTCAATAATAAAGCGCTAATCACCAGGATGTGTATAGTTATACAAGTCAAACTGCCAAATCACATAAACCAATCTTAACTAATCCCATTCTGAGCAAACGTACCTAAATTCTTTTCACCAATCCCACTCAGAATACGTGGAAGCTGAACTTCCGGACAGATCAATAATTATAGCAGAAGAACCTCCTATACTTAAGCTGCTATCCTTGAGGCAGCAGCTGCCATCCTTGAGGCAGCAGCTGCCATCCTTGAGGCAGCAGCAACCATCCATGAAGCCGAGGCCCGGCGCACGAAGAGAAGGAGGAGGAGCGGTGAGAGCATTTTCATGTCGGTGTTCTCCCGGGGCTGTGTATGTGGCTGTGTTGCCGCTGCTAACTTACAGGAAACCTATAAAGTGACCTGCTCCGCCGCCATAATGGCCGACTCAAGTGGCCCCTTGTAACGCCGCGCACACAAGTTACGGTTGCTTTTACGGCATTGTTGTTAGGCGGGCGTGTTGCGTTGTGTCGACGGAGCGTGTGACGGCGCGGCTACTGTTACTTGTTGTGTGATTTAGACGACGGTCGAGGGATCGGATGGGCCCCCGGCGCACAAGTGAAGGGTTAACCGCGAAGTCTAATGGCTAAATGAGCGTCGCCTATCGGCAGAAACTAATGTGCTTTGAGGCGAATAAATTCACCGATGGGCAGATGATTGGGGAGCCCCAGGAGTCCCTCAGGGAGGCAAGCACCCGCCCCGCCCCGCCCCACACAGACAACATGGAGTAGCAAAGGCAAAAACTCTGCCCTATCTAAAACGCAAAAAGTCATCCAGTGTTCTCTGGCAGAGCAAAGGGCACAATAGGAGTGTGGCTCAAACCTTAGTGGGGCTGCTCTTGTCAGTAGACATGCACAAACCATTATATATATATATATATATATATATATATATATATATATATATATATATATATATATATATATATATATATATATATATATATATATATATATATACACGATATTTACTAATTTACATTAACTGCATTACATATAATACAATATCGTCTAAACGACCCCCACTTGTGAATCTGCTCGTCTAGGTTAAAAAAAAAGTAGTGAAAATCTTTCTTTAACGAAGCTAAGAGAGAGAAACGATGTGAATTTTATGTGCGTGAAAATTTAATTGAAACAATTTCGCAGTTCCTGAAAAGTTAAGTTGCAGAGTATCTTTTGTTCCGGGTTGTTAGAGGCGGGGGTGGGGGGGGGGAGTTGGAGGAGGGGGGGGAGGGGGCGGAGGGGGGGGAGGGGGAGGGGGGGGGAGGGGGGGGGGAGGGGGGGGAAGGGGGGTTGTTGCGGGTGGGGGGGGGGCATCAGAGAGCAACCGGTAATGTTGCAAACATGTGATTTAATGTTTACAGAATATATTCTCCGTGGGCCTCGTCTCGTGCACTCACTTGGAAGACATTTCGTGCACTCTCTTAAGCACTCCTTTGGTCTTCTTCTCGTTCACTGTTTTGGGTTCGTTGCGCACTCTGAACCCAAAAGAGCGAATCTGAAATCTTGAGCAGCGCCTCGAGTACGCTCCCGGACTCTCCTGAGGACCTGCTTCGGACCCTGTGGTCTCTCCTCGCCCCATCCACAAAGCTTGTGTCACGTATCATAGATCTCCGTGTCAGTCACGCATCAGAGATCGCCGTGTCAGTCACGCATCAGAGATCGCCGTGTCAGTCACGCATCAGAGATCACCGTGTCAGTCACGCATCAGAGATCGCCGTGTCAGTCACGCATCAGAGATCACCGTGTCAGTCACGCATCAGAGATCACCGTGTCAGTCACGCAACAGAGATCGTCGTGTCAGTTACGTAACACACACAGTCATATAGTCAACACCGAAATTTCAACAGCGAAATAAATATTTTATTTCTCGTTGAACGCAATATGGGACTGACGAAGAATCTTATATTGTGATACTATATGGGTTACCTGGCGAAGGTGAACCCATAGCCACACCGAAAGTCTGAGAAAAGTAGTTACCACTGAAAGTCTGATGAGTTCAAGCTTGATAAGTACTCCAACTCATCAGACTCTGCTGACTCTAACTCCTTCTCTTTCAATGGTAAATAATTCTCTCAAACTTTCGGTGGGAAGGGGTGGAAGAATGGGGTAAATAAGAGAGAAGAGAAGGACGAGGGGGATAGAGAAGGATGAGGGGATGAGATGTTCAAGGGGAGAGGATGGGGATTTTGGAGGGAAGAGGGGGGGGGGGAGGGACGGGAAAATAGGGGTAAGAGGAAAGATGGGGAAGAGGGGAATGTGGAGAAAGAGGAAAGGATAGGGGGTGGAATGGTGGGTTATCTTGAGGTTATCTTGAGATGATTTCGGGGCTTTTTTTTAGTGTCCCCGCGGCCCGGTCCTCGACCAGGCTTCCACCCCCAGGAAGCAGCCCGTGACAGCTGACTAACTCCCAGGTACCTATTTACTGATAGGTAACAGGGGCATTCAGGGTGAAAGAAACTTTGCCCATTTGTTTCTGCCTCGTGTGGGAATCGAACCCGCGCCACAGAATTACGAGTCCTGCGCGCTATCCACCAGGCTACGAGGCCCCTCTAGTGTGGCCATTTTCCCCCTGGGTGTGGGGGAAAAAAGATAGATTGTCCCAGGCACCGCCTGGTACCTCTCGTATCGTGTTATAAATTATCGTGCCACCCACATGCGAGGGTGGCATGTTAGCCTCTAAATACATTTTGTTTATCAACACATTTAGGTACACCTGCATCTGTGCAGCTACCCTAAACTATATGAAGGTGAGTACAGAGTATGTCAAGAACAAGCTTCGCGGTGCTAAAATTAGTCATATAGAGGAATGTGATCAGTAGTCTGCACTGGCAAACTCTGGGTGTATAATGAGGATATCATCATGAAGAAAAGGGAATATAAGGCAGCAGTGATACTAAAATGCCCCCCATCTCTCAGGATGGTTAGTCATGCAGGGTCATGTGAAGAGTCTTTTTTTTTTTATTAATACATGAGGTACATCTGCATTTGTGCAGCTACCCTAGACTATATGAAGTGGAGTACAGTGTGTCCAAAAAGCTAACT
Source organism: Procambarus clarkii (assembly GCF_040958095.1). Lineage (NCBI taxonomy): Eukaryota > Metazoa > Arthropoda > Malacostraca > Decapoda > Cambaridae > Procambarus > Procambarus clarkii. Next base: position 2,865,600 of record NC_091200.1, on the reverse strand, counting down.
AGGTGATGCTAAAAGGTCAAAATACACAAATAAATGACAGTCTACGGACGCGGGGATTCACATTTCACATCTACCGACGTCATGAAAGGGGAATGATAAAAGGCCGATCCCTTTCAAGGGTGGCATGGAGCCTCTACCTCCTCTCCTATAACACACTCCCCCCCATTAAATCACCTTTAATTTTGCAGTGTTTAAGTTGGCTAGCCAGTGTCATCTGATGTCCAACTGTATACATCGAGACAAAAATTATATATAATAGGTACATAAAGACTGGCGATAAAGAATAACTGATATGAGATTCAAGAAGAATTCACGAGATTGGATGGTGGTACATAACCTCCACGGCTTGGTGCCTCCTTTTGTTAATTACTTACTCACATGAGATAGACGAAGAATTAGATAGAAGGAAAACTAGAAATGTTTTCGGTTTGGGTGACAGTTCACCGGAAAGTTTGGTCTAAAGCCGGAGGCGCCGGTGTACTTTTACCAATTTAGTGTATTTCGCAATTTGGGATCCTTTTGATAATGTTTAAAAGTTTGGGTGTGACAAGCAGCGGTGATTACTCCCCCCTCCGCTCTCCTGCTCCGCCGCGACCATTCTCACCACCAACGGAAGCTCTCCTTTTACTCTTTTTACCTTTTTTTTGCTGCTTTATTTCTGTCAAAGTACAATGTATTGTTCATTACAAATGTCGTATTCATCATTCAATATTTATTATTTATTTCTCTTCTCGATAGCGATAAAATATTTAAAAATAGATTTGTTTCATTTATTAACTTCATTAATTTAACATGTGTGTGTATACGTATGTGTGTGTGTGTGTGTGTGTGTGTGTGTGTGTGTGTGTATGTGTGTGTGTGTGTGTGTGTGTGTGTGTGTGTGTGTGTGTGTGTGTACTCACCTAGTTGTGGTTGCGGGGGTAAATTTCGGCTCTTTTTTGTCCCGCCTCTCGGCTGTCAGTCAACTGGTGTACAGGTTCCTGAGCCTACTGGGCTCTATCATATCTACACTTGAAACTGTGTAAGGAGTCTGCCTCCACCACATCACTGTCAGTGCATTTCATTTCTTAACTACTCTGACACTGAACAAATCATTTCTAAAAATTCTTCTAATAAAATGTTAATGAGTGTGTTTTATTTACTATTTGTATTTACTATTTGTATCTGCAGAATCGAGCTATTAGCTCTTGGACTCCGCCTTTTTAACTAATTTATTTTTCATTTATTTTGTCTATTAACTCCCAGGTACCTATTTACTGCTAGGTGAACAGGTGCATCAGGGTGAAAGAAACGGTCAATTTGTTTCTGCCTCGTCCGGGAATCAAACCCAGGCCCTTAGGTCTACGACCCCCGACGCTGTCCACCCATCCGCAAAGCCCCTGTGTGTGTGCGTGTGCGCGCGTGTGAGAGTGCGTGTGTGTGCATGTATTAGCATCTGTTAGCAAGCCACATAAAATGTCAATAATGAAACTCACAGTTTTAGAAACAACAATAAAACCAGAATTTATCTTCAAACTATATTCCGAAACCAACTATTTAACATTTCACCAAGAAAAGTCAACGTTTCCTGAATGAAGTTTTGAAGAAAAATAGCGCCATGAGTAATTACTGGAACCTCGTGTGAAAATTTCAATTTAAAAAAAAATAATAAAAAAAGGTTGCAAAAAAAACAATGTAGTAAGCGTTCCCATGTGGCCCACGAGATCAATTTTTTCAACAGATGTTCAACCAGAATTGAAATGAGCCGCTTCTGTTTCAGTGTTGTTCTTGTTAAGGGTTTGATGCCTTCGCATACGTAATATCTCCAATAATTGTCCTGCTTCGGTTGATCTGTTTTAAGCAACTGTGGATTTTCACCTCCCTTGCTATCATGGAGATAATGTTTGCTTTATACGCAGGTAAATGTCTCGTTCACAGTGTAGAGACCGAAGCACTCGTACGTGTCTGCCCGTTGTTTAACCTAGAGTAGTTGGTAACACAGACCGATAGGGAGGTACCCATTATTGGGAAGGGTTAGGTTAGATTAGGGTTTCGGTTGACCTCTGGACTTGTTTGACACAAGCCAGACAAGTCTGACACACTTGGGGTGGACGGTAGAGAGACGGTCTCGCTTCTTGCATGTCGGCGTTCATTCCTCAACCGTCCAAGTGGTTGGGCACCATTCCTTTCCTCCTTCCCATCCCAAATCTTAATCCTGAACCCTTCCGAGTGCTATATAGTCGTAATTAGTGGACCAGCCAGAGGCTTAGGGCCCGCGCAGGAATATCCCTGCAAAAAAAAAAAGTCGCAATGACTTGACGCTTTCCCTGATAATTTCGTTCCCTTGTCTGACACAAAGACCTCTTTAACATAAACAATATAGAACTACCACCACTAAACTGACGTATCATAACATACCTCTGAACAAGCAATGCTATAACAGTCTTTAATAAACAAAACATATTCAACAATGGTTTCCTCAAAACTAGCACGTAGCTAACAGACAAGTAAACACACACTATTAAGGATCAGATGCAAACAATTGAAAATAATTACGACTCTTCACTTCCATAAAACTACCATTTCTCCCCACAAACCTCACACACCACTAACGATATCTATCACAATCCATTATCTACTACCATTCAGCCGGCCTTGTGTGTACCACAGCACTCTCGGAGAGAGGATATGTTGAAACAATAATTTTCAGTATGCGGCTTCTCTGAATGGAAAATATATCAGGAAAAGCGAACCTATTGTTAGTGAGGTGAAGTGGGGGCTGTTGCCGGATCAAAGCAGCGAGGGTGGAAGCGAACGAGGGTGGAAGCGAACGAGGGTTATGAAGTTTTGTTATTTGTTAATGGTGCTTTGTTCTGTCTGAGGTAGAAGAGAAACTAGGTATCGGGGAGGCACCTGAGAGTATCGTACGCAAATGCTGAAGTGATTGGTTACGAAGGATCGTATTCTGTGGTTGGGTTGGTGTGAGGTTTTTTTTATCTGGATGGCGATCACTGGAAGGTGAGGTGAGTTAAGATCCTGTCAGGTATGTTTAGTACGTGAAGGTGAGGTAAGGTCCTGTGAGCAATGTTTGGTAAGTGAAGGTAAAGTGAGTAAAGATCCCGTGAAGATTAGATATAAAAGTCGCCAGAAGTCTTCATCCTATCACACGAGGAAAAAATATAATTCAATTTTATATATATACCGAGAGTCACATTTTTCACAATTTTATCATCTGTTCCTTTGATGTGAAGCCTATATCCACCAAGACGTGATATCCAATAAGACGCAGAAAAGAGATCTCCTCCATCCTCTCCATTTCGAACCGTCTTCAAACTCTTTGAGGAAAGAAGCCAAAAGTGGAAGTTAGGGATGGGTGTTTAGGGGGATGGGTAGAGGGTTGACGGGTGAGGGAGTGGGGGGTGATCAAAGGACAGGGAGAACCCTGTCACCCTAGATTAACACATCCGACACCTGCAATGCCCTCCCCTTAAAAAAATGCAGATTTTTTACGGTCGCAAAAAAAAATGCGACCGTAGTTACCTTCGAGGGTGTGGGAAAGAAACATATGTTAGGCTGATAGATAACTCTTGGAGTGGTGGCCTGCTACACGAACCTTATGGCTTTAGTATTGCTCTCCCCATCAACATGGTGAGGGTGGTCCCCCTCTCGCGCTCATTACTACGCCGGTCTTTCACTGTGAACAGCCTCGCCAATTACCAGCTCTCCCTACGCTATCTCTGCCTGCCTGCAGCAGGTCGACCAGTGACGCTCCTCACCCTGACTCTACCTGCGTTAAGCTGGTCGACCAGTGACGCTCCCCACCCTATCTCTACCTGCATTAAGCTGGTCGACCAGTGATGTTCCTCACCCTAACTCTACCTGCATTAAGCTGGTCGACCAGTGATGTTCCTCACCCTAACTCTACCTGCATTAAGCTGGTCGACCAGTGATGTTCCTCACCCTAACTCTACCTGCATTAAGCTGGTCGACCAGTGATGTTCCTCACCCTAACTCTACCTGCATTAAGCTGGTCGACCAGTGATGTTCCTCACCCTGACTCTACCTGCGTTAAGCTGGTCGACCAGTGACGCTCCCCACCCTATCTCTACCTGCATTAAGCTGGTCGACCAGTGATGTTCCTCACCCTAACTCTACCTGCATTAAGCTGGTCGACCAGTGATGCTCCCCATCCTATCTCTACCTGCCTGCAGCAGGTCGAGCAGTGGCACTCATTTTATTCAATCCGTTCAAGCCCGCAGCATTGCAACTACAGGCTCTCCTCCCCCTCCTCGCCCCAGCTAGCCTGCAGTAGGTTCCAAAGACAAACTACACCTTCCCTATCCCAGCCTACTGCCGTTTCAACACTTAATGAAGCGCGAGAAAATATCACGGGAAATATAGCTTAGGATATATACACGAACACACACACACACACATTGAAATCACAATAGCGTCGGTTCGAACCCCTCATCACGCCCGTTGTGGGTTTGTCCGCGAACGTGTTTGTGCATCACATACCATTCTTTTTAATGTACACAATGGAACAAGAGGCTTCCTGCTCTCTCCCCCTCGCGGCTGAGGAGCAACCCTGAATTTGCGAAATTACAGACATGTTAAAAACTACGGGATGAAAAGATGAATTTGTGCAAGAATTTATGAAAAAAACAGGTATGTGGAAGTCATTAAAAACTGCATAGAGGCAAGAATGGGGTGAAATGAATATCAAATTCTTGCTTGAAAATATTGCAAAAAGGGCATTTCGAGTTCACGAAAGAGAGAGAGAGAGAGAGAGAGAGAGAGAGAGAGAGAGAGAGAGAGAGAGAGAGAGAGAGAGAGAGAGAGAGAGAGAGAGAGAGAGAGAGGGGGAGGGGAGGGAGGGAGGGAGATAATAGAGAGATAATAGAGTGAGAGAAAGAAAGAGAGAGAAAACAGAGAGAGAGAAGATACATTGCGGTAGACAGGTGGAATAGACATCCCACGAGAGACAGAGTGCGCGACAAAGTTGGATTGGGAAAAGCTGAGAACTAAGGCACAAACTATTGGGACACCCAACAGACGGCGTCAATGAGAGGAGTGGACACGGTACCAGACATGTCCAAGTATGGGCCGGGGGTCGCGAGGCTCGCCGGACACCACCTGAGATCTTGATAACAGTGACGGGAGAAGCAAAACAAACAAATGTTTCATTTACTGTGTGTGTTTGTTCACCTTACGGCATACAAACGCATGCAGTTTAAGCCTAAATACACGAATGTTAACAAATGAACAGTCCAATGAACTCCCTCATGGACACATACATACGCGTACACATGATGTGCACACATGTACACGTAGACAGGAGAACCTTCCCCTGGTGAGTAGAACCCTCCTGTAGTGAGAAGAACCCTCCCCTGGTGAGGAGAACCTACCCCTGAGAAGGAGAGCCTCCCCTAGTAAGAATTTCCCCTCGCCCCATGTTAGTTCCTTTATCCCAATTTGGGATCCGCCCCCATCCCCCAAGGTTGCTCACCCTCCGCTCGGCGCCGCATCAACGAGATTAAACTCGTATTGAAGCTCTCGTAATTACTGCTCTACGCAGATTTGACGACCAGGCTCGGATAAGATGTCCCAGTAACCCCTTGATTACAGGCTGTAAAGAAAAATATATTCGGTGTTGTTTCTGTGTCATATTACAGACAGCCAGAAATTTTGTCGTAATATACTGTCAGGGAAAACGATGCTCGTATTGTGTTATATGCACCGATCACTGACTCTACACTCGTAACTCTGGATCAAATTGGTCTCTGGGGTCCGGTTAACCGACGAAGGGAGGGTAGAAATATGATCATTTTTTGTGATGGAATATAGGGCGATAACCGGACACTCCTAGACGAAATATACCCCGCATTATAATGTTATAAAGTATAGTTTTATCTCGAACACAGGTATATGATCGTATTACTCCGGCAAGTCGTGCACACGAACGATCCAACTTCACGCACCGGTATGCTGGTCCTGGGTACGGCCACCTCGGGCGTACACGTCCCTCTGCTCACTTGTCTGCACGCTCTGGGGAAGGGGGAGAGCCCCGACAAAAATTACTGTAGTGTTGCGCTTACCCTTCGTTACCCTGAATAAAACTAATGCTCGTTAGATTTTTAATCCAATTTTATCTAACGACAATGATGGTTCTGAATAAATTCTTTGAAGGGAATTTGAATTGAATGTTGCCACCCTTCTGTGACTCTTCATTCGTATTCCATTCGGGTTTCTGTTAATGTCAAATTGAATAAAGGCTTGGGTGAGCGCAGCCGGCGTGGGCCAGGGAGAGAAAGCCAGCAACTGCTCCCCAATCTGATAATCGCTGATGACTTAATCAAGCAGTAGTCTAGTATAAAGGGGGGGCTCAGGCAAGCCAGTTCAGTTACACTATCGGCTATTGTTCCAGATTCCTCTCTCGCTAAAGTGTAAATTTTGAATAGCTCGCCTAAATCACATTTTTTTTTACTTTGTTCAAATTGGTAACAGACTAAGCTTGAAGCTTTACTGGGGTTCGCAACACTGAAAGGTTTTGGGGTGTTTGAACATTTACAAATGTATATTATACCCATAAAAGTGAATGTCTCTCCGTCTGCCTATCTGTCCAAAGCTTTTTAGCTCGACGTTTTAGGTTAGCCTCACTAAAATTTGTAGGGTAAATAGTCTGAGGTATGGAACGGACATAGGCTCGTCAGGGTCGGCCTAAGTAAGTCGCTTTAAGCAATATAGCTAATAATCCAACACCCTCCTGTGTTATTGCCAGGAATTCAGAGATGAAATCGGGGAGGTATTGTCCATAGAGAACTGAAGTTACTCCCGCCGTTTACTCACACATTTTCATGCTTTTACTTTATATATAAATGGAAATGTTTATCTGTTCGAGGTTGGAGGGGAGAGGAGGGAGAGGAGAAAGATGGGGGGAGTGGGGAGAGAAGGGAAGAAAATGGAGGAGACAGGAGGAAAGAAATGGAAAGGGGGAAGGAAGGAAAACAGGGGGAAAGGTGGGAATGAAGGGAGAGCGAAGATGGTGGGGAACATGGGCTGGTGAGAGTAGGCTGAGGTGAGTGGGCTGGTGTGAGTGGGCTGGTGTGAGAGGGCTGAGGTGAGAGGGCTGGTGTGAGAGGGCTGGTGTGAGTGGGCTGAGGTGAGAGGGCTGGTGTGAGAGGGCTGAGGTGAGAGGGCTGGTGTGAGTGGGCTGTTGTGAGTGGGCTGAGGTGAGTGGGCTGGTGTGAGAGGGCTGGTGTGAGTGGGCTGGTGTGAGAGGGCTGAGGTGAGAGGGCTGGTGTGAGAGGGCTGGTGTGAGTGGGCTGGTGTGAGTGGGCTGAGGTGAGAGGGCTGGTATGAGTGGGCTGGTATGAGTGGGCTGGTGTGAGAGGGGTGAGAGAGTGGGGGCGAGGAGCAGGGGGCCCGGCGAGAGATGGAGTATGACAGTAACTACCTGGTGGGAGGATATACTGGGGAAGTATACATCACCTCAACCCGCCACAGCCACCACACTCTCTCCTCCACTTGTATGGAGTTTAAAGAAATATAGACAAGAAATTTCTATATCCATGTCTAAGTCTACAGTCTTTAAAAAATAAATTGAAATACCCAAATAGCATTTTATAACATAACACAAACTTTATAAGTGTGGTGTTTTGGTGCCCCCGTCACAGTGTAGTGCTCACGAGACGTGCACTATAGAAATAATAGTTCACCTGTAAATTTCTTAGAAATAACCGTTGCATTTGCTAGTAGGAATGAATATCGGTTTCTTATTAAGGAAGATTTAAGATATGTGTCTATGTAGAAAAGTAGATAAGGCGAATGGAGATCCTCGTGAAGTCACACATATACATGGCAAGAAAAACTATTGTAAGCATTAATAGCACCTTTTCCAAAGCTAAAATGTCAAAGGACCCACAAGAATGAATATATATATATATATATATATATATATATATATATATATATATATATATATATATATATATATATATATATATATATATATGCGAACAAGCCTGAATGGTCCCCAGGACAATATGCAACTGAAAACTCACACCCCAGAAGTGACTCGAACCCATACTCCCAGAAGCAACGCAACTGGTATGTACAAGACGCCTTAATCCACTTGACCATCACGACCGGACATAATGAGGTCCGGTCATTATAACATAATGACCGGTCGCTCATTATGTCCGGTCGTGATGGTCAAGTGGATTAAGGCGTCTTGTACATACCAGTTGCGTTGCTTCTGGGAGTATGGGTTCGAGTCACTTCTGGGGTGTGAGTTTTCAGTTATATATATATATATATATATATATATATATATATATATATATATATATATATATATATATATATATATATATATATATATATATATGTCGTACCTAGTAGCCAGAACACACTTTTTGGCCTACTATGCAAGGCCCGATTTGCCTAATAAGCCAAGTTTTCCTGAATTAATATATTTTCTCTAATTCTTTTCTTATGAAATGATAAACCTACCCATTTCATTATGTATGAGGTCAAAGTTTTTTTATTGGAGTTAAAATTAACGTAGATACATGACCTAACCTAACCAACCCTACCTAACCTAACCTAAACTATCTTTATAGGTTAGGTTAGGTTAGGTAGCCGAAAAAGTTAGGTTAGGTTAGGTTAGGTAGGTTAAGTAGTCGAAAAACAATTAATTCATGAAAACTTGGCTTATTAGGCAAATCGGGCCTTGCATAGTAGGCTGAGAAGTGCGTTCTGGCTACTAGGTACGACATATATATATATAAAAAACTCAGTAATATGTGATAAAGAGGGAAACAGAAGGGAAGGGAACTATCACGGGGAAAGCGCCAAGCCATTACGACTATATAGCACTTGGAAAGGATCAGGATAAGAATGGGACGAGGGGGAAGGAATGGTGCCTAACCTCTTGGACGGTCGGGGATTGAACGCTGACCTGCATGAAGCAAGACCGTCGCTCTACCGTCTATAACTACCAGCCCACAAGAATGAGTATTAATGAACTCGCTAGCCTGAACCTAACATTAGCTTTGAGTGCATTACACAAAAGAATATATATTTTCAATGCCGTATTTTGAATACATGATCATTGATTATTATTATTTGAGTATCAGGTCGAAGAAAGAATAACCTGTTCATGAATAAAAGTGGAAGGCTTGTATACCGAAGCGGAAATTATGATGCAAAGAAATCATTCTATCTTATCAGAAAAGACCACACAAGCTAGGATGTTGGGATGCAGTTGGCTAGTTTATCCAATTCCAAAGGGAGGATTCTGAATGACATAGTTTAGCCATGGTTTAACCTAAGGTGAAAGGAAGCAAAGTTATAAAAGCACTAGGACATAAAATACTACATTAACAACGCAGCACCCGTGATCACAGATAGGTCCCATAGAGCCAGAAATAAGTACAACAGAGTGTGAAGAGAAGCAGACAGAAAGTTAGAAAATGATATGACAGGTAGAGAAAAAATCCATCTCAGGCTACTACATAGCAACATCAGAGGGACAAAATAACGGTAAAGAAGCACGTGCTGCAACTGAAAATAAAAAAGGAGACAGTTAAGGAGAGTGATAGAAAACGTCCGGTGGAATTCAAGAGGATATTTCCGTAGATCTTCACAATAGAGTAAGAGGAAGTGCATGTAATGAGAGGAGTGGTGTCAACCCAAGATGCAATCCAGGACGACTTGAGGCTATGAGAGATGGAGTAAGGGTACACCTGCTAGAACAAGGTTGTAGAACCAGACAATATATCACCGTAGATACTGAGAGAGTGAACTGAATCCCTGTATTGGCCGCTTATGATAACAAGACACTGGAAACAAGAGAACTACCAGAAAATCGGAAGGCAGCAAATGCAATGCCAATATACACAAATTACTAGTGATGCCGAGCTACTACAGTGGAGTGTCCTTTACCCTTACCTTGCAAACCACACAAGGTGAGGGAAATGATCGTAAGAGACTATACTCCTAGATAGAAGACAACATCGAACACCAGTCGATGGAGCCGGTCGGCCGAGCGGACAGCACGCTGGACTTGTGATCCTGTGGTCCTGGGTTCGATCCCAGGCGCCGGCGAGAAACAATGGGCAGAGTTTCTTTCACCCTATGCCCCTGTTACCTAGCAGTAAAATAGGTACCTGGGTGTTAGTCAGCTGTCACGGGCTGCTTCCTGGGGGTGGAGGTCTGGTCGAGGACCGGGCCGCGGGGACACTAAAAAGCCCCGAAATCATCTCAAGATAACCTCAAGATAACCACCACCACCATGAATTCGAGGAAGGTAAATCGTGCTCACAAACTTTAGGAAATTATATTATCTGCGCACACTTGAAGACGTCAGTTATTGGTGACGTAAACGATGTCACTAAAACGAATTAGTGAAGTATATTCTAATTTGCCTAATTGTTCAATGATTGATGGGTACATGCTTGTCCAGTGATTAGTGTGTGTATATAATTTATCCTGTGATTGACGTGTGTATAACTTCCCCAGTGATTGATGGGTTTATTTCTGCCTATCTATCTAGATTTCAGCAACTTCTCGCTCCTAAGAAAAAAAACTAGAGGTGGTTCCAATATTAATGATCCTGTCAGTCAAGAAATTAGTAAAAGCAGCACAGGCTCGGGTGACAGGTGCAAGACAAGCCTGGGTGACAGGTGTGAGACAGGCCCCGGTGACAAGCCAGGGTGACAAGCCCGGGGGACAGACCCGTGACAGACGCGTGACAGCCCAGGTTAACACTTCTCGCAAGAAGCTTTAGGAGTTTTATGGAAGGTTTTCAGTTCGCGAGACGGAGCTTTTGTGTTGGCTTAAGGGGAGGAAACTTGTAGTGGAGAGATGTTTGGGTAACCTTCTGTGTGAGGAGGGGCAGGCGGAGGGGCAGGCGGAGGAGGAGCAGGAGAAGGAAGCAGAGGAGGAGCAGGAGAAGGAAGCAGAGGAGGAGCAGGAGAAGGAAGCAGAGGAGGAGCAGGAGAAGGAAGCAGAGGAGGAGCAGGAGAAGGAAGCAGAGGAGGAGCAGGAGAAGGAAGCAGAGGAGGAGCAGGAGAAGGAAGCAGAGGAGGAGCAGGAGAAGGAAGCAGAGGAGCAGGAGGCGAAGGAGGAGTATCTAACTCTTTCCTATAATTTACTCTTACTAATTTGAGGATTCTTTATGCTGTACTGTCCAGCTGATCCTTTTAGTCCAGCGGATCTACGTTGTCCAGCTGGCCCGTCAAGTCCAAAGGACCTGTGTTGTCCAACATTTCTATGCTATAAGAGAGAATATCTGTTTGTCTGTCTGTCCAAAGTTGGAGGACAGATGCTTGGGGCTAGTCTCACCCAGTTTTGCATGGGGAATGGCCTTGGGTACGGGACGGACAAAGGCTGGTCGGTGTAAGACTAAGTTTAATACTTGAATTAAGATTAGTTATTATAGAGACCCTCGTGCGATTTTCACGAGTGTGAAATATTTGGTGTGACTTCCCAAGAGATTTTAGTGATAATAATAATATATTTTCTGAGAGAGAAGGTGGAGTGGGGGGTAAACAGGCGTCAAAGGGGGGAAGAGGGGAAGGAAGAGGGGATGGATGAAGAATGAGGACCAAAGGGACAGGAACGAGGGGAGTCAAGGGGGAGATATGGTGACGTGTTGGGGAAGAGGAGGGATGTGAAGGGGGGGGGGGGAAGAAGAGGAGTGGAATGGGTTATGGTTGGGGAGAAGACAGACTATCCCGGGCACCACCGGGTACCTATCCCAGTATATGATATTCAACAAAGCTTGCCTTAGTTCATCACTGTAGTCTCAAGTGAGCAACGGTGTTAAAATTGACTTGTGTGGCGCCGAATCACCTGCAATGGCTCGTCTGACTTGCTGTACTTCACACCGTCTTGTCCTCCAACGATTTCTCAAACGTCTAATCTTAAGTGTTTTTTGCACTGAATTATGCGAACTTAGCATATAAACTAAGACCAACCCACCAGGCCAATCGTGGCCGATGCATCTTAAGTCCGACGAAGCGTCCAAATTCAGGTGTTTTAATTTCACTAATGCATCTTAGTTTGGACGCTGAATGCTATAGCGTCCAAACTGAAGTGAATTATGCTTGAGGACGAATTGCTTCACTTCCGTGACCTCGGCTGACCTTTGTTACCTGGATTGGCCTTTGCGACACATCTGACCCATGTGGGAGGTAACCTCCGACCCATGTGAGAGGTAACCTCCGACCCATGTGAGAGGTAACCTCCGACCCATGTGAGAGGTAACCTCCGAGAGCTTCATCACATAAACGGTATTTTGTCTGCCTCTCAGAGCTCCTGAACTTCTCTCTTTCTGACCAGCCCCAGTGCCCCCCCCCCCCCCATCATCACCTCCCAAGCACACACAGCGCCCTCACAACCCTTCTAAACCCGTTATTACGTTGTGTTTAGAAAGTGTGTTTGCTGGGGACCAGTTAGCTTCAATACACACTAATTTTCATCACTTTAAACATTTTATCACCTATCCAATCTCTCCCTACATACACCCCTCCAGGTCTCTTCCATTCACTCCCCTCCCTGTCTCCCTCATCACTGCAACCTTATTATTTAAACACAAGTCTGCATTATTATATCCACACTATACACTATCTCTATCACTGTAACGATCTTCACTATATGTTATCTCTATTACTGTAATCAGAATATTGTACTTAGAATGTAAATCTGTCATATAAACACATGTTTCACAAGTCTATACCTGAATAAACCCACTTTTTAACAATCGATAAAATCTATGGATTTGGGGCATAACATTTCATATCGACCGACATCGTGAAGAGAATACATAAGGGCCGATACTCTTCTTTAAGGAGGGGCACAAGGGGCCTACCCCAACCCCCCTATGATGCTACCCATACTGTAGTCTGCCAGTCACTCTGCTATGTTGTTTGACGCTACCCCCAAACGTCAGGCGTTCAACCTTGGACATTCATGTTTATGAATATAGATATGTGTTATAGTAGGTTATCTTGAGGTTATCTTGAGATGATTTCGGGGCTGTTTAGTGTCCCCGCGGCCCGGTCCTCGACCAGGCCTCCACCCCCAGGAAGCAGCCCGTGATAGCTGACTAACACCCAGGTACCTATTTTACTGCTAGGTAACAGGGGCATAGGGTGAAAGAAACTCTGCCCATTGTTTCTCGCCGGCGCCTGGGATCGAACCCAGGACCACAGGATCACAAGTCCAGCGTGCTGTCCGCTCGGCCGACCGGCTCCCCCGCTCGGCCGACCGGCTCCCCTAACCTAAGTTAGTAGACCTAACTTAATACATATATGTGTTTTACTAAACTTAGGATGGATTAGGTTTGTTTCTGGCTTTATTTCTTGTTCCCATTAAAAAAATTAATGGAATAAAGCGTGTTTTTTTTCGGGTGGAACAGTCCACTTGTGAGCCTTCAAGTTATATAGTTGCTATATGTACTGTCAGTTTTGGAAGATGGGTTGAAATATTTACCAGTTCAGTAGATGCTGAGTGACATACAACCGATCAAAAATAAAAAAAGTGCCGGGTTAAGGGGTTGAACTCTATAGTTGAAAGGTCAATACATCAGTTGACAGGTCAGTACAATAGTTGACAGGACAGGTACAGTAGATGCAGGCGATGGGTCACAATAACGTGGGTAGTGTATATTGACCAGACCACACACTAGAAAGTGTAGAAAGTGAAGGAACGACGACGTTTCGGTCCGTCGTGGACCATTCTCAAGTCGATTGGGAATGATCGACTTGAGAATGGTCCAGGACGGACCGAAACGTCGTCGTCCCATCACCTTCTAGTGTGGACTGGTCAACAAGTCCAGGGGATGAGTACCTAAGTGTCCTGAGGAAGCACCGAGTACTGACAATGACGTCCTGTTGTTATATGATATAGAGGATCGCCTCTATGATGGGTTATATAATTGTTAAAACATGTGTAGCTTATCGTTACATTAGTTATGTTAGGTTAGACTGGATTAGATGAGGCTTCGTCGTGTCAAGTTATGTGGAGTTAGATGAGGTTAAGTTTGTGTTATGTTAGGCAGGGTTGTTGAGGTTAGGTTGTGTCTGGTGAGGTTATGTCAGGCGAGGCTGGGTTTGGTGAGATGAGCATGTGTCAGGTGAGGCTGGGTTAAGTAAGGTGAGACTGGGTTAAGTAAGGTGAGACTGGGTTAAGGTGAGCATGTGTCAGGTGAGGCTGGGTTAAGGTGAGCACGTATCAAGTGAGGTTGGGTAAGGTTCCATTAGTTTAGATTAAGTATTAGTGCAAAAAAAAAATCGTTAGTGAACCATCCTACGAGCATTATGATTTGTATCTCCAAGTATAACGTTCCTCATTACCAAATGTTATGAACCAGTAATTCTAATTAATATTTCAAGCATTCAAAACTTATTGAAAATAATTCTCTCTTTTTCGTATCGTCTATACCAAAAAATACAAATATAATCTTACAATATCCTAAAAAGCAACTGTATAAAGATAACCTTACTTTCGTGTTTATCCATAGGTCTGTATAGATAAATACGAGAGTTAAAAATATGTTATCCCATTTTATGAATAGAGGCCTGGTCGAGGACCGGGCCGCGGGGACACTAAAAATCCCCGAAATCATCTCAAGATAACCTCAAGATAACATCCTTCTCGCGGTCAAACAAGAAGAGATTCTTTACTAAGGCGTATAAAGTGGTCAAGATTTCTGACCTATACGCGTGGTCAAAGTTCCTGACCTCGTCTCTGGCGTTACTGACAGTGCCGGAAAATATGACCCTAGAATTTTAAATCACATTTTCCCTCGCTATTTTTCCGTTTCCCCATTTTGGGGCCGTGGCGAGAAATGCAGACACGGTCAGTTTTTTTTCCCAATTTTATTTTTTTACATACTCCCGGAGATATCTCTTCCCGAGGAAATTTAACGTTGTTATACGTTTGAAACTGGCGTCTGGGGAGTTACATGGTCGGCATCGTCGATATTGGTTGGTGTTCTCTCCCGTTGTTGAGGCTTTGTTGTATGTTGTTCTCTCTCGTTGTTGAAGCTTTGTTACATGTTGTTCTCTCCCGTTGTTGAGGCTTTGTTACATGTTGTTCTCTCCCGTTGTTGAGGCTTTGTTACATGTTGTTCTCTCCCGTTGTTGAAGCTTTGTTGTATGTTGTTCTCTCCCGTTGTTGAAGCTTTGTTACATGTTGTTCTCTCTCGTTGTTGAGGCTTTGTTACATGTTGTTCTCTCCCGTTGTTGAGGCTTTGTTACATGTTGTTCTCTCCCGTTGTTGAGGCTTCGTTGTATGTTGTTCTCTCCCGTTGTTGAAGCTTTGTTATATGTTGTTCTCTCTCGTTGTTGAGGCTTTGTTGTATGTTGTTCTCTCCCGTTGTTGAAGCTTTGTTGTATGTTGTTCTCTCCCGTTGTTGAAGCTTTGTTGTATGTTGTTCTCTCCCGTTGTTGAAGCTTTGTTACATGTTGTTCTCTCTCGTTGTTGAGGCTTTGTTGTATGTTGTTCTCTCCCGTTGTTGAAGCTTTGTTGTATGTTGTTCTCTCCCGTTGTTGAAGCTTTGTTGCATGTTGTTCTCTTCCGTTGTTGAAGCTTTGTTGTATGTTGTTCTCTCCCGTTGTTGAGGCTTTGTTGTATGTTGTTCTCTCCCGTTGTTGAAGCTTCGTTGCGTGTTGTTCTCTCCCGTTGTTGAAGCTTCGTTACATGTTGTTCTCTAACGTTGTTGAAGCTTTGTTACATGTTGTTCTCTCCCGTTGTTGAAGCTTCGTTGCATTTTGTTCTCTCCCGTTGTTGAACCCCCTGTTACTTCCTGTTTTTGCCCATTGTTGAGCTCCTGTTACCTGTCACTCTCGCTCGTTCTTACCCTCTGTTACTTGCTGCTCTCGTTCATCCCTGAGCCCCCCTGTTACCTCCTGTTCTTGACTGTTGTTGAGCTCCTCCTTGCTTGACAATCTTGCGCGTTGTTGAGCCCTGTTACTTGTTCTTGCCCTTTGTTGAGCCCTGCTACTGAATCACGTTCATCAGTTGTTCTTGTCTGTTAGAGAGTCGGTGGAACTACTGTTATATTGGTGCCTTCCTGTTAATAAGAACACTGTTCCGTTCCCCGTTGCTGAACGGCTTTTATTAGTGTTCTTTACTGACGAAAGAAGACCACATGAGGATCATGCGCCTGAGTGCATGTAATACTCGACTGATTAGAGACGATCACATCATGCGCCCGAGTGCAAAGAGTTATATAATGATTGGTCACACACCTGGAGTGCGGCCAGGTGTGTGGGTGAAGCTCCCAATACCAATCACACAATTTAGAAGCTGCATCTGTCTTTTTTTTAAAACACCTCTTTCTCTTTTACATATATTTCTCTGTCTCCAGAAAAAGTAAAGTCATAGTTTTGAAATTATTGTGGAGTAATATATCACTAAGAATTCTAAATGACCTTCCCCTCCGATCGGGATTCGAACCCATGACGTCTAGGATTACCCCTAAACGTACACAGAACCGTGACCATCCCACCATTGATCGTCTATATGGATTGGTCAGTCCTGACGCGTATTACCTAACCTAACCTAACCTAACCTTCACGACTGATGTACGAGTCAGTGAAGCTGTATCATGTGACTGTATTCACCTGGTTGTGTTTAAGAGGGTTGAGCTCAGGCTCTTTCAACCCGCTTCTCGATTGTCAATCAACTCATGTACAGATTCCTGAGCCTACTGGGCTCTATCATATCTACATTTGAAACTGTGTATGGAGTCAGCCTCCACTACATCACTGCCTAATGCATTCGAACTGTTAACTACTCTGACACTGAAAAAGTTCTTTCTAACGTTCCTGTGGCTCATTTGGGTACCCAGTTTCCACCTGTGTCCCCTTGATCGCGTACCACCCGTGTTAAACAGTTTATCTTTATCTACCCTGTTAATTTCTCTGAGAATTTTGTAGGTAGTGCTCATGTCTCCTCTTACTCTTCTGTCTTCCAGTGTCGTGAGGTACATTTCCCGCAGCCTTTCCTCGTAAGTCATGCCTGTAGGCATGAGTGTGTGTGTGTGTGTGTGTGTGTGTGTGTGTGTGTGTGTGTGTGTGTGTGTGTGTGTGTGTGTGTACTCACCTAGTTGTACTCACCTAGTTGTGTTTGCGGGGGTTGAGCTCTGGCTCTTTGGTCCCGCCTCTCAACCGTCAATCAACAGGTGTACAGATTCCTGAGCCTATTGGGCTCTGTCATATCTACACTTGAAACTGTGTATGGAGTCAGCCTCCACCACATCACCCCCTAATGCATTCCATTTGTCAACCACTCTGACACTAAAAAAGTTCTTTCTAATATCTCTGTGGCTCATTTGGGCACTCAGTTTCCACCTGTGTCCCCTTGTGCGTGTTCCCCTTGTGTTAAATAGACTGTCTTTATCTACCCTATCAATCCCCTTCAGAATCTTGAATGTGGTGATCATGTCCCCCCTAACTCTTCTGTCTTCCAGCGAAGTGAGGTTTAATTCCCGTAGTCTCTCCTCGTAGCTCATACCTCTCAGCTCGGGTACTAGTCTGGTGGCAAACCTTTGAACCTTTTCCAGTTTAGTCTTATCCTTGACTAGATATGGACTCCATGCTGGGGCTGCATACTCCAGGATTGGCCTGACATATGTGGTATACAAAGTTCTGAATGATTCTTTACACAAGTTTCTGAATGCCGTTCGTATGTTGGCCAGCCTGGCATATGCCGCTGATGTTATCCGCTTGATATGTGCTGCAGGAGACAGGTCTGGCGTGATATCAACCCCCAAGTCTTTTTCCTTCTCTGACTCCTGAAGAATTTCCGCTCCCAGATGATACCTTGTATCTGGCCTCCTGCTCCCTACACCTATCTTCATTACATTACATTTGGTTGGGTTAAACTCTAACAACCATTTGTTCGACCATTCCTTCAGCTTGTCTAGGTCTTCTTGAAGCCTCAAACAGTCCTCTTCTGTTTTAATCCTTCTCATAATTTTAGCATCGTCCGCAAACATTGAGAGAAATGAATCGATACCCTCCGGGAGATCATTTACATATATCAGAAACAAGATAGGACCGAGTACAGAGCCCTGTGGGACTCCACTGGTGACTTCACGCCAATCAGAGGTCTCACCCCTCACCGTAACTCTCTGCTTCCTATTGCTTAGATACTCCCTTATCCACTGGAGCACCTTACCAGCTACACCTGCCTGTCTCTCCAGCTTATGTACCAGCCTCTTATGCGGTACTGTGTCAAAGGCTTTCCGACAATCCAAGAAAATGCAGTCCGCCCAGCCCTCTCTTTCTTGCTTAATCTGTGTCACCTGATCGTAGAATTCTATCAAGCCTGTAAGGCAAGATTTACCCTCCCTGAATCCATGTTGGCGATTTGTCACGAAGTCCCTTCTCTCCAGATGTGTTACCAGGTTTTTTCTCACGATCTTCTCCATCACCTTGCATGGTATACAAGTCAAGGACACTGGCCTGTAGTTCAGTGCCTCTTGTCTGTCGCCCTTTTTGTATATTGGGACCACATTCGCCGTCTTCCATATTTCTGGTAGGTCTCCCGTCTCTAGTGATTTACTATACACTATGGAGAGTGGCAAGCAAAGTGCCTCTGCACACTCTTTCAGTACCCATGGTGAGATCCCATCTGGACCAACCGCCTTTCTAACATCCAGATCCAGCAGGTGTCTCTTGACCTCCTCTCTCGTAATTTCGAACTCCTCCAAGGCCGCCTGGTTTACCTCCCTTTCTCCTAGCACAGTGACCTCACCCTGTTCTATTGTGAAGACCTCCTGGAACCTCTTGTTGAGTTCCTCACACACCTCTCTGTCATTCTCTGTATACCTGTCCTCGCCTGTTTTAAGTTTCAATACCTGTTCTTTCACTGTTGATTTCCTTCTGATGTGACTGTGGAGTAGCTTTGGTTCGGTCTTGGCTTTGTTTGCTATATCATTTTCAAAAATTTTCTCTGCTTCTCTTCTCACCCTGACGTACTCATTCCTGGTTCTCTGGTATCTCTCCCTGCTTTCTGGTGTTCTGTTATTCCGGAAGTTCCTCCACGCCTTCTTGTTCAGTTTCTTCGCTTCCATACATGCCCTATTATACCATGGATTCTTTTGTTGCTTCTCGGATTTTTCCCTTTGGGCCGGGATGAACCTGTTTACTGCCTCCTGTGTGTGTGTGTGTGTGTGTGTGTATTCACCTAGTTGTGTTTGCGGGGGTTGAGCTTTGCTCTTTCGGCCCGCCTCTCAACTGTCAATCAACTGTTTACTAACTAATTTTTTCCCACACCACACACACCCCAGGAAGCAGCCCGTGACAGCTGACTAACTCCCAGGTACCTATTTACTGCTAGGTAACAGGGGCATTTAGGGTGAAAGAAACTTTGCCCATTTGTTTCTGCCTCGTGCGGGAATCGAATCAGCGCCACAGAATTGCGAGTCCTGCGCACTATCCACCAGGCTACGAGGCCCCCATGTGTGTGTGTGTGTGTGTGTGTGTGTGTGTGTGTGTGTGTGTGTGTGTGTGTGTGTGTCAGTGTCTGTGTCCGTTGATTGATTGACAGTTCAGAACCGGGCCGAAAAAGCCAGAGCTCAACCCCCTCAAGCACAACTAGGTGAATACACAAACACATTGCTCAGAAATCTACACTCCGGTTGATAAGACAGTTGAGAACCGGGTCCAAAGAGACAAAGCTCAACCCCCGCAAACACAACTAGGTGAATACACAAACACATTGCTCAGAAATCTACACTCCGGTTGATAAGACAGTTGAGAACCGGGTCCAAAGAGACAAAGCTCAACCCCCGCAAACACAACTAGGCGAGCTCAACTAGACGAGTACACACACACTTTTCCCCATGTTTTAGAGCACGAATAAAATATCCAAAAAATGGACTTGAAAATTCGTAGAAAATCCGAGTCACAAAATGCAAGAAAATGTGTTAATATCCTGACAACTGCCTATAATTTCTGAGAGAGTGTTATGCACGACGAGAGAAGAAAGGCAATATGGTGGAGATGTGGCAGTCTCTTGTCTTATGAGAGCCACAACTTAGCGGTGATGCCGAGTGCTGAGGTTATAACTGCTTGAACTGTGCCTCTTGTCTTCTCTCGCAGCTCTCACATAACCCGCCGGCGTTGGTAATAATACAGTCAGCACTGTGAGGGCATTGTACTCTTGTCTGCCAGCCTCGTTTGTCTGAGAAGCACTTGTACTTGACACATGCTCACCTCACCTATTGTCTGTGTCTGTGGCAGTAAGCTGTTTGTCGGTGTCTGGGTCCGCTGGTACGTATTTGTATGTATATAACGCTGTCTGTGTATCTGTCCGTCTTGAAATACCTGTATTTGTGGGTGTGTCTAAGTGTATGTGTGTCTGTTAGTCTCTGATACCGTATGCCAGTCATCTTCCCTTCCATCACTACCGCTCTCCCTTTATTTATTTTGTATTATATTATTTAGATACAACAGATTTTATTCAACTTTCCTAGACTATACGAAGGATTACATAGTTCATCACGAGCTTGCTATCTGAAGCTAAAATTCCTCATTTACGAAGGATTACATAGATCATCACGAGCTTGCTATCTGAAGCTAAAATTCCTCATTTACGAAGGATTACATAGTTCATCACGAGCATGCTATCTGAAGCTAAAATTCCTCATTTCGCATGATATCAGGCTCTTACATTTTCCCGACAGCGAAGCCTCTACATTATGAGATTGTGAAATAAACTGCCCCAAGATTCCTTGGGGAAGGAGGAGAGGAGGGGGCTCATAGTAACCCTTGAGCTTGTAGCTATAGCAATGTCAATACTATGTATGATAACTACTATGATACTATGTCAACCTCATCTAGCAGGAAATCTCTCTCAATACCATAATTTGACTTATATTAGTAATAATAAGACAACTTGAATTTTTTGTTTTTCGTGTATCATAAACAATAGTGACTAATCACGCCAAAATACACAGCAAAATCTTATTATAATAGGTATCTTTTAGGCTGTCCAAAAATAGATTACATGATTTTTTACCTTTTGATTTTATGAATTGTCTTAATGTCTGGCTGGTAAATGCCCCCCAATGTTTGCTAGTGCAGGATAATGGTCAGATGACCCTGGATGACTAACCAGCCTGCAAGGTTGGGATTTTTCTTGGTATTGCATAGCACTAGTGTTCAATATTAATGTACAATATGCCCCCACTCTATTAGGACCCGACACTGCTCAATCACTGGACCTTTTATATATATACATATATATATATATATATATATATATATATATATATATATATATATATATATATATATATATATATATATATATATATATAATACTAAAAATGTTTATATGTTTTTTGCATGAAACACAATTTGAAAAATTACCTCTCCAGGATTAAGTTTATTTCATGATACGTGGCCCAGACACAAAGAGATATGCTTCACTGAATGTTTAATCATTTTCAAAGGCAGAGGTGAAGTGTATACACGTTATCTTGAACAACCGAATATAACCAAGAAAGATTAGATTAAGTACGGGCTATATTCATGCCCGTGCCACCTCTTGGGTGGCTTAATCTTCATCCATCAATCAGGTTAAGTAAGGTGTCGCACAGGCTAATAGGCTTTCTGCAGGGTCCTTCCCATGTTCTGGTGATGGCTGGGAGACAATGTGCTGGATATTCTACCATGGTGTTGAGCATGGCCAAATGTACCAGTGTGTGAGCTGGTGGTCAATAGATGGTTGAGACTGTATGATATACAGTGCGTCGCAGATGGTGAGTCTATTGTCGTTGTATTTGTCGATGAATTAATTCGGTGTTGTTGACACGATTGTCGGGAGCCGGTCGGCCGAGCGGACAGCACGTTGGACTTGTGATCCTGTGGTCCTGGGTTCGATCCCAGGCGCCGGCGAGAAACAATGGGCAGAGTTTCTTTCACCCTATGCCCCTCTTACCTAGCAGTAAAATAGGCACCTGGGTGTTAGTCAGCTGTCACGGGCTGCTTCTTGGGGGTGGAGGCCTGGTCGAGGACCGGGCCGCGGGGACACTAAAAAGCCCCGAAATCATCTCAAGATAACCTGAAGATAACGATATCTCTGTTGATGCTGTGGTTGTAGGTAGATATAATACGTTCCTTGATGGAGCCATGGTGTGTGTGTGTGTGTATTTTCAAGCGCCTTGAAAGAGATGTTGTTGTCATGCCCATATATTTAGATATTTGATGCTGACAGTTACCAAATGGGCATGTGAAGGCACAGATGACATTCATTTCCTTATAGGTGTTTCAACTAGTCTCGAGAGAGTTTTTCATGAACAAGTGTGCGGTTCTTGCTCTTGTAGTAGACTGTCATCTCTATGTTTTGCTCTGTGATAAGTGAGGTCACGTTTCTATGAATAATGTCTTTCAAGACAGTTTCCTCTATTAAGTGAGCCGTACAAATGACGTTCATGTAAAATAGTTTAATTCGTGAGGCAGATTGAACAATATGGTGTTCCTATGGGTTCACTAATTGGTGTTCTATGTGACAATGTTACATAGGGGGTACTGTTCAACTGAATGTCCTTGTTGATACGGATCTGAAGTCTAACGTCTGTTGTGTGTTGATGACATATTCTTGCCAGTACCTGACACTGAGTGCTTGCTGCTGATTAAGGACTAGTTCAAGCGATGCTCTTCGCTAGGTTTCACTGTCTTTTGTAGAGGTAAAAGTCTCCGTCTTGTTACGAGCCTCTAGCCTCTGATACCAGTTCGTGTCATTAAAAGTAATTAAATCACCTATTAGTCTTCTATCTCGTTTAGACTAGCTAATTCATGTCATTGATGATGATGTTAAGTTAGGTTAGTTTAGACTTTGGTTAGATTACCATAGATAAGGTAATGTAAGATAAGGTAAAGTTAGGTTAAGTTATGTTAGGTTAGGTTAGATTGAAGTATTGATGCCAGTCGTAAAGCAAGGCAATTTGAAAACTTAAATCAAACATTCTAGAGACCAATATTCACTTACGGTAACATTATTCCCGGCTTCCACTTCTTATCTGGCTTGAAAACATAAGACATATTCTCCTCCAAGACTCACTATTGCTAAGATATAAACTCTTTCCAATTCCCATAAGTATTTTCAGGAGATAAGTTCATACTAAGACCCCGCTTACTCGCCCCGCTTATCCTCTTGCATTAATCTAAGAATACTCGCCATTACTATTATGTTGCCTGTGTCATGGCCGATGATACAGGCATGATACACATGATGATACATACTCAACAAAACATATCTGCATAAGAGGAACTTTTTTACAACACTTAAGTTTACTTAATCATTTTGCTCGTTACTCAAGACATTATTAAGCCACATGTGGAGAAGAAAACGATCTAAACGGCCTTCAAGGTCATTCCTCTGCCCATTGCTGCTCGAACAGCCTCTCAGCAGAGTGCCTAAGCAGCACTTGCACTCTCCCAAGTGTCTTATAAAGCTGCAACAGAGATAGGAGGAAAAAAACTCGCTCATCTTGGAACATTTACATGCAAATATCTTCCTTTCTTTCCCGCCTGTTATTTCTCGCAGTCCGCGGCTGTGTGAGAGAGTTTGTCCATGGTGTTTTACCCGTGTTGTTCCTCGCCTCACTCTACGTTCACCGTTAGCCGCGTCACTGTACAGGAACACTGTGACTTGTGGGTTTTTTTCTAGTTACTTGCATCTCTCTTCGTTACTTGCATCTCCCTTAGTTGCTTGCCTCTCTCTTCGTTATCTGCTTCTCCCTTCGTTACTTGCATCTCCCTTTGTTACCTGCAACTCCCTTCGTTACCTGCATCTCCCTTCGTTACCTGCATCTTGCCTTTATCTTCGTTACCTGCTTCTCCCTTCGTTACTTGCATCTCCCTTTGTTACCTGCAACTCCCTTCGTTACCTGCATCTCCCTTCGTTACCTGCATCTTGCCTTTATCTTCGTTACCTGCTTCTCCCTTCGTTACCTGCATCTCCCTTTGTTACCTGCAACTCCCTTCGTTACCTGCATCTCCCTTCGTTACCTGCATCTCCCTTTGTTACCTGCAACTCCCTTCGTTACCTGCATCTCTCCTCGTAGCTTGTATCTTCCCCTCGTTACTTAAACCTCCTTTTGGTGTTTTTGTCACGTTGCTCGTATTTTCACTCGTTAATTATATCTCCCTCTCGCTACTAAATACATACATAAATAATGATTTTACAACTCTAATATATTCATTAGTTGCACACCTCCTGCTCACCCAAGACTACCACCAATGCTGACCACATCTCCACCAGCACCTCTCAGCTATGATAACAACGAGCAACCAGCCCCTCAACCAGCTCCACCAAGATCCTTCTCACCAATAATGACAGTATGTTTTGCTGTGTACTTGGTCACCAAGGACCAGATTCACGAAAGCACTTACGCCAGCACTTACGAACCTGTACATCTTTTCTCAATCTTTTGGGGTTTTGTTTTCAATTACTAAACAGTTAATGAGCTCCGAAGCACCAGGAGGCTGTTTATAACAATAACAACAGTTGATTGGCAAGTTTTCATGCTTGTAAACTGTTTAATAAATGTAACCAAAGCCGTCAAAGATTGAGGAAAGATGTACACGTTCGTAAGTGCTTGCGTAAGTGCTTTCGTGAATCTAGCCCCAAGTGTTTACTGACCAAGTACACTAGTTTCCCAATTGTGGGGGTCGTACATTCTTTGCTGACTGACGACCTCGTGTTGTCACAATCATCATTGTGTTTATACCGTCATGTAGATGCTTCTACATGTAAATTGTGTCGAGTGCACTGGCCTGGGAAGTAAATATCACCATCAATCCACTCGGACATGATTGAATATTTCGTGGATAGAGTTGGAAGTCGAAGAATGATTATGTGTATTTATATGTGGTTGTAAGGCCTATGCTGATTTTATATGCTGTGTTTTATAGTGGTTAAAGGCATACACAGGTCAGACACGTGGGTGTTGAAAGGGTTTGATGTCGTATTCTGATCATATATACAGTGTTATCCAGCTTGAAAGACATAACATTATCGCTGAAATTTCAATTGAAAAGAAGATGTTTATTTCACAGACGTTTTATATTTAATAAACAAATCACTTCATCAATTTTACCATTCAATTAAAGTATCTAATATTTTCAGTATCATTAATTTGAGAAGACGGCCAAACTTTCATATATAAATAACATTAAAGAGCTCTGAAAAAGATAACGGGAATTACCATTGGTTGAGAAATACTTGTTTAACTTGTTCCACACTTAATGGCTCTCCCATCTATTACTAAGCTTTTTAAAAAGTTACTTACTCAAGTAATTGTAAATCTTTAAATTGCAGTAACCATTAAAGATTTTGGGAATACTTGGTATGCATTATTCAACCCATTCTCCACTCAGCATAGGATTTATGGTAACTCTGGCTGAAACGCACACTAATGGTCTGGTGCACACACTAATGGTCTGGTGCACACACTAATGGTCTGGTGCACACACTAATTGACTGGTGCACACACTAATGACTGGTGCACACAATAATGACTGGTGCACTCAATAATGACTGGTGCACTCAATAATGGACTGGTGCACTCAATAATGACTGGTGCACTCAATAATGACTGGTGCACTCAATAATGACTGGTGCACACAATAATGACTGGTGCACTCAATAATGACTGGTGCACTCAATAATGGACTGGTGCACTCAATAATGGACTGGTGCACTCAATAATGACTGGTGCACTCAATAATGACTGGTGCACACAATAATGACTGGTGCACTCAATAATGACTGGTGCACTCAATAATGACTGGTGCACTCAATAATGACTGGTGCACTCAATAATGACTGGTGCACTCAATAATGGACTGGTGCACTCAATAATGACTGGTGCACACAATAATGACTGGTGCACTCAATAATGACTGGTGCACTGTATAATGACTGGTGCACTCAATAATGACTGGTGCACTCAATAATGACTGGTGCACACAATAATGACTGGTGCACTCAATAATGACTGGTGCACACAATAATGACTGGTGCACACAATAATGACTGGTGCACACACTAATGGACTGGTGCACACACTAATGGACTGGTGCACACAATAATGACTGGTGCACTCAATAATGACTGGTGCACACAATAATGACTGGTGCACACAATAATGACTGGTGCACTCAATAATGACTGGTGCACTCAATAATGACTGGTGCACTCAATAATGACTGGTGCACACAATAATGACTGGTGCACTCAATAATGACTGGTGCACTCAATAATGGACTGGTGCACACAATAATGACTGGTGCACACAATAATGACTGGTGCACTCAATAATGACTGGTGCACTCAATAATGGACTGGTGCACTCAATAATGACTGGTGCACTCAATAATGACTGGTGCACTCAATAATGGACTGGTGCACACACTAATGACTGGTGCACACAATAATGACTGGTGCACTCAATAATGACTGGTGCACTCAATAATGGACCGTTGCACACACTAATGACTGGTGCACACAATAATGACTGGTGCACTCAATAATGACTGGTGCACTCAATAATGACTGGTGCACTCAATAATGGACTGGTGCACACACTAATGACTGGTGCACACAATAATGACTGGTGCACTCAATAATGACTGGTGCACTCAATAATGACTGGTGCACACAATAATGACTGGTGCACTCAATAATGACTGGTGCACTCAATAATGGACTGGTGCACTCAATAATGGACTGGTGCACTCAATAATGACTGGTGCACTCAATAATGACTGGTGCACACAATAATGACTGGTGCACTCAATAATGACTGGTGCACTCAATAATGACTGGTGCACTCAATAATGACTGGTGCACTCAATAATGACTGGTGCACTCAATAATGGACTGGTGCACTCAATAATGGACTGGTGCACTCAATAATGGACTGGTGTAAACAGAGAAGTTCATTTTTTATTCTAATAGAATACTCTAAATGACAGACTAAAAAATGTAACCGTAACTTTACATCCCAATATGTAGTCGGCCTAAATAGCCATTCGTAGGCCTAATTTAGGCTTAAGACTAGTGAAGTACATGTATCGGTACAACAATAGGCCTAGGAAAGTTTAGGCTTGGTTGTTGCCTTCTATCTCCTGCACTTTATAAATTAATAAAACACGTAAAGTTTGTTTGAGGCAGCAGTTCATCTTTTTAGTAACAGGTTAACATTATTGTCTTTTCTTTCAGAAACCATTTGAGAAAATTATTTCAACAATATTATCAATAATTTGATTTTATATATATTGGCACACATTCCAATAGTATTGTCTCATATATTAAACTTATGAACACTTTCCTCTGCTTTCCAATCTCATTTATTCCAATAATGTTCGAACTGTAATGCTTCATATCTCGGGGGCTTGAACTTATTCTGGAATACAGAGTTATATCTCCTAGACAACCCGTCCTCATCAGTAAAGTCAAAGTGTTCAATCCGTGCAGCTGTAACACCAGCCGGCTACATCAACAAAGAGCATATGCTCAGCCCTTCCTCATAAACAAAGGACAAAGTCAATTCCATGCCTCTGCCAAACCCCCGGTTTATGAATGAAAAATGATTTATACACGACTGATGACGTTCGAACACTTCTCGAACAAGTGCTTCACTGACGACTTTTCTTCGAACCACAATGCTGCAAATGCTTCGCAAACGTACTACAAATACAAATAATCGTCAACAGAACCTAAACGCCTAACCCTAACCTAACAATACAATGAACATTAATATACAACAATTTTGATTTATATATGAGAACAAACCTATTTTTAATATGCAGTTCGTTAAAAATGAACAATTGCGTCTTGGGGAACGGCTATCGATTTAATGAACCTGGCCTAAAGACAGATAGGTTATACACGACTCATAACTTACGACGTTCGAAAATTTCTCGTACTGACGACCCGTTTTTTTAACCGTAACACTGTAAAGGTTTCACCTATGTACTACAAATACAGATAATTGCCAAGAGATCCTAAACATCTAACTAAACCTAAATTACGTCTAACCGAACCTTAACATTGTCTAGAATTAGGCTCTCACTGTATATAAACCAATATAAATGGGGGTACAGCCCTCGGTGTATATACCTTTTGTGTATATTTGTCTTGTGTATATATATACATATATCTGGTATATATATCCCTGGTGCATATAACTCTGGTGTTCAAAATATACATATCTGAAGTATATATATCTCTAGTACATATCTCTTGTGTATATATATATATATATATATATATATATATATATATATATATATATATATATATATATATATATATATCTTTGGCGTATATATAACTCGAGTACGTAGCTATGTGAATATATCTCCGGGGGTATACATCTTTCTGGTGTTTAGCAGGTGTTTTACAGGTGTCAATTTTTGTTAGGATGTTGCAAAATTGTTGCTCAGACTGACGACGTTCTTGGTCATCGTTCAAGACTTTTTGCTATGACTTAGTTTACGACGAAGTAATTATACTTAACAATTTGCAACAATTTGTAAATTAAATGTTTTTCACTTGAGTTTCTCTTAATTTTAATGTTATAAGCAGTTTGGGAGAAAATATTTGTCATGTTCTGAAATAAATGTGACGATGAATGGTGCAGATGTTCACACGTGACAGATGTTTATAGGAAGACTTGTGTCGAGATGACAACGCAGTGTAACTGTCCTTTGCTGCTGAAGCCTCTTTAGGTGGGGCTGGCCTGCTTCATCTACTGCTGAAACTGCTGCGAGATGACTGGCATGCTTTCTCTACTGCTGAAACTGCTGCAAGTTGACTGGCATGCTTTCTCTACTGCTGAAACTGCTGCGAGATGACTAGCATGCTTTCTCTACTGCTGAAACTGCTTCAAGTTGATTGGCCTGCTTCCTCTACTGCTGAATCAGCTGCAAGTTGGTTGGCCTGCTTCCTCTACTGCTGAATCAGCTGCAAGTTGGTTGGCCTGCTTCCTCTCCTGCTGAAACGGTTGAGAGTTCGCTAGCAAACGCGCTTCTCAAACAATGGGACAATATCGCAATTTATGTTTGTTTTATTATCTCGGGCAGACTGTGTCAAAGTAAACAAAGCAAGATGCACACTCACGTGCGATTAACTTGCCCAAGTTTTCCCTCGTAAATAAATACAATGCCGCGTTGCGCACTCTCAGGGGCACTCTGAAGGGTTAAGCTGACACCGGCCTTAAAGCTGAATTATTTTAGGTGATTTAAGGTCATAATCGTATTTTTGTTTGGCTCTGAAGATTAGTGTAAATCTTTAGGTACGTTGGGGGTAAAGCACCAGTTTGGTGAGCCAGGTAATCTCTCCTTTTCCAGCAAACACCTGGATGGTGTTTTCCAGTAGTCTCCTGGATGGGGAGGTTTAGGCTAAACCATAAACTAATTCTGTATATTAAAAACATTCATATGAGGTCTAGGTTAAAGTTTAGAAGATAAAAATGTACGAAGTGACATATTTAAACAATAGAGCATAAAGTGTGTTTTGCATCATCTGAAAACATTAATATAAATGACTCGACTCCTGCAGTCATGTCATTGACATGACTGAGGAATAGTATGGGACCCAGCACCGATTCTTGAGGCACTCAGTTTGTTACTATTCGCTAATACGACTCCTCACACCCCTCACTGTCACTCTCTGACACCTGTCTGTCAGGTAATTCCTTATCCATGACAGTGCGTTTCCGTGAACTCCCGCCTGCCTCTCAAGTTTGTATAATAACCTTCTGTGTGGTACTGTATCAAAGGCTTTTTGGCAGTCCAGAAATATGTAATCTGCCCATCCTTCTCTGTCTTGCCTTATTTTCGTGACCTTATCATAAAACTCCAGGAGGTTCGTTAGGCATGATTTCCCTTCTCTAAAGCCGTGTTGTTGTTTACTTACAAATTTAATTCTCTCTAGGTGTGCAACTAGTCTACCTTTATATTTCCTTCAAGTACTTTGCATTGGATGCTTGTGAGCGACACTGGTCTGTAGTTAAGTGCCTCGACTCTATCTCCTTTCTTGAAGCTTGGTACCACATTTGCCTTTTTCCAACTGTTTGGCAATTCCCCCTGTGTAAGTGACTTATTATAGATCAATTCGTGCTAGAGGTATGCTGAGGGCCTGTGCTACTTCTTTTAACATCCATGGTGATACTCTATCTGGCCCAGTTGATTTAGATACATTCAGTGATGTTAGTTGTATTATTTCCTTTGCTTTCAATATTTTAATACTACATATTTTATTCATATTTACTTCATATTTATTCATATATTCATATTTACTTCATATTTACTTCATATTAATACTTTCAATATTTTAATACTTAATACAATACTTCAATATTTACTATTTTCTCATCACGGGCTACTTCCTCATCTAGCTCTGGGAGCTGTTCTGGGTCAATAGTGAACACTTAATTAATGGAAGCTGGCATTGAACTCCTCACAAATATCTTTATCATTTTCTGTATACTGGCCGCCCATTTTTCGTATCCTGCTCACTTGGTCATTCACTGTCATTTTATTTCTGATATGCCTATGTATTAGTTTCGGTTGTCTCTTTGCTTTGAAGGCAATAACATTTTCATAGTTTCTTTCTGCCAGTGTGTGTGTGTGTGTGTGTGTGTGTGTGTGTGTGTGTGTGTGTGTGTGTGTGTGTGTGTGTGTGTGTGTGTGTGTACATCAAATATTTTTAATTTCTTTCACAGAGAGAGAGTGGAAAATTAGCTGCGGCGAAGGTTTAGAGAGATATACACCCAAGTGAAGGACAGTGGCGGTAAAACTTTCTGGGATGAGGTGGTGGCGGCTGGGATCAAGTCGTGACGGAGGATGATTGCCAGGAACGGCGCCCCCCTGAACGAGTGGGGAGTGGTGCCCCCCCTGGATGAGTGGGGAGCGGAGCCTCTTTGGATGAGTGGAGAGCGGTGCCCTCCTGGATGAGTGGTTAGCGGAGTCCCCTTGGATGAGTGGGGAGCGGCGCTCCCTTGACGAGTGGGGGAGCGGTGCCCCCCTGGACGAGTCGGGAGCGGCGTCCCCCTGGACGAGTGGGGAACTAACCTTCCCCCTCTTCCTCCAGGACAAGTGGAGTGCGGGGAGGTGGTTAAAGGTAGCGGGATTTACCAAGGCCAGTCGTAACTGAGAGACAGTCACCGCCTAGTTGAAAATCGGATCTAAAACAGATTTTCAAGAGTTCAGGATTTGCAAGATTCGTAAAAAGTCCGAGATGAGGAGACGGCTTCTGTGATAATCCCCCTTGTTCCGTCTGCTTAATTTAACACTGTAACATGAACTTTAATGACCTTTGGCCCACTTTTGTAAATCAATGTGTCTTAAATGTTTCATCCACCATTAGCGTTTTAAGTTTTTGTATGCGTGTATTCGTTAGTTTGTGCTTCGGCCGTATTTTGTATTTTAATTCTTGGTCTCTAAACTTGTTTAGTCCACCTGTGTGCATCGCGTCCTCATAAACACTGGCAAAATGCTTGTCAATCCAACCGACATGTTCCTTTGATGAGTGAAAATCCTTTACAACGCTGAATGTGTTGAAACCTTTAGTGAACATCACTCAGCCAGTGTCTTAACACCACCGCTCTAAATGCTTCATCCACCTACCCACATACAGTAATAATCTAACCCAGCCTAACCCAAACTATACATAAAATTGTAATGTTGCATTATCGTTAATTTATATTAAAAAAATAATGTTTTTGGTTACACATTAAACTAAAACTGACGAATATGTCCTTGGGGTTGGGCACGGCCTGGGCGGGCACGGCCTGGGCGGGCACGGCCTGGGCGGGCACGGCCTGGGCGGGCACGGCCTGGGCGGGCACGGCCTGGGAGGGCACGGCCTGGGCGGGCACGGCCTGGGCGGGCACGGCCTGGGAGGGCACGGCCTGGGCGGGCACGGCCTGGGAGGGCACGGCCTGAGAATAGGCTGAAATACGAACCTAACCTGTCCTATTCAAGTCCCAATATACGTTTATATTAACTTATATTCTAAAAAATATTTTCACAGTGCAGTAAAACTGTCGGCTGCGTCTATGGAGTCAACCGCACCTTGGACCAGTATGAGGGTGATATGTATATAGTATACACAGAGAGGAGTATACCTCACTGCATATGACCCACTAAATTTTATTTAAACCTGAAATATATTCAGGATTAACGTGTACTTAAACTTCTGAAGCGTAGGTTGAACGCAGCTTCAATGAGCCTTTCAGTCGACTGGCAACTAACATTAAAACCTCTCCTAAGGAGAATGACGTGCTTCATGTAGGGCGGCCGAGAGAGGGAGGATAGCAAGAAGAACCATGAAGAGAAGGCAGAGAAGGAGAAGGGCAATAGGGAAGCATAAAGAAGCAGCAGCTTGGGAAAGAGAAGGAAGGAGGAGGAAGCAGAGGAAGGAGTGGGGAAGACTAGAGGTGGCGGCTTTAGGAGACTTCCCGAGGCAGTACTTGGCAGCTCACAGCTACTGGTGGCCAGCAATTAATCAGAGGGAACAATACATGCCAGCCTATGCATACAAATGGTTGGAGTGTGTTAGGGAGGCCGGGAAGGGCGGTGATGGGGAGGGGAAGGTTGTCGCTGTCACCGCAGTAATGTGTTGGGGATATATACACAGTTGTCACAGTGTCCAAGCCCGTCTGCCTGTGCATTCCTTCACCATCATAGTATCTTAAACGATTATTAGAACTAGTATTTTACTATATATATATATATATATATATATATATATATATATATATATATATATATATATATATATATATGTATATATATATATATATATATATATATGTATATATATATATATATATGCAAGGCACGATTTGCCTAATTAGCCAAGTTTTCCTGAATTTATATATTTTTTGTAATTTTTTCTTATGAAATGATATCACTATCCATTTCATTATGTATGAGTTAATTTGTTTTAATTTGAGTTAAAACTAACGTAGATATGTGACCTAACCTATCCTACCTAACCTAACCTATCCTACCTACCTATCCTAACCTATCCTACCTACCTAACCTAACCTAACCTACCTTAACCTATCCTAAAGTAACATAACTTAGACAATAATTTTCTTAAAATAATATAATAATATTTCAAATATTAGCACACCCAGTTCTATAGCTACCGACAGTATAGAAGTATTGGAAAGTCGTGTTACTTTTAACTCCAATACCCGGCAGCGCTCGTGACTACTTTGGGCACAGATATTTCATCAAATGCTGGGGCCGCATGAATATCATTTGTGCGTCAAGTGAATGCTGAAGTGAATTGATGAAATATCTGTGCCCAAAATATTTACGAGTGCTGTCGGGTATTGGAGTTAAAAGTTAGACACCTTGCCAATACTTTTGTTCAGTATTTTCCTCTACCTTCTCCTTCTCTTCGTTCTCACAACTCTTCTCCTTATTCTTGTACGTCTCATTATACCGCTAATTATTTCATCCTGCTCTTCTTAATTATTTTCTAACTGCTCCTCCTCATTGTCGGCGGAAATACCTTCATTGTTTAGAAGCAAAAGAGGTTACTGCAATTATCTTCCTCCTTTCATTTCATATATAACACGGTTGAATGTATATCTAATTTTGTTTGAGTCAAATATAATATAAATTAAGTAAAACATTACAGAATCAGTAAAAATTAAATAACATTCTTGAAGAACGGTTTAGTAATACAATGTTAATGTTACAATACAATGTTAATGTATTACTAAGCTGGTCATATATGACGTTATGTATGTGTATTACATGCACACACACACACACACACACACACACACACACACACACACACACACACACACACACACACACACACACACACACACATTACATATATATATATATATATATATATATATATATATATATATATATATATATATATATATATATATATATATATATAATGCGTGTGTGTGTATTCACCTAGTTGTGTTTGCGGGGGTTGAGCTTTGCTCTTTCGGCCCGCCTCTCAACTGTCAATTAACTGTTTTACTAACTACTTTTTTTTCACCACACCACACACACACACACCCCAGGAAGCAGCCCGCGACAACTGACTGACTCCAAGGTACCTATTTACTGCTATGTAACAGGGGGCATTCAGGGTGAAAGAAACTTTGCCCATTTGTTTCTGCCTAGTGCGGGAGTCGAACCCGCGCCACAGAATTACGAGTTCTGTGCGCTATTCACCAGGCTACCAGGGCCCCCTGTGTGTGTGTGTGTGTGTGTGTGTGTGTGTGTGTGTGTGTGTGTGTGTGTGTGTGTGTGTGTGTGTGTGTGTATTAAATAGTTTATTATATATAATTCTGTTTGGTCATGAATGATAAAGTCTTTGTCCTAGATCATACGTAACAAGAATTGATATGCAATATTATGTTGTTTAAGTCGACTATTACATAATAACCTTTAAGTCAAATCTGTCACGTTCCTCACACTTTTTTAAATTAATATTTACACTTTTCGAACAGCCCTAAAAAGCTGCTGCAGTTAACAATGAAACGCGGAAAAAAGGACCACTTAATGGCAGTTGACGGAGCGAGACGCGCCCCCTCCCCCCACACACACTCCAGGATGATGCGTTTCCACTCTTGGAAATGAGTTTGCAGAGTAAAAGACACTTGCACCTCGGTACCCCTGTGTGGTCGTGGGTGTACCTCATGGATAGGAGAGAGGGGGGCAGAGGGATCTTTCTCAGGCAGACGAGCCTACGTTAGTGCCTCATTTATGGCCGGGGTATACTGCCATTACCTTGTATTGTAATCAGCGAGAGAGACATGGATGAGACCTTCGTTAAAGCAGCGTTGTTCAGTGTTTCATTCAGATGAAAGATATCGGGGTGAAGGCATCGAGCGTTGATTCCCAAGTCAAGGCATTCTACTGGCTCAACCCATCATCTGGCCAGGCTCGTTAAAGCTGCAACCTTCCCCCCCATCCCCCAGAACGCACTGGTAAATTTTTATGTATTGGGTGTTAACAATAGGTTCGTTCTCATTTACACAAGGACACATCCACTGAAAAACATCAGCAGCA
>NC_091200.1:2590519-2823019 GCF_040958095.1 Procambarus clarkii | reverse complement strand
AGCCTTCTCACTTTCCTCAGCGTGAGCCAGCGGGTCTGTGCTCATCATTGACTCTCGTTGAAGAGTCGAGCCTTCCTGAAGCTCTGGTTAATAAGCCGTCCTAAAGCCCTTTTTTAAAGCTGATGAGATGAAGCTCACTGAAGCCTTCTTGATGATGTCTATGAGCCGAGGTTCCCTAAAATCCTCAAGATTTTGTAATTGTGAAAATTGAAACAAGTGCTGAAATGCTCGGGATGTGTGAGAAGAAAATTGTATATATTCACATACTCTTTCTGTCTTCATTTACACTCTCCCTGTCTCCCCATACCACCCATACCCTCCCTAGGCACATACACATTCACAAATGTCTCCCCGTGTCCACACTCCTTGCCCACACAAATACACGTACACAAACACACACCCTGCCGTCACCCTCCCTACACACCCTGCCGTCACCCTCCCTACACACACACTTGTCCTCAACGTCTAAAACCTCCTTGTCTTCACCCTTCCTGGACACACATACACACATCTAGGGCCTGTGCCTGAGTGGACAGCGTGCGGGACTCGTAATCCTGTGGTTCCGGGTTTGATTTCCGGCGCCGGCAGAGATAAATGGGCAGTTTCTTTCACCCTGATGCCCGTGTAATTATTTTAACCACTGTTCATACACAGCATCTCCATTACTGTAACCAAAAGGTTGTGCCCAGAATGCAAAAATATATCATCTGAACACGTTTTGAGAATCAATATAAAATGAATCCAATATTAAATTGAAACTAATGCAGAAGTCTATGGACTTTACACTGAACATTTAATTTACACAGACTTTATGGAATGGAAGGTAGAACTCCTCTGCAGGGAGTGGGAGTACTAGAGAGAGGGGTGGGGGGGGGGGATGTTGTTGTTGTTTAAGATTTGCTACGTGGAACAAAAAGTTCCAAGTAGCACGGGCTATGGTGAGCCCGTAGTGGATTTTTTTTTTTTTTTTTGGGGGGGGGGGGGGGGGGGGGAAGTGTGCTGAGTAGCGGTACTAGAGAGAGGGTGGGGGGGGGGGGGGTGGAGGGTGTCGGTGCTGAGCTGACATTCCTGATAAAATAACCATTAATCCTATACAGTTTAATGAGGTGTGTATTTACTATTTGCATTTACAATTGGTGCCTGCAGAATCGAGCTTGGATCGATAATTAATCTATTTTTTCCTCTTATATGTGTATTGCATATATATATTTCTCTCTAGCACGCACACATACACACACACACACACGCACATACACACATTCCTAGGAAGCAGCCCGTAGCAACCGTCTAAATTCCAGATACCTATGTTTTGCTAGGTAAACAGGTGTATTTGGTGAATGAAACTGTTTCCATAGAAGAGGTTCTTTAGCATAAGCGTGTGTGTGTGTGTGTGTGTGTGTGTGTGTGTGTGTGTGTGTGTGTGTGTGTGTGTGTGTGTGTAAGTGTGTGTGAGTGTGTGTATATGTGTGAGTGTGAGTGTGTGAGTGAGACTGGTGCGTCATCTGCTGCTGGAGTCACTCCCAGCACTCTGCTAAATTGGCAGGATGGCTCCACTTGTCTCTTCTTCTTCTGTTCTTCCCTCAATTTGATAGTTGCATCCTTGTTGATATTGCAGCCACCTCATGTTGCTTTCTTATAACACACACACACACACACACACACACACACACACACACACACACACACACACACACACACATGATGATGTGTAAATGATCTCCCAGAGGGTATAGATTCGTTCCTCTCAATGTTTGCCGACGATGCAAAAATTATGAGGAGGATTGAAACAGAGGATGATAGTAGGAGGCTACAAGATGACCTGGATAGACTGAGTGAATGGTCCAACAAATGGCTGTTGAAGTTCAACCCGAGTAAATGCAAAGTAATGAAACTAGGCAGTGGAAACAGGAGGCCAGGCACAGGATACAGAATAGGAGATGAAATACTTAATGAAACAGACAGAGAGAAAGATCTAGGAGTTGATATCACACCAAACCTGTCTCCTGAAGCCCACATAAAGAGAATAACGTCTGCGGCATATGCGAGGCTGGCTAACATCAGAACGGCGTTCAGGAACCTGTGTAAGGAATCATTCAGAATCTTGTACACCACATATGTAAGACCAATCCTGGAGTATGCGGCCCCAGCATGGAGCCCGTACCTTGTCAAGCACAAGACGAAGCTGGAAAAAGTCCAAAGGTATGCTACTAGACTAGTCCCAGAACTAAGAGGCATGAGTTATGAGGAAAGGCTGCGGGAAATGCACCTCACGACACTGGAAGACAGAAGAGTAAGGGGGGACATGATCACAACCTACAAAATCCTCAGGGGAATCGACCGGGTAAACAAGGATGAACTTTTCAACACTGGTGGGACGCGAACAAGGGGACACAGGTGGAAGCTGAGTACCCAAATGAGCCACAGAGACGTTAGAAAGAACTTTTTCAGTGTCAGAGTAGTTAGCAAATGGAATGCATTAGGAAGTGATGTGGTGGAGGCTGACTCCATTCACAGTTTCAAATGTAGATATGATAGAGCCCAATAGGCTCAGGAATCTGTACACCAGTTGATTGACGGTTGAGAGGCGGGACCAAAGAGCCAGAGCTCAACCCCCGCAAGCACAATTAGGTGAGTACACACACACACATACACACACACACACACACGCACACACACGCACACACACACACAAACACACACACACACACAGAAACCAAAGAGCTAGAGCTCAACCCCAGCAATCAAAACTAGGTGAGTACACACATACACACACACACACACACACACACACACACACACACACACACACACACACACACACACACTATAGAGCCCAATAGGCTCAGGATCCTGTACACCTGTTGATTGACAGTTGAGAAGCGGGACCAAAGAGCCAGAGCTCAACCCCAGCAAGCACAATTAAGTTAGTACAATTAGGTGAATACATACACACAAACACAACACACATATACACAGTACATACAAACATGTGTCTTTATTTTAACATTATGTAAGTTACGAGCAGAGACTAGAAGCGTTAAACATGCCAAAAGCAGAAGATAGCAGAAAAAGAGGTGATTTGATCACGACTTACAAAATACTAACAGGAATCGACCAAATTGACAAAGAAGAATTCCTGAAGCCAGCAACTTCACGAACAAGAGGACACAGATTCAAGCTAAGGAAACAAAGGTGTCGAAAAACATTGGAAAGTTTTCTTTTGCAGAGTGGTGGACGGGTTGGAACAAGTGAGAAGGTGGTGGAGGCCAAAACCGTCAGTAGTTTCATAACGTTTATACGACAAAGATTACTGGGAAGACGGGCCACCATGAGCGTAGCTCTCATCCTGTAACTACAACGTAGGTTACACGGATGCAACGTTGGATAAGCACCTCCAAAGGATACCTGATCAACAAGGCTGTGGCTCATACGTCAGGCTGCGAGCAGCCGCGTCCAACAGCCTGGTTGATCAGTCCGGCAACCAGCAGGCCTGGTCGACGACCGGGCCGAGGGGACGCTAAGCCCCCGAAGCACCTCAAGGTAACCTCAAGGTAGGTAATTACACTTTAGTAATTACATATACAGGTGCTCGCGGCCTAGCGGACAGCGCTCTGGAATCATAGTTCTAATGGCACAAGTTCGATTCCCTCCCTCGGCAAAAACAAGTGGACAAAGTTTCTTTCACTTGATCCCTCTGTTCACCTAGCGGTCACAAATAGTAAATACACATATATGTCCAGACTGCTGCGAGAGGAGACACCTTCGCCTAACATGGCGCCTAGGGGCCTGACAGCTGAGTGGACAGCGCTTGTGGTTCGTAGTCCTAAGGTTTCTGGTTCGATCCCCGGTAGAGGTGGAAACAAATTCGCAGTTTATTTCACCCTGATGCACCTGTTCACCTAGTAGTAAATAGGCACCTGGGAGTTAGACAACTGCTACGAGCTGCTTCCTGTGGATGTGTAACAAACCAGGAGGCCTGGTAGAGGACCGGGCCGCGGGGACGCTAAACCCCGAAATCATCTCAAGATAACCTCAAGATCTCAAGATACCACACCCAGTGCTAAACAATAAATATCTAAGAACATTAAAACGATACAGGAACTAAACATTAAAACGATACAGGAACTAAACATTAAAACGATACAGGAACTAAACATTAAAACGATACAGGAACTAAACATTAAAACGATACAGGAACTAAACATTAAAACGATACAGGAACTAAACATTAAAACGATACAGGAACTAAACATTAAAACGATACAGGAACTAAACATTAAAACGATACAGGAACTAAACATTAAAACGATACAGGAACTGAACATTTGGTGATCTCATGAACCGTAGAGCAGCACAGTGCAACACAAATAATAGTGTTTGTAATTTAATGTCTGAATGCGAAGAAAATATCATGAACACGTGGAAAGACCGGGATTCGAGACCGAAAAGACCGGAAAGACCGAGAATTAAAGAAAGTCTTTAATTCTACAGACACTGGTAACCAAAACCACTTTTCCTGAAACACCAAAAAGAACCAGCGTTGAGTGAGTTTTATACAGTATCTTGAGTTGATTTCGGGGCTTTTTAGTGTCCCCGCGGCCCGGTCCTCGACCAGGCCTCCACCCCCAGGAAGCAGCCCGTGACAGCTGACTATAACTCCCAGGTACCTATTTACTGCTAGGTAACAGGGGCATCAGGGTGAAAGAAACTCTGCCCATCGTTTCTCTCCGGCTCCCGGGATCGAACCCAGGACTACAAGATCACGTGTGCAGTGTGCTGTCCGCTCGGCCAGCCGGCCCCTACGGCGCGACTTAACGCGCGTGAAAGGCGCGACTTTCTTGTTAAGATCTTAACAGTTTGGAAACTGAGGGCAAATCTTAAATTTGTGTTGGTAATTACAGATTTAATATCTATTTAATGGAAAATTCTGAATAAAGTTAACAAAATTATTTCGTGAATAGCGATCCACTCTAGGGAGGGTTGACATCGTACAGGCTTCTATAAACCCTTGAACTATATATTTAACACATCTCTAACCCTGTCCATGGAGGACAGAAGAAAATGTATATATGCTGGTTAGCATTGTAAATGTGTGGCCACGTCTGTGGTAGAAAATAATAATAATAATAATAATAATAATAATAAAAACCAGGCTTTTAGTTCCATAGAAGAGCTTTCAATCTAGAGAAATTCTACTGCGTCGGCATTCACAAGTTTTCCAATATATATATATATCCTCCCGATCGCGTCAGCTGTGACGATCACCTGAGAGAAAACAACGTCCTTCCAGCATAACAAAAGCCAGCGACAGACATCTAATTAATTCCTGAGACAAATTTTGAGAAAATTGCAATTTTTTTAAATTCCATTAGTCTGAAGTTCGAGCACCTTTATAGAGTCAAAGGTGTCTAATTAATCACACTGTTTACTGTTGAATTGGGAAAAAAACGAAGCATGTAGTTAACTTCTGATTAATATTTCAGACCCAATTAGGACTGGTGCAGCGTTCAGCAATAAATATTCCCTTTGTTGGACGCGACAATACTAATTGTTCAAGCGACAGGAAGTTCAAATAAATTTTCTATAGTCAGCGAGATACTGGGTGCTCGCTA
This sequence comes from Procambarus clarkii, assembly GCF_040958095.1. Lineage (NCBI taxonomy): Eukaryota > Metazoa > Arthropoda > Malacostraca > Decapoda > Cambaridae > Procambarus > Procambarus clarkii. The sequence goes on along the minus strand of NC_091200.1, from coordinate 2,817,407 downwards.
TTGTCTAGGGTTCAATAATGTATTTCGAACATTTCTGTTATTTAATCTATTTGTATATTTTACTACTTATATTTTGAAAGGAAGAGAAGGAATTGTATTTTAAGACGATTGCAGCAGATAACTTTAGCAGTTTGAGGGGAAGAATGTTACAGAGATCAATGGCTCGAGAAGAGTGTCTTGGGAAATATCTATGGGCACAGAAAAGTCTCTGAAAATGTTTATAACTCTAAGAAAATTACTTGTGATGTATATCTTCGATTATGTTTATTTTCAACCACTTGGGACTAGACGGTAGAGCGACGGTCTCGCTTCTTACAGGTCGACGTTCAATCCCCGACCCATTTAAGGGGTTGGGTACCATTCCTTTCCCTCACCCCATCCCAAATCCTTATGCTGACCCCTTCCCAGCGCTATTTAGTCATAACGGCTTGGCGCTTTCTCCTGATAGTTCGTTTCCTTTTGACTATGTCTCTCGAAAAGTGTTTTGAAAGTGCCAGTGTCTCCAGGAAAACGTCTTAGTGAACTTGTATGATTGGATGAAAGTGTCTTGGTGATTATATATTATATTGGACAATATATGGTGGAAAAGATATTGCCTTTACTTAGCTTGAATGATAAGCACTTAGTATTTACTTAATAATTACATAATATCTTGCGTTGATAATATTATTTTTGTCATAAAACACATATTTAATGCGACTTACACACATAAACAATGCATATAGTTAGCCTGATGGATTCGCCGACCGAGATCTCTACGGGTCCAGGTTGTATAGTCGAGAATGCTTGACTTTTGTGCACTTTTGTGCTAATATTCCCGACGACTCTGCTATAGTGCTCTAAATACAAACATTCGAGTTTCCCGCCAAACACACACCGAAACTACGACGTTGGTACAACGTTGGAACAAGTTTTAACACCTAGCCAGTTATAACAACCAATATAGCAAGTTGTAACAACGTTCTAATACGTCATAAACACGTTAAGCCAAGATGTAACACTTTTATTACAAGTTGTAACAAGCGGAAAATAGAGACAGTTTCGGTTTGTGTTTCCAGGGTAGTTATTAAATTCTCAGACCACGTTAACTTTCCTCGCAAGTCTTGGGCTTCATTTTTTATACTGAGACGACGCCAAGTTCTTCCTGTATCACGCAGACTCTCTCGCTTTAAAAACAGTTTAGATAACGGTGTTCCGGTTAAATTGATGCTGCTATCTGTGCGTGTCATATCCCTGCACTTGAGGTAATGGAACAACTTCACTGGAGCGTCGCAACTCACACTAAAAAGGAAAGCAATAAAGGATCGACTTTATATACGGCTGTAAAATTCTGTCACTAAAAAATTTACCTTTTAATGTGTATGAAGTAATTCATCCATTTATGATAATGCGTGTATCTATAGCTATAAAAAGAGACTGTCAGTCTGTATATTGCAGACAGTATTTTGTAGTTCGAGGCTGGAAGCCAGATGTTTGGGGCTAGCCTCTGACAATTTTGAACTGGGGTTGCTATAAGATATGTGCCCAGCATGGTCGGGGTCCAATTGGTTCTAACTGCCGTGTGAGTTTTGAAAATATCATATATTCAGTACTGACGACAACATTGCACAAAAAGTATTGTAGCTTCACAATGCTATTGCTGTTCATTGTGATACAACCACGATTTAGAGAGTCTTCCGACTCTCGCCACTGGTATGAATTTCTGATAATATAAGTTATTGAGATAGACAACGTACGCACAAAAATTCAGCCCGTGAAGATTAAAAAACCCGTTTTCTGATTAAAAAGGTTTCGTTATGCTAGTACATAAGTAACATAAAACAATATTTTGAAGGGAACAACATGACGAGATGTGCGAGAAATCAGAGAGGGGCAATAGTGAAGAGTTCCACATTTCCCATAAAAATTAAAATTTCCCTAAAAATTTTCTCAAAATTTTCTCAAAACTCAAATTTTCCTTAAATTTCAAATTTCCTATATAAAATCCTCAAAAAACTTATAGAAATTAATAATGATATTAATTAAACGTGATTATTTTAATTTTAATTTAAATACACTGATACAAATAAGTTTCATATGAGCAAATGAAAATTTATTTAACGCGGCAAAAAATTAAAATGTGCACTTTACTGCCAAACGATCAAAGCAAAACAGATCTCTAGCAAGGATAAGATAACGCATATATAGTGGAATCCGTGTGCCTTTAAGTGAGCTAGAACTGGATTTAGAGATATGAAAACGAGCCAATAACAAATGCCCTTTGGCCAGATTCACGAAAGCACTTACGAACCTGTACATCTTTTCTCAATCTTTGGCGGCTATGTTTCCACTTATTAAACAGTTAATGAGCTCCGAAGCACCAGGAAGATTTTTATTTCAATACCAACAGTTGAATGGGAAGTTTTCATGCTTGTAAACTGTTTAATAAATGTAACCAAAGCCGTCAAAGATTGAGGAAAGATGTACACGTTCGTAAGTGCTTACGTAAGTGCTTTCGTGAATCTGGCCCCGGGTCTCTCTAACTTTGGTAATAAGCACATACAATACATTTTCTAACTTGGATGATTTTGATTTTGATTTTGTTGGGGTATTTTACTTTCCCGGTAAAAATTTAATGAATTGCATTAATCGGAGTAAATTTTTTTTTATTAGGTAACTAGACATTTCGGTAAAAAATATTCGGATTGTTATACACGTTTAAATTTTGTTAAACATGTCTTAATCAGAATACTCACCACATGCTATTTCCCGATGATCCAAATGTACTCATTGGTTAAGTTCCGTGACCTCCTCCTCCCCCCATATAACGGGAACTGTTTCACGAAGTGATCAAAAGAATAGAAAAAAAAAGTCATCGTCATGGAACAATTTGTTCATAAAATGAACAAATATTACATCATCAAGCGGAAATAGTCGTCAGGTACGTGAAAAAAATAAGGAACACAATACAGTGAAAATTATACGTTGTTAACCGGGGCGCATTAACAGTCCAAGTCAGTCAGTCAGTCAGTCTGTGAGTCAGTCAGTCAGAGAGTCAATGAGTCAGTGAGTCAGTGAGTCAGTGAGTCAGTCAGTCAGCGAGGCCGCCGTGATCGGAGGATCTCTGGAGGTTCTCAGGCATTATTGGTGGATGTAATACAGATCCAATGAGCGTCTGACGAGCTGTTCGTTACCTGCTCGTTAATGTGCCAAAGTTCGGAATACCAGGATGAGAATTAGCGCCTAGTTGGTCGCAATTAGAGCCGGGGTCAGCCACACTCTGGCCTCAGCTGGTGTCAGCTGACTCAGCGTTCTTACAGGTATATTGCTTGATTTGTTTACTTTAGACGAGCACACACACACACACACACACACACACACACACACACACACACACACACACACACACACACACACACACACACAGTAAAAAAAGTAAAGGAACAGGTAATAAAATTGAGGATAGGGGCAGACACATTCACTACAAACGACAAGGAAGTGTGCGAGGAACTTAAAATGAAATTCCAGGAGGCCTTCACATTAGAACAAGAGGAAGTTCCAGAGATAAGAGAGGAAATAGTTAACCAGCAATCACTAGAAGAGTTTTAGATTACCAGTGGGGATGTAAAGAAGCTTTAGCTAGAGTTGGATGTGAGAAAGGCTATAGGCCCAGCTGGAATCTCCCTTTGGATACTAAAGGAAGAAGCAGAAGCACTGTGCCTGCCACTATCCATAGTGCATAACAAATCAATGGTAACAAGGGAAGTGCCAAAAATTTGGAAGACGGCTAATGTAGTCCCCATATACAAGAAGGGGGGGAGAGACAGGAGGCACTGAACTACAGGCCAGTGTCCCTAACTTGCATACCATGCAAGCTGATGGAGAAGATTGTGCGAAAAAAGCTAGTGGAACATCTGTTGCGAAAGAAATTTGTAACACAGCATCAACATGGGTAATGGGATGGCAAGTCCTGCCTCACAGGAGTAATTGAATTCTACGACCAGGCAAAAAAAAAAAAAAAACAGGCAAGAAAGAGAGGGGTAGGCAGAGTGCATATTTTTGGACTGCCAGAAAGCCTTTGACACAGTACCACACAAGAGGCTAGTGAAAAAGCTGGAGATGCAGGCAGGAGTGAAAGGGAAGATACTCCATTGGATAAGTACCTAAGCAACAGAAGACAGCGAGTCACTGTGAAGGGTGAGGTCTCAGATTGGCGAGACGTCACCAGTGGAGTCCCGCAGGGCTCAATCCTTGGAACTATACTGTTTCTGATATATGTAAATGATCTCCCAGAGGGTATAGAATCGTTTCTCTCATTGTTTGCTGATGATGCAAAAATTACGAGGAGAATTAAGACAGGAAGATAGCAGGAGGCTACAAGATGACTTAGACTGAAGGAATGGTCCAACAAATGGCTACTAAAGTTCAACCAGAGTAAATGCAAGGTAATGAAACTAGGCAGTGGAAACAGGAGGCCAGACACAGGATACAGAATGGGAGATGTACTTCATGAAACGGAGAGAAAGATCTATAAGTTGATATCACACCAAAGTTGTCTCCTGAAGCCCACAAAACGAATAACATTTGCGGCGTATGCGAGGCTGGCTAACATCAGAACAGTCTTCAGAAATCTGTGTAAGGAATCATTCAGAACCTTGTATACCAAATATGTAAGACCAATCCGGGAGTATGCGGCCCCAGCATGGAACCCGTACCTTGTCAAGCACAAGACGAAGCTGGGAAAAATTCAGAGGTATTTCACTAGGCTATTCCCAGAACCAAGAGGCATGAGCTACGAAGAAAGGCTGCGTGAGATGCACCTCACGACACTGGAACACAGAAGAGTAAGGGGAGACATGATCACTATGTACAAAATTCTCAGAGGAATTGAAAGGGTAGATAAGGATAAACTTAATTTTTGTCGCCTAGCGACAAAATTAGGCAAGAGAAGAATGGGAAGACTGCATTTTCTTGGACTATTAAAAAGCCTTTGACACAGTACCCCCACAAAAGGCTAGTGTGAATAATTCGATAAACAGGCAGGAATAACTGGAAATATATTAACAGGCAGAAATAACAGGTAAGGTGTTAACAGGCAGGGATAACAGGTAGGTATTCATCCTGATATAATCACCCACGTAGCAATGTATCCAATATAAGACATTCACAATAATAATAATCTTGGTGGTCGATTTAAGAAAGCACGTGTCCTCTCAGAGGACGCCGCCACACATCACAAACATCATCTACAGAAACACAATAAAGTAACAAGACAACTGAATTCGCAAACTAGTTTTTGTCATTTCTCTCACGAACAGGTAAGGAAATTACTCTATAAATCTCGGCTTAAGATGCAATTTCGAGGTAAGTAATGCATTTGTCAAAACAAAAATAAAAAATCAGTAAAATTGCAGTCATACCAGCCATTATTTGTCTCAGCTTCTCTGACATCAGCTTCACAGGAAAAATATAATTTGATGTCGGAATTGTCTCATAGTCTCCACCTTGAATTCTTATTTGCCAAATGACAAGTTTTTATTTACTAAATAACGGGGGAAGGGAGGAATACATTCCCTATATGATTAAATAATTTTTCGCTGGTAATTATGCACAGTATTTAAGATAATTTTGATTTGTTAATTATGTTATCCTCCTAGTGGATGTCAGCCAGCCAGGGCAACTACTCCAGATATGGAAAATCAGTTTAGTCCTTTTCATTACGTTCTTGCAACGCCTGCGTTCGATTCCCCGTTCACATTTCGGGTCATTAAAAGACTTGTGTGTTGGCTGTCCTCTAATAAAGAACCTTGTACACAATAGCCAGAGTCAACGAAGTCAATAGATCAATCCAATGATGATTTACCTCAATGGTTCTTTGGCAACTAAAAAAATCTTAAAAGCTTGTTGTATAGATGAAGTTGAATAGAAATTGAATAGAATAGTTATAGATGTTGTTGAATAGATGAAGAGATAGAAGTTTCCAGACAATGATTATAAACAGATAACTGCATTGCGTCAAAACTGAAAAGTCTATAACCGTTGTCTTAGACTTGAGAATCTCTCTTATTATCTTTCTACCAGAATACATCCGTTTTATTTTAATACAACCTATGCAATATTTTTTCCTTTATAGTGAGATATATATTTAGAAAACATATAGCGTGGTTGTTTATTATTATTATTTTATATAATTATTTATTATAATGCTATTGCTTACAAAGTCTACAATGTAACCAGAACTTGTAACCAACACCAGGCTGACTACTGATCCTTAGATTGAGACACTTTGCATCTGTGAAACTCTCTCTCAGGAGAGTCTAAGAGAGCAAGAGGCAGTCACGGAGAGGCACTCAATCCATTACCACCCGTCACCTCAATCTAAAAACCATAGTGAAAGGATAAAAGCACGATTATAGGGTTAAGCGAGATTCAGCTGAGCAGAATACACCGAGAGGCGATATTGCCCGTTTTTTATGGTGGGGTTGTGAAGGGGGAGGTGTGGGTCCTCCCTCTCTTTGGCGGCGCACTTAGAAAAGTCAGGATTTTAGCGTGTTGTGGGGAGGCGAGGAAGGGTTATTACTTTATTTTGAGAAAGTGGGATAAGAGGAGTGCCTCGGGGTATTGGTACGATAGTGGTAGTTTGGTACGATAGTGGTACGATATTGGTGATAGTGGTAGTTTGTCGAGCACCAGAAACCGTGCATATCCAAGTTTGCTAACGACGTTTTCTGTTGTTTAAAAACTAACTTGTTGCTTTTATTTTAAATCACTAGCGACAAGAGGTCATTACCATTTCAAAAGTAAACATTTTATAATAATATAAAACATCGAACCACGCCATTTTTGGATACAGTAAATAACCATGGCATCTCGGTGCCGGCACCGCAGATAGGCAAACGATAGTCAACACTGTACGACCCTTAATCCCCAGATTAAGCCGTGTCAATCATCCGAGATGGTAATTGCCTCTCCTGATATTCCTTCATCTCGCTCTTTCAGCCTCCGGTTGCCACAGATTATGTCTTAGTGTTCACCCTATGGCTATAATATGGTGGAAAAGGTTCGCTTCAAAAGAGACACTAAACATATACGTTTCATAATTAAGCAATTATCTTATTCATGAGGATGCCTCTGTGTTCTTATCTCACACTTGCCTGGTTCTCAGTATCATTCTCTCTCTCATCTCTCATGGCCGTTCTCTCATGTCATGCGCACTTTTGCCTGTCATTGAACAGGTTACATATAGGCCGCTCTCATTTCTTATGCGCTCTTAAATCTTGTCATAAATGCGTCTCAATATTCTAAAAGGAAAAAGGGCCTTAATAAATTTGTCTATTTTCAGCCCGTCCTAAAGTCCCCTTATACTAACCTACCAGAGGACCCAAAACAGAAAACGGGGACAGTATGTCAATTTCGCGAGTCACTCCCATTTTCTATTATATGACCTTGTGTAAAGTATGCATCAAAATGCGACGCTCTATTACGAAGACGGGTTGCTATAAGCGGAAAATAGAGACAGTTTCGGTTTGTGTTTCCAGGGTTAACCATTTATAACAACCAATATAGCAAGTTATTACAACGGTTGCTTGCAGGGACCTCCATTAACTTACCAGACTTCGTCTCCCTGACTATAGAAAAGATAAGGTGAATGAGGATGCTCGTATGAGCATCTTTATCTCTCTCTTTCATCTATCTTGTGCGCCTCAACATCTCAGGGCAGCACAGCTCCTTCCCTTTATAATATGCAACTCTTGCCAAGAGCAGGGCAAACACTAATCATTTCTTGGTTAAGGTGCCGCCCTGCCTCAAGTATGTGTAAACATCGTCTCCAATATGGGCAAAAACATCAACATCTTCACTACCCCAGACGCTGTAGTAGTAATTTGTTTATGCCACATCGGAATATAAATATTTTAGTTATGATTTAAGAGAACTAATTTAGTCAGAAATTTCAGTTTGGTGTGTGTGTGTGTGGCTCCTGATGAGCAAGGCGCGAGAGACTCATCAAACCCGCCACATATAAGCCTTAGTGAACATCCAAGATTAATTATATACTGACGCATTATATGAGGACTGAAGATCGGCCAATGCCATCCCAGAAACGGTTTACAATGAAAAACGGTTTACACACGACTGATGACGTTCGAACACTTTCGGAACACGTGCTTCGCTGACGACTTTTGTTCGAACCCCAACGCTGTAAATGCTTCATTCACGTACTACAAATACAAATAATCGCCAACAGAACCTGAACACCTATCTTAACCAATGCTTAAATATGCATAATATGGTAATATTTAAAATTGATAAATGCGTCATTGGTGTCGACCGCTGGATACAATGGATTTGGTCTGTGGACGGGTTGACGCATTACACAGAACCATCGCGATTCAGTGATTCGCCGCATCTCTGTTATCTCCACAACTCTGTACATCACCATATCTCAGTGAATTACTACAACTAAATCAATCGCCATAACTCAGCGAATTAATGAGTTCAAGTAAATCACCGCATATCAGTGAATCACCGTAACTCAGAGAATCAGTGACTGTCAGTGATACACTGCAGCTCACACGAGTTCCAACTCTCAAAAAACATCACAAAGGGTTTCAAAAACTCACCGGAGTTTAATGTTCCAAGTGGGTGCATATAATTTTTATTAGTATGCAGTCAGAATAAAAAATAAAAAATTATTTCTCACAGATAATTACGTTCCATTTTTTTCGAAAAGGCTTCGTTCTCTTCCTGGTTCAAAGTCAATCTGTTGTCAAAGCAATGCTCGTCAATCAAGCCGCCAAACCTTATGTTTATGAATTAATGTTTTTACAAACGATTCTCAGCTGATTACGTTCAGAATGGTCTCGAACAGTGCTTCACTTACTTCCTGTGTTCAAATCGCTTAATTAATGCTTCACCCAAGTATTTCAAAAACAAAGTAATTGACAACGGAACCTAAACAAGTGACCTAACTTTACATCGCATTAAATTTACAATCAATTCAAATATATAAAATTAATACTGGTATGAGAAAATACAGATTTTGAATACACCGTGCGTTAAAGCGCATGACTATACCTTTCGGGATCGGTGGCCGCTGGAAAAGTAACTTTTTTAATGTTTAACATGCGTGTGGAAAAAATACATACACTTGCAAACAAAACAAAAATGCGTAACCCAATCTACCCTAGGTCTAAACATACATAAAGATAATGTATAATATTAATATTTAATGTTTTAGAAAGTAGTAGTAGTAGTAGTAGGCATCCATCAGTCTAGAAAGTACCATCTCAGATTCTATACAACATATCAATGTATGCAAAGACTGATTGAGCATATATAGCCTTAAGTTGAGTTAAATCAAAAGAACCTTCATAAAACTCAACTCAAGGCCAACCCCGAGTTAAATGGGGAACCACACCATGTTTGCCTCAGCACCGAACAACAGTGTCCGAGTTCATAGCTGAATGAGACAGGCAGACATTTGGATATATATATATATATATATATATATATATATATATATATATATATATATATATATATATATATATATATATATATATATATGATAGCGAGTGAAATGGGGGGAGGCATACATTATCAACAAAATTATGAAAGTTGCAATATAGGAGAGAGGGAGGGTGTGAAAAAGGGACTATATGTGAAAGTGGAAGAGAAAGTGGCTATAATATACATACGAACGAGAGAGAATGAACCTAACTTAACCCATATATCAAACCTTTACGTGAGCAGGTGTAGCCATCGTGCGAGACGACCCGACAATGTAAAGCTTACTTCATTTGCATACTCGGCTTTACATTCAGGTTAACCTACAGAGTTAACATTTGTCTTCACAGATAGCCCCCCCCCCACACCCCCTGGGTAGTCTCGGCTGATAAACACATTAATGAATCACAAGACTATGACTCTTGAGCCTCTTGACTATGACTCTTGACCTTGACTATGACTCTTGAGCCTCTTTGCCTTGCCCAACCGGCAGTAATAACCCACTCTTTATTTTTGGTGTAGTTACAATAAAGTCTTCGCAGCTAAATAAAGCACAGAGGTGGAGACTGCATTTGAGAGTATACGATATACTCTAAACAAAGGTAGATATTGTAAGTAGGATTATACGACATACACAAAGGCAGAGACTGCAGGTGGTAGGATACGATATACACAGGAAAAATAAGTAACATTGTTTTTCATTTACCAAAATCTAAATTCCAACAGCATGTCATTTACAATATCAGTCTGGCGTTCACTGCGTTCGTGTGGTGTTCACTGCGTTCGTGTGGCGTCCACTGCGTTCGTGTGGCGTCCACTGCGTTCGTGTGGCATCCACTGTGTTCGTGTGGCGTTCACTGCGTTCGTGTGGCGTCCACTGTATCCGTCACAGTGGGACCTTTTATCTGGCCTTAGGGGCGCGTCGACGCCACTAAGACCAGTAGGAGGGAGGGAGACCATAAGCTTCCACAGAGCCAGTAAAAGGGGGCCTCAGCGCCCCCAGGACCAAGAAAGGGGGGCAGTCTCAACGCCCCAAGGACCAAGAAAGGGGGGCAGTCTCAACGCCCCCAGGACCAAGAAAGGGGGGCAGTCTCAGTGCCCCCAGGACCGAGAAAGGGGGGAAGCCTCAGCGCCCCCAGGACCAAGAAAGGGGGGGAAGCCTCAGTGCCCCCAGGACCAAGAAAGGGGGGGAAGCCTCAGCGCCCCCAGGACCGAGAAAGGGGGGAAGCCTCAGCGCCCCCAGGACCAAGAAAGAGGGGCAGCCTCAGCGCCCCCAGGACCAAGAAAGGGGGGGAAGCCTCAGCGTCCCCAGGACCAAGAAAGGGGGGGGGGAAGCCTCAGCGCCCCCAGGACCAAGAAAGGGGGGGGAAGCCTCAGCGCCCCCAGGACCAAGAAAGGGGGGGAAGCCTCAGCGCACCCAGGACCAAGAAAGGGGGGAAGCCTCAGCGTCCCCAGGACCAAGAAAGGGGGGAAAGTCTCAGCGCCCCCAGGACCGAGAAAGGGGGGAAGCCTCAGCGCCCCCAGGACCAAGAAAGAGGGGAAGCCTCAGCGCCCCCAGGACCAAGAAAGGGGAGGAAGCCTCAGCGCCCCCAGGACCAAGAAAGGGGGGGAAGCCTCAGCTCTCCCAGGACCAAGAAAGGGGGGCAGCCTCAGCGCCCCCAGAACCAAGAAAGTGGGGCAGTCTCAGCGCCCCCAGGACCAAGAAAGTGGGGAAGCCTCAGCGCCCCCAGGACCAAGAAAGTGGGGCAGTCTCAGCGCCCCCAGGACCAAGGAAGTGGGGCCGTCTCAGCGCCCCCAGGACCAAGAAAGTGGGGCAGTCTCAGCGCTCCCAGGACCAGTGAAAAGCGCTGCGACCCGACGTAGTCATCTAACAAAGGAAGAATATATGTCCAAGGTTAGTGACGCCCCCAATCAGTCGACATCCTCACCCCCCCCCTCCCCCAGGATCAATAAAAGCCTTGGGGGTCTTGGAGCCCTCAAGGCCAATAAAGGGGAGGGCCCACGGCGCCCTCGGGACCAATAAAAAGGGGGGGGGGAGGTGCTCGGGTTCCCCTTCGACAAATCACAGGGTTTTAATATTTACCCAAAATTACATAATGGTAACCGTGTGTCCTGTAATATTTTGTTGAAACAAAAACCCATCGGAAACAAAAGAGGAACGTACCTTAAGCTGGTGGAGTTGTGTCCCGCGATGAGCTAAAAAAGCCTTACCTGTAATGACGGAAAAAAAAGTAATTATTAATGTGCCAATTGACATTTCTGTATACACATTATAATCATATACCACATATATATGAATGGTCACATCCATCTCCATGTTGGTATGCAAGAGGCGGAGACCTGGGTCACACTTGAGGCTCGAGGTGGTGCTTACCTTCTCCTGAAGGACGGTTGGGCTGATGTTGATGTTTTAGCAACCCGTCCTCGACTCAAGTCCATTACATTCAGCGGTCGACCCCACAGACACATTCATAAATTTTAACATGCTGTTCATTCAAAACGGGAATTTTCGCAAGCATAAATTAATATTATAATATATTAGCATATTGTGTATATATAGGCATAGGATAGGTTAGGTGTTTAGGTTCTGTTGGCGATTATTTGTATTTGTAGTACGTGGGTGAAGCATTTATAGCGTTGTGATTCGAACAAAATTCGTCAGTGAAGCACTTGTTCCGGATATGTTCGAACATCAGCGGTTGTGAGTCGTGTGTAAACCGCTTTTCATTCATAAACAGGGGGTTTGGCGGGTGTATGGAATCACTTTTGGATCTTTGTTTGGAGGACGGGCTGTGTTTTAGATTCAGCAACTCGGAACAAAAGTTCCAAGTAGCTCGGGCTACTTGTCCGTGCAAGTAGTGAGTAGCAGTAGTGAGCCCTTAGTGGACTTTTTGCTGTATCCATATTGGGGTCAGACAAGTGTGGTCAGCGCTGCCCGTAGTGGGGTCAGACCAGGGGGGTCAGCGCTGTCCGTAGTGGGGTCAGACAAGGGGGGGTCAGCGGTGTCCGTAGTGGGGTCAGACAAGAGGGGTCAGCGGTGTCCGTAGTGGGGTCAGACAAGGGGGTCAGTGGTGTCCGTAGTGGGGGTCACAGAAGGGGGTCAGCGCTGCCCGTAGTGGGGTCAGACAAGTGGGGTCAGCGCCGCCCGTAGTGGGGTCAGACAAGGGGTCAGCGCTGCCCGTAGTGGGGTCAGACAAGTGGGGTCAGCGCTGCCCGCAGTGGGGACAGACAAGTGGGGTCAGCGCTGCCCGCAGTGGGGACAGACAAGTGAGGTCAGCGCCGCCCGTAGTGGGGTCAGACAAGTGGGGTCAGCGCTGCCCGTAGTGGGGTCAGACAAGTGGGGTCAGCGCTGCCCGCAGTGGGGACAGACAAGTGAGGTCAGCGCCGCCCGTAGTGGGGTCAGACAAGTGGGGTCAGCGCCGCCCGTAGTGGGGTCAGACAAGGGGTCAGCGCCGCCCGTAGTGGGGTCAGACAAGTGGGGTCAGCGCCGCCCGTAGTGGGGTCAGACAAGGGGTCAGCGCCGCCCGTAGTGGGGTCAGACAAGTGGGGTCAGCGCTGCCCGTAGTGGGGTCAGACAAGTGGGGTCAGCGCTGCCCGCATTGGGGTCAGACAAGTGAGGTCAGCGCCGCCCGTAGTGGGGTCAGACAAGTGGGGTCAGCGCCGCCCGTAGTGGGGTCAGACAAGGGGTCAGCGCCGCCCGTAGTGGGGTCAGACAAGTGAGGTCAGCGCCGCCCGTAGTGGGGTCAGACAAGTGGGGTCAGCGCTGCCCGTAGTGGGGTCAGACAAGTGGGGTCAGCGCTGCCCGCAGTGGGGTCAGACAAGTGAGGTCAGCGCCGCCCGTAGTGGGGTCAGACAAGTGGGGTCAGCGCCGCCCGTAGTGGGGTCAGACAAGGGGGTCAGCGTCAACACTACTCACCACGTGCTCACTAACACAAACAAAAGCGGTGTTGCCAACATTCACGAATCACTCACAATGAACTAAATCACCAGTACGAGACGACAAACACCACCAGTACTGAAAGTACCCAACAAGTTCGTCATTTTGCCGCGGCAATAAAAGCCAATTTCCACCTTTTATTTCCAGTAAATCACTAAACTTTCTAAGAGTTAACATTTAGTCCCGTTAACCTTTAGTAGCGGCGTGTCCTGCCTCGGTGTCTGGCGGAGTGTTCACAATGAACTTTCACAATTTTGGTAGACACAAAACTAGTAATAAAACTACTGGCAACCGTAAACCACAACACTGTAATCTGCTAGTCCACTCACTAGTGTTAACTAACACGCAGTGTTCTAAATACCACAACATCCAGTCTTCATAACTCGGTGTGACCGAACACTTGGGAAGATGTTCAGATACACATTAGAGGTGAGAGAGTCATCACAACACAGTCATCACTCGCCACCATTAACGTCATACTGGCCTCACCCGCCTCACTATAGGGGTCCAGACGACCTTTCCAGTGTCCAATGAATCTGTTAATAAACCCATTTAAAGCCAGGAGGTGTTTCATCACAGCCCGGCATCACAACATCGACCAAGTCCTTATCTCACTTCATGGGTTCGAATCACATTGTAGTGGGTATTTTGCCCCTTTAATTTAAATGGGAATAAATCAGCTGATCCTTGTAAACACTGGCTGGCTCACGTTGACCAGCCGCCGACTCCCAGATGGTGGTGTACGAGAATTTCTAGAGCAGTGATCCTTGCCCCTCCTGTGAGGGCGGGGTAAGCAGCACTCTGGTACATTTGTACCTGTGTTACAAATGTACCAAAACGGTACAATTTGAAGCTACTATATTATAAGGCACAGTTTAAACAACCTTGTAGTCAACATGTAAGGATGACAGCCCGCGAACTTCAGTTGACATATCAGTCTTTATACCATAATGACATAAGACTTAGTATTGTACCCACAGGCTGGGGGTATTACGTACATACTAAATGATCTACATTAACTGTGTCGTTGATTGCCGGCCAACAACAGTCGAGGTAGCAGTTGAGTGTGACGTCACGCCGTCTGTCTCAACACCTAAACGCCAATACGTAAAATTATCATACGTTTTATCGTTTACATAAAAGGTCAATAAAACCCACATAAATCACAATAATGTGATGCATCAATTGATCCGTCTTTTACCAGAACTCTTTTACCATGTCGAAGCTTAGTCGATTAAGGCAGCGTCTGGGATGCTCCCGGACGCAGGTTCGAATCCTCGTCACATACCTTGTGGATTTGTTCATAAGGTCAATAAACTCTTAAGCATAAAAGTAGAGCAATCTCTCTTGGTCACTAATCTATATATATTAATTTTTATTAACTGGTCTACACTATTTTCCTTTCAACAACAGTGTGAGTTATATGACGACACATGAATGAAAGTGTCTTGTGTGAGTGAAAGTGTCTGTGTGAATGAAAGTGTCTTGTGTGAATGAAAGTGTCTGTGTGAATGAAAGTGTCTGTGTGAATGAAAGTGTCTTGTGTGAATGAAAGTGTCTTGTGTGAATGAAAGTGTCTTGTGTGAATGAAAGTGTCTTGTGTGAATGAAAGTGTCTGTGTGAATGAAAGTGTCTTGTGTGAATGAAAGTGTCTTGTGTGAATGAAAGTGTCTTGTGTGAATGAAAGTGTCTTGTGTGAATGAAAGTGTCTTGATTGAATGAAGGTGTCTTGTGTGAATGAAAGTGTCTTGATTGAATGAAGGTGTCTTGAGTGAATGAAAGTGTCTTGAGTGAATGAAAGTGTCTTGTGTGAATGAAAGTGTAGTGTTTTGACCAATGAGACGCTTCGTTACAAAACGCCGATTCATTCATAATCTAATCCATTACTGGGCTATGACTCTTCGACTTAACAGCCCTTGGCAGGGATATGACGAGGAGGAGAAGGAGCTAGGGTACGAGGACAGAGGGAAGGAACGGTGTCCAACTACATGGACAATCGGGGAATCGAACGCCGACCTTGCAAGATAAGACGTAGTCATTGTACTGACCAGTCCAAGAGGATACTTTGAACAGTACAAAGCAAACCTCTTATATGCAACTGGAATTTTTGTAATTACCATTTCCTAAATTTAAAATTCATTCCATTGCCGTCCCTTTAAAAGATTTTTCTAATGAGAACAGAACAATACTGATTGTTTTTAATCGTCGTCAGAGTTCACAAATTGTTATAGTGTGTTACAAATAAAAACTATTTCTTGCCAACGAACATTAATTAAGTGAAATCTGGCAAATATTAGCAGCTAATGAACGTTTATAAAATTTTTATGATGTATTTACGGTCATGTTTTAAATAACAGTTATATCGAAATTATGAAGTGGAACCAAACTTTATGGAAGTCCTGTTTGTGAAGCATTATACATGTATCATGTGGGAAGCATGATACATGTGTCTTGTGTGAAGCATCATTCATGTGTCATGTGTGAAGCATCATACATGTGTCTTGTGTGAAGCATCATACATGTGTCTTGTGTGAAGCATCATACATGTGTCTTGTGTGAAGCATCATACATGTGTCCTGTGTGAAGCATCACTCATGTGTCATGTGTGAAGCATCATACATGTGTCCTGTGTGAACCATCATACATGTGTCTTGTGTCAAGCATCATTCATGTATCTTGCGTGAAGCATGATACATATATCATGTGTGAAGCACATTTACAAGTGTGAAAAGCACATTACAAGTATGATAAATTGGTCGAGAGCTAAAATTGGCGTCTTGTGGTGTAAATACAACTGTCAGCAATATGTAAATACCACCAAGTTCTTCTTCAACATTCCTCAGCAGGAATTGACAGCACGTTACACCCCCTTTCTCCCCTCCCTCTCATCTTTCCCCCCAAGTTTACGCTGAGACAACTCCTGAGTTGACTGATTGATCAAATTCAGATCTAAATTCATTTAATAACGTGAATTCAACACAATGAAAAAAATATATCTCCCTCCATTTCTCATCCGTCCCCTTCACATTCCTTTTCTCCCCCTTCCCCTTTCCCTTTTTCCCTCCCTTCTCCTCCCCCCAAAGGTTCGCAGCATCTAACATCAATCAACTTTCAACCCTCCCTCCCCTCCTAATATTTTTCTATCATTCTCGACAGCTGAGTTATTTCTAAACAGATTTTCTCCACCACAATCTTCTGCAACACTAACTCTTCCAAGCTCCTGTCCAACTCTCACTTCAACAAATTCTTCCCATTCAACACTCTCTCCAACACATTCTCCTCCTTCAACACTCTCTCCAACACAACCTCCTCCTTCAACACTCTCTTCAACACACCCTCCTCCTTCAACACTCTCTCCAACACAACCTTCTCCTTCAACACTCTCTCCAACACACTCTCCTCCTTCAACACTCTCTCCAACACACCCTCCTCCTTCAACACTCTCTTCAACACACCCTCCTCCTTCAACACTCTCTCCAACACACCCTCCTCCTTCAACACTCTCTTCAACGCACCCTCCTCCTTCAACACTCTCTCCAACACATTCTCCTCCTTCAACACTCTCTCCAACACACCCTCCTCCTTCAACACTCTCTCCATCACACCCTTCTTCTTCAACACTCTCTCCATCACACCCTCCTCCTTCAACACTCTCTCCAACACATTCTCCTCCTTCAACACTCTCTCCAACACATTCTCCTCCTTCAACACTCTCTCCAACACACCCTCCTCCTTCAACACTCTCTCCATCACACCCTTCTTCTTCAACACTCTCTCCAACACACCCTCCTCCTTCAACACTCTCTCCAACACTCCCTTCTCCTTCACCACAGCCTTCTCCTTCAACACTCTCTTCAGATTTCATCGTAAATCGTTCCTATCCTATTCCGTAACTAAAGCTTCACTTGCTCTGCTCTACACGCCCATCTAAGTTTTTCTTCTTGTATTTAATCTGCTTCAAGTCCGCTTCCACGAAACGTTTGTGTATCCCTGATGACACTCCTCTTGACACTGTCCTTCCCCTTCCAACATGTATCCTGTATCCTGTTGCATACATAACGATATTGTTAACTGCCAATGTCCTGTATTATGGTGAGCACACTCGCCTGTATCCACTGGGCAATGATTGAGATCAATGGTTTCAAAGGGATATCTTGCTTTATATAAATATTTAAAAAGAAATAAAAAAATGACAGAAGCAAAGAAATAATATTTAAATGGTCTATGTTAGTTGAAGGTATAATATTTAATGTTATAACTTTGATAGTATAGATTGACGATATATGTGTGTTTATTTCTTTATATCTTGCGAGACAGAGCACAGAGAAGTAGGAGACGTTACTCGTCCCGTGACCCTTGATGACTTTGTCTGGAACTGCAGCTGAAGAAGCCTTCGAGGTCTGACAGAACAGCGGATGGCCATTTGCGCGACGACGCTCGTATGTTTGGAAATTGAATCATCGCAGTGAAACTCATATTGGATCACCGTGCTTCACTCTCCACACTTTCTCTATATTTTTTTATAATCAAATCCAAGAGGAGATGATAAATCGGAAGACTCTGAAACTGTTATGTTCATGACCGCTGTAAATATTTGTATATTTTTTCATATGAATGGCTCGCAGAATGGTCGAGCGAGGAGGGCCTCACTTCTTGTCGTTCGGCGTTCGATTCCTGATTGCTCAAGTGATTGGGCACCATTCCGTACCTCGGTTTAATCCTATAATTCCTTGTCTTCATATACCTTCCGAGTGCTACATAGTCGTACTGGCTTATTGCTTTCGCCTCATAATTAACAGCTTCCATTTTCATTTATTTGTATAATTTGACGGTCCAGGGCTATTGGGAGCTTTGTACACAAATTTATATTTTAATCACAATACGCCTAAAACAAATGGTATATACTATATATATATATATATAAATATATATATATATATATATATATATATATATATATATATATATATATATATATATATATATGCGAACAAGCCTGAATGGTCCCCAGGACAATATGCAACTGAAAACTCACACCCCAGAAGTGACTCGAACCCATACTCCCAGGAGCAACGTATGTACAAGACGCCTTAATCCACTTGACCATCACGACCGGACAAAATGAGGTGATTGCCGAGGCTATTTGAACCACCCCACTGCCGGCACTCGGATAGTAATATTGGGCATAGCATTTTACCCGGTCAACCGGTACCCGGTACCTCATTTTGTCCGGTCGTGATGGTCAAGTGGATTAAGGCGTCTTGTACATACCAGTTGCGTTGCTCCTGGGAGTATGGGTTTGAGTCACTTCTGGGGTGTGAGTTTTCAGATATATATATATATATATATATATATATATATATATATATATATATATATATATATATATATATATATATATATATATATATATATATTGCTAATGTCTCTTGTTAGCTCCATCTAACTTTCTACTCTGCTCCGTTACTCACCATTACTCAACTCGTCAGTTCCCACTTATGGGATGTAAAGAGTTGATCTCGGGAACACGGATTTCAGACTCACTTGTACCAAGTTTGAACACAGTGAAATGTAGATCATTTTCACTAACTTTGGTATGATTGTTCATCCAACCGCAAATCACTTGGACTGGTCGGTATAGAGACTGTGTCGCTAATTGTAGGGTGGGGGGGGGGGGGGAGGTGTTCGATCCCAGAAGTCCCAGTGATTGCGCATTGTTCCTTCACTGTGTCCTCCTGTCTACAGTAACTGGTCTAACTGGTCGTTAGACCAGTTACTGTCTCGTCTCTCGTTTCATCATCAGTGTCAGTCTAAAGTCGCCCGTATCATTCTGTCAACCGTCTCCACCGCTACTTGTACCATTCTGTCAATCGTCTCCACCGCTACTTGTGCCATTCTGTCAACTGTCTCCACCGCTACTTGTACCATTCTGTCAACCGTCTCCACCGCTACTTGTACCATACTGTCAACCGTCTCCACCGCTACTTGTACCATTCTGTCAACCGTCTCCACCGCTACTTGTACCATTCTGTCAACCGTCTCCACCGCTACTTGTACCATTCTGTCAACCGTCTCCACCGCTACTTGTACCATTCTGTCAACTGTCTCCACCGCTACTTGTGCCATTCTGTCAACTGTCTCCACCGCTACTTGTACCATTCTGTCAACCGTCTCCACCGCTACTTGTACCATTCTGTCAACCGTCTCCACCGCTACTTGTACCATTCTGTCAACCGTCTCCACCGCTACTTGTACCATTCTGTCAACCGTCTCCACCGCTACTTGTACCATTCTGTCAACCGTCTCCACCGCTACTTGTGCCATTCTGTCAACTGTCTCCACCGCTACTTGTACCATTCTGTCAACCGTCTCCACCGCTACTTGTACCATTCTGTCAACTGTCTCCACCGCTACTTGTACCATTCTGTCAACCGTCTCCACCGCTACTTGTACCATTCTGTCAACCGTCTCCACCGCTACTTGTACCATTCTGTCAACCGTCTCCACCGCAACTTGTACCATTCTGTCAACCGTCTCCACCGCTACTTGTACCATTCTGTCAACCGTCTCCACCGCTACTTGTACCATTCTGTCAACCGTCTCCACCGCTACTTGTACCATTCTGTCAACCGTCTCCACCGCTACTTGTACCATTCTGTCAACCGTCTCCACCGCTACTTGTACCATTCTGTCAACCGTCTCCACCGCTACTTGTACCATTCTGTCAACCGTCTCCACCGCTACTTGTACCATTCTGTCAACTGTCTCCACCGCTACTTGTACCATTCTGTCAACCGTCTCCACCGCTACTTGTACCATTCTGTCAACTGTCTCCACCGCTACTTGTACCATTCTGTCAACCGTCTCCACCGCTACTTGTACCATTCTGTCAACCGTCTCCAACGCTACTTGTACCATTCTGTCAACTGTCTCCACCGCTACTTGTACCATTCTGTCAACCGTCTCCACCGCTACTTGTACCATTCTGTCAACCGTCTCCACCGCTACTTGTACCATTCTGTCAACCGTCTCCAACGCTACTTGTACCATTCTGTCAACCGTCTCCACCGCTACTTGTACCATTCTGTCAACCGTCTCCAACGCTACTTGTACCATTCTGTCAACTGTCTCCAAGTGTACCTCTGGAATGATGTCTCGCGGACTTGCGGAAAGAAGCATAATGACCCAATCTTTTGTGTACCAACATCTCAAGAACTTAAGTAAACGTTGACCCTTGTTTTCTTCTGACTCTCCGATGTTGCAGAAGATCTTCCTTGTCAGCCAAACCCTAATCTACTTGCCAGTTCTTTCCTCCATAACAGAACGATTATTAAGCGGGAAATAACTAGTACGTTTATATGAAATGCAGAGCTGGAATAATTTAAACCATTTCAAAGACATATTTCTTTGTAAAACTTAAAAAAAAAGATCGTTCATGTCAGCCATTCCTTCTACCTCTATTTATTATTGAAATAAAATTATTGTATAAACAGTTTATAAGTTTTTTTTAAATGAAAAATAATAACCAGAATTTCAGACTGTAGCAATAGTTTCGATTTTTTTTCCGTGGAAGTTTCTGAGGACATCTTAGAAACTGGAAACTTTACATACATTTTTATGCAGAAGATGAATGGATGAAAAATCGTTGAAGGGGACAACCCTTCTCACTTTCTTTTTA
The DNA here is from genome assembly GCF_040958095.1 of Procambarus clarkii. NCBI lineage: Eukaryota > Metazoa > Arthropoda > Malacostraca > Decapoda > Cambaridae > Procambarus > Procambarus clarkii. Next base: position 2,796,306 of record NC_091200.1, on the reverse strand, counting down.
CGACTGGAGAAGGGGGATAACATTTTCTTTTACGTAACTTAAATACTTGACCATCCTTGGTGAGCGTTGCCAGGCAGCTCACGAGGTTACCTTCTGGTGCACGATGATGCTGTAGGTGCACGATGATGCTGTAGGTGCACGTTGATGCTGTAGGTGCACGTTGATGCTGTAGGTGCACGTTGATGCTGTGGGTGCTCGTTGATGCTGTAGGTGCACGTTGATGCTGTAGGTGCACGATGATGCTGTAGGTGCACGTTGATGCTGTAGGTGCACGTTGATGCTGTAGGTGCACGTTGATGCTGTGGGTGCTCGTTGATGCTGTAGGTGCACGTTGATGCTGTAGGTGCACGTTGATGCTGTAGGTGCTCGTTGATGCTGTAGGTGCACGATGATGCTGTAGGTGCACGTTGATGCTGTAGGTGCTCGTTGATGCTGTAGGTGCACGTTGATGCTGTAGGTGCTCGTTGATGCTGTAGGTGCACGATGATGCTGTAGGTGCACGTTGATGCTGTAGGTGCACGTTGATGCTGTAGGTGCACGTTGATGCTGTAGGTGCACGATGATGCTGTAGGTGCTCGTTGATGCTGTAGGTGCACGTTGATGCTGTAGGTGCACGTTGATGCTGTAGGTGCACGTTGATGCTGTAGGTGCACGATGATGCTGTAGGTGCACGTTGATGCTGTAGGTGCTCGTTGATGCTGTAGGTGCACGATGATGCTGTAGGTGCACGTTGATGCTGTAGGTGCACGATGATGCTGTAGGTGCACGTTGATGCTGTAGGTGCTCGTTGATGCTGTAGGTGCACGATGATGCTGTAGGTGCACGTTGATGCTGTAGGTGCACGTTGATGCTGTAGGTGCACGATGATGCTTTAGGTGCACGTTGATGCTGTAGGTGCTCGTTGATGCTGTAGGTGCACGATGATGCTGTAGGTGCACGTTGATGCTGTAGGTGCACGATGATGCTGTAGGTGCACGTTGATGCTTTAGGTGCACGTTGATGCTGTAGGTGCACGTTGATGCTGTAGGTGCACGTTGATGCTGTAGGTGCACGTTGATGCTGTAGGTGCACGTTGATGCTGTAGGTGCTCGTTGATGCTGTAGGTGCACGTTGATGCTTTAGGTGCACGTTGATGCTTTAGGTGCACGATGATGCTGTAGGTGCACGTTGATGCTGTAGGTGCACGATGATGCTGTAGGTGCACGTTGATGCTGTAGGTGCTCGTTGATGCTGTAGGTGCACGATGATGCTGTAGGTGCACGTTGATGCTGTAGGTGCACGATGATGCTGTAGATGCACGTTGATGCTGTAGGTGCTCGTTGATGCTGTAGGTGCACGATGATGCTGTAGGTGCACGTTGATGCTGTAGGTGCACGTTGATGCTGTAGGTGCACGATGATGCTTTACGTGCACGTTGATGCTGTAGGTGCACGATGATGCTGTAGGTGCACGTTGATGCTTTAGGTGCACGTTGATGCTCTAGGTGCACGTTGATGCTGTAGGTGCTCGTTGATGCTGTAGGTGCACGTTGATGCTTTAGGTGCACGTTGATGCTTTAGGTGCACGATGATGCTGTAGGTGCACGTTGATGCTGTAGGTGCACGTTGATGCTGTAGGTGCACGTTGATGCTGTAGGTGCTCGTTGATGCTGTAGGTGCACGATGATGCTGTAGGTGCACGATGATGCTGTAGGTGCACGATGATGCTGTAGGTGCTCGTTGATGCTGTAGGTGCACTTTCATGCTGCAAGTACACGTTGTTGCTGTAGGGCACATTGGTGTGGTATTCTCACTCAGCACAACCATTTGCCAGAAGCTCTGAAGCAGAGAATGTTTGCATTTCTACCTTTTGTTTTTACACAGGGGTAACATGGTAAAAACAGGTTGTGGGGTGGTTATTGTCCTCTCTCTCTCTCTCTCTCTCTCTCTCTCTCTCTCTCTCTCTCTCTCTCTCTCTCTCTCTCTCTCTCTCTCTCTCTCTCTCTCTCTCTTTCTCTCTCTCTCTCTCTCTCTCTCTTTTCCTTTGTTGCAGTTTTTAAAACTCCAGTTTACATAAATACTAACACATACATACACACAAGCGCGCGCACACACACACTAGAAACACACACGCACACAATATATATATATATATATATATATATATATATATATATATATATATATATATATATATATATATAATGTTCGAATGTGACTTCCGAGTTAACTATTTTCTTGTTTAGGGATTCTATCCCTCTAACTAGTGCTCTTGTGTCTTGGTTTAATTCGAAGAGGATTTCTCGAAATGTCATATTTGTTCCAACTTAAGGAAAAGAACAAAACAAATTAGCTGTATACAGAATTATGCTTATAATAACTTCAGCAACGTTTCGAGCCAACAAGGTTTATTCTCAAGATAGGAATGACAAGACATGTGGAAGAATCTGATGATTGATTGATAAAGATTAAGCCACCCAAAAGGTGGCACGGGCATGAATAGCCCGTAAGTGGTGGCCCTTTTGAGCCATTACCAGTATCAAGAGCTGATACTGGAGATCTGTGGAGGTGCGACTGCACCCTGCGTGACGGGAGATGTCTCCTGTGAAGAATCTGATCATCTCACTTGGAAGTTAGGTTGCATACAAAATTAAGTCAGGTGAATGGGGTAAAGAAATAAGAGTAGAGAGAAAGCGGGATGATGGTCCAATAAAGTAAGCATAGAAAGTTATTTCAGGCGAAAGGGTAATGAGAACTACGATTATCTTGAGGTTATCTTGAGGTTATCTTGAGGTTATCTTGAGATGATTTCGGGGCTTTAGTGTCCCCGCGGCCCGGTCCTCGACCAGGCCTCCACCCCCAGGAAGCAGCTCGTGACAGCTGATTAACACCCAGGTACCTATTTTACTGCTAGGTAACAGGGGCATCACGATGAGTGTAGTGGGTATGGCGTTTTGGGCAGTGGCTTCAGAGTTGGCTTATTCTCATTCCTCATTCAGGTAAGTCTAGCTCTCTCACTCTCATGGAGGGAAGAGTGAATAATTATGTTATTTGAGTGTTTATGGGGAGGGGGGTGTTCATTTTTTGGGTGTAGGGCATCAAGAACTGTATGTTTCGTCATGTTCTCGAAGATGGCAGAGTGTAACTTGGTGTATCATGCCTCATCAATGTCCTGTTTTCTATTGTGATGTATTTAGCGATTATTTTCGTGATGCTTGTCTGAATATCTCTGATGCTGATCTGGTTATTCTAACAAACAACACTTAAATAGACAGCTCCTCTTTACACGGACAGCGAACAGGCATATTGGAGACTGGGAGGATCAGTATCATCAACCCAAACTGAGCTGTTTGCCATACACCAGGCATTCGGATATGTGATTGCATAAAACTCTCAAAATACAATCATGCACACACTCAAAGGCTGCTCTTCAAATATTAGGAAAAAAGCAGTGGAAAGACAACGTGGAAATAATTACCACCATTTTGTGTCTTGGAACATTCGCTAAAGGCAAAAGACTTAACATCACTCTAAAATGGATCCTGTCCCATGTTGGAATCCCAATTAAATGAGAATTAAATGAGCCGATGAAATTGCTAAATTGGCAGCTCGTCATCCAGTGATACATAAAACAATTCAACCCAGCCTAGAGTACATAAAAAAACATAATCACCAAAAAACTCTCACACCTCAACAAAGCCCATCAACACCAGAGAGTAGCAGAAGGTTCGCCCTCTGCAACATGGTATCTTCAGGCCACCAAGTTAGAAAGGTTAAATATCCCAAAAGAAATCATCCAGGGAAATAGCAGTTAGGTTATATAGACTACGTCTAGGTTACAGATGCAACTGGGAGATTGGTGAACTCAGAGAGTGGGAATGCATCTTCTGCCACACAACCACAGAAAAACCACTACTTCACTATCTCCTGGAATGTGAAGCATCCAACGACCTCAGAATATCTTTAAGAGTCCCTGAATCTTGCAGTAACCACCCTGAACCCATCAACACTGCCACTCTTCTGGTCAAAAAAGGTGTCCAGCAGATTGATTGATTGATGAAGTTTAAGCCACCCCAAAAGGTGGCACGGGCATGAATAGCCCGTAAGTGGTGGCCCTTTTGAGCCATTACCAGTATCAAAAGATAATACTGGAGATCTGTGGAGGCGCAACTGCACCCTGCGTGATGGGAGATGTCTCCCGTGTTTTACAGGAAGTCACTGTTGACGTGTCCAGCAGCTGGACACCCTCATAAATACTGTCAAGCAGTATCCTCCCCCGCGATAGCAGCCTGACGATTACATGCGACCTGAACAAAAGTTTACCACTTACGGGCTTTTCATGCCCGTGCCACCTCTTGGGTGACTTAATCTTCATCAATCAATCAACCTGTTTACTTACGGGCTATTCATGCCTGTGCCACCTTTTAGGTGGCTTAATCTCATGAATCATCAATCAACCTGTAACTGGCTACTCATGGCCGTGTCATCTCCTGGGTGGCTTAATCTTCATTAATCAGTCAACTTGTAACCATTCGAACTATGTCTTTGATAATATTAACAAGGGTTAATAAATTTATGTTTAAGTGTCAGGCCAAATACAATAGGAATACGAACTTTCGAGAGTCATTTGTTTTCTACTTCCTTCTCAAGTTAAGGAAAACATAAAGAAAAACAGAGAAGATTCAGGCCAGAATCATTGATCATATACACAGCTGTTTTCTCGACCTAAAATATTTACTGAAACCTTTCGGCTTTTAACAACCAGCTTCTTCGTCCGGACAACGACCCACCACAAGACACTTGTCTCTGTCGTTTGAGTCTCTTGAGGAAGACTCAGTGGAGGAGGCTCTTCGTTGCCTTCCCAGGATTCATCCTTCAACTCTCTCCTTCATTTTTTCCCGTTAAGAGTTTCGTGAGAGCGCTCTTCTTGTCCTCAGCTCTCAGGCCTCTTGTTTGTGTTGTAAAATGCTGGTTGGCTATTGTTGCTGTGTCAGCATTATGCTGCTTGCGTCCCTCCATTGTGCTGCTCATGGACCCTTACTCTACTGTTATGGTGCCTCTGATTTGACGTTAATATGTCAGAACTGTGCAAATTTGTTTATAAATATCGCTGCTTATGTTGGGGTGCTGCAGATGAGCTTCGAGCAATTCTGACACTCTTGTAGGGCCACACGTTAACTGTAAGCTGCTGCTGATCTCGTTTATTTCCTTACACCTCTGCTTCAGTTGGTTATTGCTCACGAGGTTCATTTTGGTCTCGTTGATGCAGCAAAACACTGCTCCTGATGTCACTTGCTAATGATTTGACTTCCATTCACAGACGCATCATATGTTATTGCACTCCTAGATATAGGAATCATTCTCGAGAACAAGGAAGTATTAGCAGAATATAAAAAATTATGGATATAAATGGTTTCACGAAATTCTATAAAATAGAATATCTGTTTCTCTGTCTCTCCAAGGTTGTAGGCCAAATGGTTTGGGCTAACCTCACATAACTTTGCATGGTGATTTGTGACTGTACGGGGAAGTGTCATAGATGATAGGTATAGATCCCTCCTCCCCTTGACAAGTGTTAAATAGGATTTGTTCCCGTTTTCGAAGTTCCTGTAAAAAGTACAACTTTTAAGTACATTAGTGCAGCATTGCATCAAAGCAACAACTCAGAAAAATAGCATTGTGATTACGTTGTGTGCTTGTATGGATTGCATGTTGTGAGAGAAAGATAGATAGATAGATAGAGAGAGAGAGAGAGAGAGAGAGAGAGAGAGAGAGAGAGAGAGAGAGAGAGAGAGAGAGAGAGAGAGAGAGAGAGAGAGAGAGAGGGGAAGAGAAAGAAAGAGAGGGGGAAGGAGAGAGGGAGAGGGGAAGGGGAGAGAAACAGGAGAGAGAGAAGGGGAGGGGGACAGGTGAAAAGAGGGGTGGAGAGGGATAAACGGGTGACAGAGGGAAGATGGGTGATAGGGATGAGAGAAGGGTGTTCGGGAAAAGTGGGGGGGGGGGAGGGAGAGGGGAGAAGGCAGCAGGGAGAGGGAGAAAGGTGAAACGGATAGGAGAGAGAGAGGAGACTAGAGAGGGGTAGGAGAGAAATTGATGGAAGAGGTGAAGGCAGTGAGAAAGAAGTAGAGGCTGGGATAAGGGAGGTAGAGGCTGGGATAAGGGAGGTACAGGCTAGGATAAGGGAGGTACAGGCTGGGATAAGGGAAGTACAGGCTGGGATAAGGGAAGTAGAGGCTGGGATAAGGGAGGCAGAGCTGGAATATTGAAAGAAATGACGGATAGGTAAGAGAGAGAGAGGGAGAGATTGGGAAGACGGATAGACGATAAAAAGAGATAGAAATGGGAGAGGATAGAAATGGAAGGAATGGGGGAGGGCGCAAGAGAGGGAGGCTGATGGTAGAGAGGCTAATAATAGTCGAGTGGTTGAGGAATGGTCGATAGGAGAGGTGAGGCAAAAATGGTAGGAAAAAAGAGAGAAGTGATATAGTGGTGAGAGAGAATTGAGAGAGAGAGAGGTGGGGGGGGGGGGCAAAGGGAAAGAGTGTGGGCTGGTAGGAGAGATCTGAACAACATCGGTAAACCCATCAAGAAATAATAACTAACTTTCATCAAGAGAGAGAGAGAGAGAGAGAGAGAGAGAGAGAGAGAGAGAGAGAGAGAGAGAGAGAGAGAGAGAGAGAGAGAGAGAGAGAGAGAGAGAGAGAGAGAGAGTGTAGCAACAATTTAAAATTTCGTGTCAAACAAGTCAAACAAACAATTCGTGTCAAACAAGGAATTAAAATTCTGGCGCAAAAACATGAACAACTTTGATTTAACTGTATGAAGTTACTATAATAACTACCGGGTAAAAGTTACATATTGGCCACCAAACCTTGACAGAATGTGTGTTCTTATTTACTTCTATATATATCATTTTTCGTAAATATATCACAAAATGTGGTTATGCCACTCTTGCAGCCTATCCAAGTTTGGTGGTTTACATATAACTTCATAAGTTTTTTGTAGTTTCAATATACTGTAATTCAAAGTGTTTATGAAGTGGTTCATAAACACACAGGAGTTCATAGGAGTTCATAAACACACAGGAGTTCAAAGGAGTTCATAAACACACAGGAGTTCATAAACACACAGGGTTCATAGCACAGGAGTGGGAGTAGTTGGATAAGTAGAAGAGTGGTAGTGTAATATAGGTACAGGATAGTGGAATTGCTGCAAGGTAAGCACAGTAGTGAGAGAGGGTTGAACATGAAAAGAATCTTCCTCGCTTGGGCCAATAGTCATTCTACAGATTTATTTATTCCTATGTTCTTATATGTTTATAGACAATATACAAAACAGTATTCAATCTTCTCCCCTCAAGATGATGCTGTAAGATAATTTTACCTAAACATTTAAGGTCCGGTAGAGCAGACTGCTTGCTAAACTAATCCTCGAGAGACAACAGCACCAGACGTCTCTGTCTTCAACAGCATTACGCGACTAACCAATTATTTGGCCAACTTTCCTGGCAGTGTCTTAGATGGTGTATATATCCTCGCCCTTATCTTAACAACTCCCGACCTTCTGCCTTTATAACAAGACTTTCTCCATCTCTTCTTCAAGGGTCTTGTGATGTCAGGCATGTTTATGTTGCTCCTTTTGTACCTTTGCAGAGTTTGAACGTCTCTATCTGATATCTCTCATTCTGTGCATCTTCCTTTGATGCTCTCAGTGTTTGCACCTTTCTTTCTAATGCCTGCTATGTCTGTGCATCTTCCTCTGAACTCCGACCATTTTGAGCAACTCCATCTTAAGTGTGTTTATACATCTTCCTTTTTCAACAGTATTTTTGTTGAAAATACTCTCTCACAGGGATCACAGGGATCACAGGGATCACAGGGATCACAGGGATCACAGAGTCCCTGTGATCTCCATAGTGTTTGTACATATTTCTCTGAGCTCCTCTTTATGAGTACATCTTTCTCTGATCTCACCGTGATCTGTGCATCACTTTACCCTGCCAAGATTTCTTTGACTCTCACCGTCAAATGCTTCCCCCGTGAGGCTAGAGAGCCTCAGTCAAGAGTCTGTACAATATGTGTCCATATACGCTCTAATCTTCATCACTAAAACAAATATATTTGTTAAAACATAATCATTTCAACTTTTATTTCTGAAATTTTATCATATATCCTTCTGCATGTAATATAATAATTGGTAGCGTTTTGTAGGTAAGTAAAGAGCACATCATTAACTGTGTCAAGGTACAAAATTATAATGAAAATATTTAGAGGAAAATTTATATAGCATGGAAATATTTGACTCAGAATATAATATGCTCACTTTGTTTAATTGTAATCTTAGGCTGTAACCCAGTCTGGTCTTGGGTAAACCTTTCCATTATAATACTCAGATTCACTATTGTGTGTTGGTCTTTCTATTGAGTGTTCTAGTGTTTACATCATCGTTGTGTTCCGTCTAGTCACTGTCGTTGTGTTGCGTCTAGAGACCGTCGTTGTGTCGTCTAGACTACGTCCTTGTGTTGCGTCTAGACACCGTCGTTGTATTGCGTCTAGACTACGTAGTTGTGTTACATCTAGACCCCGACGTTGTGTTGCATTTATGCCTCGACGTTGTGTTACGTCTACGCCCTTACTTGATGTTACGTCCCCCCCCCCTCTAATGTTGTGTTACGCCTACCCATAATGTTCTGTTGCGTCTTATCCCCCCCAAATTATGTTGCGTCTACCCTCGGACGAAGCGGTGCGTCTAACCCCTCCCCCCTCATCCCCAACACTGCGTTAACGTCTACGTTCTGACGTTGTGTTGCATTTAAGCCCTGTCTCTTGTGTTGCGTCCGTGCTTCTCCTTGTTATCAAGGTATTTTTATCCAAACTCCTTCCAAACTCTAGAAAATATATAACTCACACGGAAAAGGAGAAGATTTGTATTCTTCCCTTCAAACTAGGGATATTTTTTTCCCCTTCCCTTCATGTTTCTTTCAGGGTTATGGACACGACCCCAAGTAGGCAACTTTTCAGTCATAAGGAAGATGTCAAGTTTACTCTGTTGCGTTGAGTAAGACATCATTTGGGTACACTGTATTGCGTTGACTAAGACATCATTTGGGTTCACTGTATTGCGTTGACTAAGACATCATTTGGGTTCAATATGTTGCGTTGACTATGACATCTTTTGGGTTCACTGTGTTGCGTTGACTAAGACATCATTTGGGTTCACTCTGTTGCGTTGACTAACACATCATTTGGGTTCACTGTATTGCGTTGACTAAGACATCATTTGGGTTCACTGTATTGCGTTGACTAAGACATCATTTGGGTTCAATATGTTGCGTTGACTATGACATCTTTTGGGTTCACTGTGTTGCGTTGACTAAGACATCATTTGGGTTTACTGTGTTGCGTTGACTAAGACATCATTTGGGTTTACTGTATTGCGTTGACTAAGACATCATTTGGGTTCACTGTATTGCGTTGACTAAGACATCATTTGGGTTCAATATGTTGCGTTGACTATGACATCTTTTGGGTTCACTGTGTTGCGTTGACTAAGACATCATTTGGGTTTACTGTGTTGCGTTGACTAAGACATCATTTGGGTTTACTGTATTGCGTTGACTAAGACATCATTTGGGTTCACTCTGTTGCGTTGACTAAGACATCATTTGGGTTCACTGTATTGCGTTGACTAAGACATCATTTGGGTTCACTGTATTGCGTTGACTAAGACATCATTTGGGTTCAATATGTTGCGTTGACTATGACATCTTTTGGGTTCACTGTGTTGCGTTGACTAAGACATCATTTGGGTTCACTATGTTGCGTTGCCACACGCAGTTTCAGTTCACTAAAGTTGTTGTATTTGACTACAAAAGCTCTTACCCTCATCAAATGACTTTGTCAATTTGTATTCATAACTTTGAAAAACCGTCTTTCTTGTCACCTTATTCCAAAGGTGACAATATTAACACACCAAAGGTAACAATATTAACACAAGAAAGATAACAAAATTAACACACCAAAGGTAACAATATTAACACAAGAGAGATAACAAAATTAACACACCAAAGGTAACAAAATTAACACACCAAAGGTAACAATATTAACACACCAAAGGTCTGATGATTAACACGTCAGTCTACTCCTTCTAACTTACTTTTCCTTGCATCTAATTTTTTTTTCATTTACCTATATTTTCTCAATTATTGTATTTGTTTTGAAATTATGTGTGGGTAAAATCTGACTAAAATAATCACTCTCTTGATGATATATCTGTTCAACCAGCTTATTTTATCTAGCATTAAATCACTTTCTCCGCTCTTAACTCACATTGTTTTAATTAAATCAAGAAAATTAACCTTTCGTCAATTTTTGTTTGTAAAGCACTATACCACTTTATAAAGCACTGTATAACTTTGTAAATGCATTATAACGTTTGTAAAGCAATATTAATGTTCCTAACGAGGAAATGTTTCAAACAAAAATTTTTTTTATAGCGCTAAACACGTTTGTAAAGCACTGAAAACGCCTGTAATACACAATTAACGTTTCTACAGCACCATAAAAGTTTATAAAGCCCATAAAACATCTCAAAACACCATAAACGTTTCTAAATCCGAATCCTTCTTGATTCCCAAAAAATCTGTTTACAATTCAACAATTTACCTGAAAATTGAAAGTTATCTTTCTTGTATATATTTTACTTATTAGTTTACATTTTCTTTACTGTTTTTCTCCACTCTTGTCATCGTCAGAAAATCCTCGTCATCCTCCCAATTCAGGAGAAATTGCTGTCAGATTTCCAGCCAATCTTCCTAAGGGTTCCTTCTGCATGGAATCTTATCTAAGGAATACATTCACCAACATAATGCAAATCTTGGCTACCAGGCTCTCTCATTCTCTGAGTGCGTGGCTGAGAGTCCAGCAGCTCTGAGTGCGTGGCTAAGAGTTCTGCAGCTTTGAGTGCGTGGCTAAGAGTCCTGCAACTCTGAGTGCGTGGCTAAGAGTCCTGCAACTCTGAGTGCGTGGCTAAGAGTCCTGCAGCTCTGAGTGCGTGGCTAAGAGTCCTGCAGCTCTGAGTGCGTGGCTAAGAGTTCTGCAGCTCTGAGTGCGTGGCTAAGAGTCTTGCAACTCTGAGTGCGTGTCTAAGAGTCCTGCAGCTCTGAGTGCGTGGCTAAGAGTCCTGCAGCTCTGAGTGCGTGGCTAAGAGTCCTGCAGCTCTGAGTGCGTCGCTAAGAGTCCTCCATCTCCAAATGCGTCGTTAAGAGTTCTCCGTATCTCGGCGCGCCGTTATTGTGCCCTTTTCGGAGTGCGTCGTAGAGTAATATCACTCTCGGAGTGCGTTCTAAAGTGGCCTCCTTCTCGTAGATTTAGATTTAGATATTTTATTCAGGTAAAGATACATACATTGAGATACATACATAATGTTGGAGTTAAAGATAGTCTTGATGCGACGTAGGTTGGCCTCTCTCGTTTAGCGTGTTTAAGAGAGTCCTCTCGCTCTTGGGGCGTCGTAGAGTGACCGCCATATCTAAGAGCGTCATTTATTTCTCAGTTTGGCATTATTATTCCTCTTCGACTACAGAATATAACTCCGTCTCACACTCCATGCGACCTTCATGCTGGTCGGCGTTCAATCCCCGACCGTCCAAGTGATTGGGGCACCATTCCTTACCCCCCCCCCCCGTCACATGCCAGATCCTTATCCTGACCCCTTCCCAGGGCTATATAGTCGTAATGGCTTGGCGCTTTCCCCCTGATAATTCCCTTCCTTTCCCTACCCCTTCCTTACCCTTCCCTTCCCTTCCCTTCCGTTTCACACTGCAACAACATTGCTTCAGGACAGAGTCAGTTCGCAAATAGATGACATTGAACATATTGGTTATGCTATTTCCGTGAAAAATAAATCGCTTCGACTGAGGGTTCGTCGAAATAATCCCCATGTAATGACTATCTTTAAAGTTATCAAATATTATGAATTTTTATTTACTGTGGATTTATTTTTAATATAGTTCAGATCATCATCCCAGTATTGCCAAAAGGCTGAAATGACAAGTTAACAAATTTATATCTATAAAAGAGAATGTCTGTGTTTCTGCTTGTCTGCTTGTCTGTTTGTCCAACTTTGGAGGCCAGACGGTTGTGGCAGTTTTCCATATTTTTCAATTTTATATAAACTTTCCTCGCGCAATTTTCCATTGTGAGTTGTGATTGTACGGGAGTGTTACAGGGGGTCGGTGTCGACCCACACGCCTCTCGTTATGTAGGACTGGCTCCTTTTGAGAACCCCAGCGTCTCCTGTGAAGTTTGAAACGTGGGTTTAATTATCCATAGATTACTCACATATGTTATTACTGGTGTTCGTCACATTACCACTGCTCCCTTATTCAATCTTATGTTGATGATATCTTCAAAATGCATCCGGAGTCTGCCAGTGCAGACTGCTTATCACATGCCTCTGTATGACTAACCATCCTGCGAGATGGGAATATTTTTTTAGTATCACCTGGTTAGCTTTTTTGACACACTGTACTCCACTTCATATAGTCTAGGGTAGCTGCACTAATGCAGATGTACCTCATTTATTAATAATAATAACAAAAAGATGTTCGTCACACATACATCGTAACCACAACGTTCTTCTTCTCCTTTTTCTTCTTGACAGTAGGTGCAATTTGCATGAAGGGTTTGTCCTCCCGATGACGGCACTCCGATGTGACGATAATGCAAGAAACAACGTTCTTACAACTTTGTTTCTAATAATATTACAAATAAGGAAAATTATTTTCAGGCAATGGAGTGACTTGAACTCGCGTGTTGGTGAATACCAGACTCCCGCCTTCGACTCGATGGTACAAAATCGACCAACCCAGAACTCTACTGAATTCACTGGGAGCTTCTGGAGGTCCGAAACCGGTGCCCAACCAGTGTTTTACAGTCGACCCGACCACACTCCGGCTTACGGTACTGGTGTTCACTTTTACGCCCCAGAGAGATCACAATGAAATCACAATGACGTGATATATCAATGAAAATCATTTTGAGATAATGTAGTGACTTTCTCAAGAGAAATGAGAAAGAAGTTCAGTTTAAGAATCATAACCAAACAGAACGTGTCAGGCGATGAAATTTCTGTTTTCTGTCTCAAAAAGATGTCCAACACGGAAGATGATGGAAGGAAGATAATTGACTATTGACCGAAAGGCCAGGAATTAGGAGCTGACACCCCATAATGACACCCCTCCAAGGAGTGCCGGACCAACCTGGTTGTGGTGGGTATGTGGGCCTGTGGGCCGCTCCAAGCAACAGCCTGGTAGACCAAACTCTCACAAGTCAAGCCTGGCCTCGGGCCGGGCTTGGGGAGTAGAAGAACTCCCAGAACCCCATCAACCAGGTATCAACCAGGTAATGAGAGCACCACATGTAGGTGAGCACGCACCAACAACCTCTCACACACACTAACACACGTAAGAGCCTCCACCGCCTCTTCCCTCATCATGTATTCTTCACACCTCATAACAGTAGAATTTTGGACCTCTTCTCGTGTTACTCTCAACTTTAAATGTCCGGCGAGCAGAAACCTCTTCTCCGACACAAATTACGACTCCCTCTTGCAGCGTCAGGCGTCTCGGCTGAGAACAGGGACCAGGACTCGTCTAGTTGTGCTTGCGGAGGTTGAGCTCTGGCTCTTTGGTCCCGCCTCTCAACTGTGAATCAACTGATGTACAGATTCCTGAGCCTACTGGGCTCTATCATATCTACATTTGAAACTGTGTATGGAGTCAGCCTTCATCAAATCACTGCTTAATGCATTCCACCTATTAACTACTCTGACACTAAAATTCTTTCTAATGTCTCTGTGGCTCATTTGGGTATTAAGTTTCCACCTGTGTCCCCTTGTTCGTGCTCCACCCGTGTTAAAGAGATTGTCTTTGCCCACCCTGCCAATTCCGCTAAGAGTTTTGTAGGTGGTTATCATGTCTCCCCTTACTCTTCTATTTTCCAGGGATGTGAGGTTTAGCTTCATTACTTAACCCTTTCCTCGTAGCTCATACCTCCCAGATATGAACTACGTGGGCTAGTGAAGGCTAGCTCACGTAGCTAGCCTTAGCCTAGACATTGAAATTGAAGGCTAGTGTGCGTGTTCTCACCTAGTTGTACTCACCTAGTTGAGTTTTGATACAAGATACAAGATAATAATGTTATAGAGTGTAAAATTTCCCACAGCTATATCATATCTACACTTGAAGCTGTGTATGGAGTCAGCCTCCACCACCTCACTTCCTAATGCATTCCATTTGTCAACAACTCTGACACTAAAAAAGTTCTTTCTAATATCTCTGTGGCTCATTTGGGCCCTCAGTTTCCACCTGTGTTCCTTTGTGCTTGTGCCCCTTGTGTTAAATATCCTGTCTTTATATACCCTATCAATTCCTTTGAGAATCTTGTATGTGGTGATCATGTCTCTCCTAACTCTTCTGTCTTACAGCGATGTGATTTTTAATTCCCGTAGTCTCTCATCGTAGCTCATGTCCCTCAATTCGAGAACTAGTCTGGTGGCAAACCTTTGAACTTTTTCCAGTTTAGTCTTATGCTTGACTAGATATGGACTCCATGCTGGGGCTGCATACTCCAGGATTGGTCGGACAAATATGGTATACAAAGTTCTGAATGATTCCTTACACAAGTTTTTGAAGGCCGTTGGCTATGTTGGCCAACGTGGCATATGCCGCTGATGTTATCCACTTGATATGGGCTTTAGGGGACAGGTCTGGCGTGATATCAACTCCCAGGTCTTTCTCTCTCTCTCTCTGACTCTTGAAGTATTTCATCTCCTAAATGATATCTTGTATCTGGTCTCCTGCTCCCTACACCTATCTTCATTACATTACATTTGCTTGGGTTAAACTCTAACAACCATTTGTTCGACCATTCCTGCAGCTTGTCCAGGTCTTCTTGAAGCCTCAAGCTGTCCTACTCTGTTTTAATCCTAATTCTTTAATTCTTTCTAATATCTCTGTGGCTCATTTGGGTACTCAGCTTCCACCTGTGTCCCCTTGTTCGCGTCCCACCAGTGTTGAATAGTTCATCCTTGTTTACCCGGTCGATTCCCCTGAGGATTTTGTAGGTTGTGATCATGTCCCCCCTTACTCTTCTGTCTTCCAGTGTCGTAAGGTGCATTTCCCGCAGCCTTTCCTCATAACTCATGCCTCTTAGTTCTGGGACTAGTCTAGTAGCATACCTTTGGACTTTTTCCAGCTTCGTCTTGTGCTTGACAAGGTACGGGCTCCATGCTGGGGCCGCATACTCCAGGATTGGTCTTACATATGTGGTGTACAAGATTCTGAATGATTCCTTACACAGGTTCCTGAACGCCGTTCTGATGTTAGCCAGCCTCGCATATGCCGCAGACGTTATTCTCTTTATGTGGGCTTCAGGAGACAGGTTTGGTGTGATATCAACTCCTAGATCTTTCTCTCTGTCTGTTTCATTAAGTACTTCATCTCCTATTCTGTATCCTGTGCCTGGCCTCCTGTTTCCACTGCCTAGTTTCATTACTTTGCATTTACTCGGGTTGAACTTCAACAGCCATTTGTTGGACCATTCACTCAGTCTATCCAGGTCATCTTGTAGCCTCCTACTATCATCCTCTGTTTCAATCCTCCTCATAATTTTTGCATCGTCGGCAAACATTGAGAGGAACGAATCTATACCCTCTGGGAGATCATTTACATATACCAGAAACAGTATAGGTCCAAGGACTGACCCCTGCGGGACTCCACTTGTGACGTCTCGCCAATCTGAGACCTCACCCCTCACACAGACTCGTTGTCTCCTGTTGCTTAGGTACTCCTCTATCCACCGGAGTACCTTCCCTCTCACTCCAGCCTGCATCTCCAACTTTCGCACTAGCCTCTTGTGTGGCACTGTATCAAAGGCTTTCTGACAATCCAAAAATATGCAGTCTGCCCACCCTTCTCTTTCTTGCCTTATTTTTGTTGCCTGGTCGTAGAATTCAAGTAACCCTGTGAGGCAGGACCTGCCATCCCTGAACCCATGTTGATGCTGTGTTACAAAGTTCCTTCGCTCCAGATGCTCCACTAGTTTGTGTGTGTGTGTGTGTGTGTGTGTGTGTGTGTGTGTGTGTGTGTGTGTGTGTGTGTGTGTGTGTGTGTGTGTGTGTGTGTGTGTGTGTGTGTGTGTGAGTGTGTGTGTCACACACACACTAATCTGAACATTATCCTCTCCAGAAAATTCATATTTCATCCTAGTGTATTTTTAAATTAATAATATTACGAAGCTCACAAACTGACTGAAAATCTAAAGTATTCTGATCCAGTGTGGCCCCACATAGCATTGTATACAGACTAATAAACTCTCTCGCAAAGTTCATTACTACCTCACAAGCAGCAGCATAGTTTCTAACAATGTACATTAAAATAAACTCAGAGCAAGTATGTAGGAGTCACTGTCTCATGTATCTGGCCACCTGATATGTATCCTCGCAAGCTTACTGCACTGTGTAATCTTATATGCATTGTCGTTAGCTTACGGCACTGTATCAACTGATAAAGGTCCTCGCTTAGCTTATGCCACTGTAACCCTTCGTTGTATTTTTACGACACTGCACAAGCTGTACATTCTGTACATCCTCCTTAGCTTACAGCACGGAATGTGGTGAAGGGAGAAAACTCGTATGAACAATGGATCAACACCCAGAGTCATTTTTCTATGAGAATAAAACTGGGAAAAGCTATTCTTTATGTGACTCTAGAATGTGAACTTGGTGCAAAATGATTCCAAATGAATACCAACACAACGTCCTTGAGACGAGTGAGAGAGTCTGGTGCCATGATAATAGAGGCACTTAACAGGAGAAAACCATTATTGTTCCCGTAGACAATGGGTGCCACACTCAGACGACGTGGTAAATAGCTCGGCATTAATCTTAACCGGATTCCGCCTGCAACGGACCTAGTTTTAATCAATAGTCATTAGAACGCTTACTGTAATATGTTTATATATATATATATATATATATATATATATATATATATATATATATATATATATATATATATATATATATATATATATATATATATATATATAAATATTGGTGTCATCACATCTGTAAAAAATATATTTCTCTGTCAACACTTTCATATCTCCTTTCTACTAGCCCCCCCTCTTTCTCTCATCTCTCTTTCCCTAGGCCCTCTTTCTCTCTCATCTCTCTTCTCCAATTCACCTATCTCTCATCTCTCTTCTTTATCCCATCCCTTTCTTTTCCTCTCCCCCATCTGCCCCTTTCCTCCTTTCTCCACCTTGCCCCCCCCCCCCAGCATCCCAACTCACCCGTCTACTTCCTTCTCCACCCTCTTTCCCAGCCTCCTTCTTATTGCCTTCTCACGCCTTATTCCTTCTCTTTCCCTCCCTCTTCCCCTCACCCTTCTCTTTCATTCCCCACCCCTCCTACTTTCTCCTAACTTCTTCCACACTTCTCCATTTCACCTCTTTTTCTCCCCACTCCTATTCTCCACCTCTCTCTTTCGCTCTCTCCTAACTCGTCTCTAATATCCCCCCTCTCAAACTAACTCCACCTTACACCTCCCCTCTTTCATGTGTAACACACGAGGTGGAGTGTAACACACCAGGTGGAGAGTAACACACCAGGTGGAGTGTAACACACCAGGTGGAGTGTAACACACGAGGTGGAGTGTAACACACCAGGTGGAGTGTAACACACCAGGTGGAGTGTAACACACCAGGTGGAGTGTAACACACCAGGTGGAGTGTAACACACCAGGTGGAGTGTAACACACCAGGTGGAGTGTAACACACCAGGTGGAGTGTAACACACCAGGTGGAGTGTAACACACCAGGTGGAGTGTAACACACCAGGTGGAGTGTAACACACCAGGTGGAGTGTAACACACCAGGTGGAGTGTAACACACCAGGTGGAGTGTAACACACCAGGTGGAGTGTAACACACCAGGTGGAGTGTGTAACACACCAGGTGGAGTGTAACACACCAGGTGGAGTGTAACACACCAGGTGGAGTGTAACACACCAGGTGGAGTGTAACACACCAGGTGGAGAGTAACACACCAGGTGGAGTGTGTAACACACCAGGTGGAGAGTAACACACCAGGTGGAGAGTAACACACCAGGTGGAGTGTAACACACCAGGTGGAGAGTAACACACCAGGTGGAGAGTAACACACCAGGTGGAGTGTAACACACCAGGTGGAAAGTAACACACCAGGTGGAGAGTAACACACCAGGTGGAGAGTAACACACCAGGTGGAGAGTAACACACCAGGTGGAGTGTAACACACCAGGTGGAGAGTAACACACCAGGTGGAGAGTAACACACCAGGTGGAGAGTAACACACCAGGTGGAGAGTAACACACCAGGTGGAGAGTAACACACCAGGTGGAGTGTAACACACCAGGTGGAGAGTAACACACCAGGTGGAGAGTAACACACCAGGTGGAGAGTAACACACCAGGTGGAGAGTAACACACCAGGTGGAGAGTAACACACCAGGTGGAGAGTAACACACCAGGTGGAGTGTAACACACCAGGTGGAGTGTGTAACACACCAGGTGGAGTGTAACACACCAGGTGGAGTGTGTAACACACCAGGTGGAGTGTAACACACCAGGTGGAGTGTGTAACACACCAGGTGGAGTGTAACACACCAGGTGGAGTGTGTAACACACCAGGTGGAGAACCTGGGCTATATTGCTATAATCAATAGCTGCAAAATCACTATTTATATAATTCAGGTAAAGCTCTAATAAATTCTATTATTAAGTTATATCCCAATTTAATTATACGTGAAAACAGATGCACATCAACTGTTTTGAATTTAGTAACTATTAGTGTAATCCAATTTACTTAAAACCACGACACCGTTTTCTTTATCCGATCGGGAGACTAATTTAATTTTTTTCTGACTTCCAACTATTGTCAGCCTCTTAGCTTGATCAAAGAAATTACAGAATAGAAAAAAAAATTAGAGCTGATATAATGAAGAAATAATTTCAGGGGAAATCCCATCAATAACAGTGTTCCATAAGTCAAAAATATCTTTTTAAACTGAACAGTTTTGAAGTGAACGAAACAAAACTCTCAAATGGCTAAAAAAAAACTTATTAACAAGATTTATTTTTGTAGTATGTATTGCGCAGCGCAATCACAAGCCGAGGACATCAGGCTCACTATCAGAATGACATCCTCCTGGTGAACTGATAACCACTATTTTCATATTCATTTTACTTACGATAATACGTGAAACTGCAAGTTTAGTGACGTGATCCTCTTATGTTTACAATTATTTAATCATTATTATTATTTGCACGAGTAATTACTACAATAACATCGATCCAAGAAATAAGACCCTTAAATTCCAACTAAGTTTTCTATAGTACTTTAATGTTTTCTGAATTCCCTCCATTTTTTTAGCAATCTCCCCTGCACTGATGGGGAAAGTGAGTACTGAGCAGTACTCAAGACGGTACAGTACAAGCCCCGTCTTAGTAGGCATTCCACCTTCCACTGGCGGAGTGCACCAGTGGAATGTACATCCACCATAGACTTCACCAGCTACAGGACGCGACCTGCAGTACTGGGCCACCATGTACTGGGCCACCATGTACTGAGCCACCATGTACTGGGCCACCACGTACTGGGCCACCATGTACTGGGCCACCATGTACTGGGCGCCATGCAGTACAGCTTGGACAATACCAGCTACAGATTCTCTTGAACCGTATAATTCAGATATGAAAATTAGCTCGTAATATCTCTTCAGCTTCTGTTTGTTTTCCCGTGACACCAGTCGTGAACACACCTCAGGGAGATTCATATATTAAAAATAATTATGTTTAAATAGTAATTTTTCTACAGCTACGATTGCTTGTGCAGATTTTAGTTAATAACTTGTCAAACACACGTATGAAATAGATTTTTTTGACAGCTTAAAAACTTAAAAAATAACAAATTGACACGCGTCAACGTGGAAGAGGTCCTCTTAACCACTTAGCAATCTACTTAAGTTAGTGTGCCCGATGTTCAGTAGCCAGAGAAATCGTGCATCTAGTCTAACAAAAATCATCGAAATTTTTAATGCTGTGGCCTTGAGGAAATGTTGAGAACACAGCCACTGCCGCCTTAAAGCTTTCCCCTCGTCGTGGTGAACTTCTCACCACTGTCAACAGAGTCATTAACGAGTGATGGTCCTCCATTCCGGTAATTAGAAGGATTCTTGAGGACATTACCGACAAAGCTGGCCCCTCTGGTCGGCCTCTCTCTAATGAGGGACATAACTTCATGCGTTTAACTTTTCTTATTATTTCTATTTTCTCACTTTACGTTAGTGATGATTGTAGGGAAATAGCGTTACTGATGATTGTAGGGAAATAGCGTTACTGATGATTGTAGTGAAATAGCGTTACTGATGATTGTAGGGAAATAGCGTTACTGATGATTATAGAGAAATTGTGTTACTGATGATTGTAGGGAAATAGGGTTACTGATAATTGTAGGGAAATAGCGTTACTGATGATTGTAGGGAAATAGCGTTACTGATGATTATAGAGAAATAGTGTTACTGATGATTGTAGGGAAATAGGGTTACTGATGATTGTAGGGAAATAGCGTTACTGATGA
This sequence comes from Procambarus clarkii, assembly GCF_040958095.1. Taxonomy (NCBI): domain Eukaryota; kingdom Metazoa; phylum Arthropoda; class Malacostraca; order Decapoda; family Cambaridae; genus Procambarus; species Procambarus clarkii. The sequence goes on along the minus strand of NC_091200.1, from coordinate 2,775,648 downwards.
TTGTAGTGACATAAGCCTCTTGTGAGGATGGCGAAGCAGCGATATTTGTAACAGTAGAATTATTTTGTTACTGATAACTAAGTTGATGAAGTGACACCGATGACTATGATGATATATTGATGACTGTGGGGAAGTAGAGCAGGTGTTGGGTAAGGAGTAGTGCGTTAGTGGTAACAGGAGGAAGTGGTGATGGTGGTCACTGTTAGCCAGTAACGCTCGATGAGACTTTTGGTGTATCGTTAATAGGTAACGGTAATGTGACTACTTTAGCTACCGTAGTATGCATTCCCTCTCACTACTCTGTTCCTCTCCATGGTGGGTATCGTGCTGGATAGTAGTGTTGATGGTGATGGTGTGGTGGTGAGAGTGTGGTGGTGAGAGTGTGGTGGTGATAGTGTGGTGGTGAGAGTGTGGTGGTGATAGTGTGGTGGTGAGAGTGTGGTGGTGAGAGTGTGGTGGTGACTGTGTTGATGGCGGTCTTCCCCTCTCCTTCCTTCTCTACCAATCTCTGCACATCTCTTCCCCTTTTCTTTCCTCTCCATCCTCTCAGTCTCCCCACTGTTCCCTACTTATCCCTCTCCTCTCCCCCGTGTCGAACCCTTTCCACCTTTTTTCACCCTCCCCCTTTTCTTCCTTCTCTCCTTCCCTCTCTTCCAACACTACATTCTCCCCTCCCCCACCTATCTTTCCCCTCTCTTCCCGTACCCAAACTTATATTTCTCCCTCTCTCTTTATCTCAAAAAACTAAATTAATACTGATTATTTTTAACATATATATGTACCTCTGCATTTATGCAGATCTCTAATTGATGATTAAACGTACGCAGCTGACAGGATAGTTAGTCATACAGGGCCGATTACGAGGCACTGAAACCACCTTTTATTTTAGACTTCTTAAAAAAATCGCAGAGGGGTCGATATAGGTGCGGATATTTCTTAAAGTGTGGCACTAGTGCAACCCAGATTGGTGTATGACGCTCTTATATTCTCATTGTGTCATCTCGGAAAGTTGGGTGAGGCCAACCTGAAGCGACTAGCCTCGCTAATTTTACAAATGGATTGAACCTGATGTATTTCATGGAAGCTTTCTCCATCTTTAGAGAGATTGGAAGCAAACACCAGACACATGGTTTGATAGTCTAACTACCGTGTATAATGAGGTGAGCTGAGGTGTTACCAAGTCAAAAGGTTTGGGCAATATTAATTGGCCTTCTCATTAGCTGGTTGAAGCAGTTGGTGCAGAGTGAAGTAGCTGTTCCGTCCTGGTCTTGTCGATGTTATCACTTACCCAAGCGTGAGCTGGCTGTTGATAGCTGGATGAGAAGGTTTTATATTTATTATTTCGGCTATGTCTAAACTCCTATTCTCGTTGAAACTGTCGATTATTCTGATGTTGTTGTGCAGAATGTCATGACCATTAATAATTGTAAAGATACAATAAAAATTGGAATGAAACATAGCTGAAGTGCTACAGATCGTACCCCTCTCATCCAATAATCATACTCCAGCTAACGCTAGGTAGTTCTTGACACGGCCACGGTGGCGCCCGTCCTTGTCAGAAGCTCTATTGACACGGCCACGGTGGCGCGCGTGCTTGCCAGAACGCTCTATTGACACGGCCACGGTGGCGCGCGTGCTTGCCAGAACGCTCTATTGACACGGCCACGGTGGCGCCCGTGCTTGCCAGAACGCTACACTGACACGGCCACGGTGGCGCCCGTGCTTGTCAGAACGCTACACTGACACGGCCAGGGAGGAACCCTTATGTATCTGCCAACCAGGTCCAATCACACAGCCATGAAGCAAAACCCACATGTAACTACGTTCAGGTGCACGGACACGGCCACGTCCCTGTGTGTGTGTGTGTGTGTGTGTGTGTGTGTGTGTGTGTGTGTGTGTGTGTGTGTGTGTCCGACGTATTCACTTATATCCTGGACTTAGTAATACCGTGTTGTCACGCCAGCCGTGTCCTCCTGACACGAACGGCTAACCTGCTGCTATTTACACACACCAATGTTTTTTACTGTTTTTTTGTGCCGTCTGCTCTAGAGTTATAATCCATTCACACGGAGCGAATTTTTGTGTTTTGTTTGGTGACCCCTGAAATAAAAAAAGGATTTATATATGTGTAAATAAAGAGTTTCGTACACTGTCTGAACAAATAGACAGCTTCATACACCTGTACGGGGCGGGAAATACAAACTGGATATATATGATAACTTTTTTTTTTAGTTGGAATTCAATTATAAACGAAGTAAAAAGGAAAAAAAAGAAATCTGAAGATTACTTTTGTGTTTTTCATATACAGGATATATGTACAGGATATATATACAGGATATATATACAGGATATAAAAAAGAGAATATCTGTCAGCTGGAGTTTGGAGGCCAGATGCTTAGGGTTAGCCTTATTAAGCTTTCCAGGATTAATTATGATTTTTATTGAGTGTCTGAGACAAGCCAGAGTCGGCTCAAGTTCTCCTTGTAGGGAGATTGGTCCCAACCCTACACCTTTGCATAGTTTGTGGTAGTGAAATGTTACAAGCCGAGTCAATAGACTTTATCATTTGATTATATGAGAATGAATTGACTTAAAAACGTATCTTCAGATGACATATTTCCATTCTGGGTTCATGTACTTTGTTACAGTAATTGAGATAGTGTGTATTAAAAGTGCTTAAAATCTCATGGTGGGTGGGGTTGGGGGGGATTAAATGCCGATATTTCTTGAAGTGTTATACTGGAGTCAACCCCACCTTGCCTGTGACACTCCCTCACTCCACATGCTTCATGTGTGGAAAATGGGTGAAGTCAACCCAAAGATTCTGGTCTTCAACCTTGAAGATATAGACAGACAATTATTCTCAGACCGTTTCCGGACTGTTTTCCTGTCCCTTGCCAACTGACAAGAGACCGAAAAACAGACCGAATTAAAGAGCTTATATTTTTACTCTCATTTTTCAAATGTAGTAGTTGGAATCTAATTTGTATTTATATATATATATATATATATATATATATATATATATATATATATATATATATATATATATATATATATTTATATATATATATATATATATATATATATATATATAGTGTGTGTGAAGGAGAGAGATTGTTGCTGTTACAGATTTAGCTACTCAGAACAAAGTGTCCATGTAGCACGGGCTATGGTGAGCCCGTAAGGAGAGAAATCCCTGCAAGCCAAGATATACAAGCAGCGGTGCAAGAGAGGTGTACGAGGTGTGTAGTAAACATTGAGTGTGGGTCTATACCATGAACACTGGTGTCTCACTCAAGGGTAATGTTTACCAAGACAATCACGGCTCACACCGGTGTCTGGGACAGGACAAAGGATCGGCAGAAGTTTTTTTTTGTTCTTATTTGGCTCATGCGATGCGTAGTCTATTTATATATATTCACTCCCACTCGTTTACTTATCCTAACACTCCCACTCTTGTACTTATCCAAACACTCCCACTCTTGTACTTATCCAAACACTCCCACTCTTGTACTTATCCAAACACTCCCACTTTTGAACTTATCCAAACACACCCACTCTTGTACTTATCCTAACACTCCCACTCTTGTACTTATCCTAACACTCCCACTCTTGTACTAATCGAAACACTCCCACTCTTGTACTAATCCATACACTCCCTCTCTTGTACTTATCCTAACACTCCCTCTCTTGTACTTATTCTAACACTCCCGCTTTTGAACTTATCCAAACACTCCCACTCTTGTACTTATCCTAACACTCCCACTCTTGTACTTATCCAAATACTCCCACTCGTGTACGTATCCAAACACTCCCACTCTTGAACTTATCCTAACACTCCCACTCTTGTACTTATCCTAACACACCCACTTTTGAACTTATCCAAACACTCCCACTTTTGTACTTATCCTAACACTCCCACTCGTGTACGTATCCAAACACTCCCACTCTTGTACTTATCCTAACACTCCCACTCTTGTACTTATCCAAATACTCCCACTCGTGTACGTATCCAAACACTCCCACTCTTGTACTTATCCAAACACTCCCACTCTTGTACTTATCCAAACACTCCCACTTTTGAACTTATCCAAACACACCCACTCTTGTACTTATCCAAACACTCCCACTCTTGTACTTATCCAAATACTCCCACTCTTGTACTTATCCATACACTCCCACTCTTGTACTTATCCATACACTCCCACTCTTGTACTTATCCTAACACTCCCACTCTTGTACTTATCCTAACACTCCCACTCTTGTACTTATCCATACACTCCCTCTCTTGTACTTATCCAAACACTCCCACTCTTGTACTTATCCAAACACTCCCACTTTTGAACTTATCCTAACACTCCCACTCTTGTACTTATCCGAACACTCCCACTCTTATACTTATCCAAACGCTCCCAGTCTTGTACCTATCCAAACACTCCCAGTCTTGTACTTATCCATACACTCCCACTCTTGTACTTATCCAAACACACCCACTCGTGAACTTATCCATACACTCCCACTCTTGTACTTATCCAAACACTCCCACTCTTCTACTAATCCATACACTCCCACTCTTGTACTTATCCATACACTCCTACTCTTGAACTTATCCAAACACTCCCACTCTTGTACTAATCCATACACTCCCACTCTTGTACTTATCCATACACTCCCACTCTTGAACTTATCCAAACACACCCACTCCTGTACATATCCGAACACTCCTACTATTAAACTTATCCAGATGTTTCTTAAATATTATACGTGAACTTCCTTCTATTTAGTTGCTTGTTCCACAGATCTTGTTACGACTCATTTTCCGAACAAGTGTTCTCTTCTTATTTCTTTCTAAACTACATTTTTCTCTACATCAAGTTCATTGTCTCGTATACGAATTGTGGATTAAAAAGTACATTATATGACTTATTTCACTCATTTATCAATTCGCTTCTTGGTGTTTGTCTTCTAATGAGAATAACAATATACAACTCTCTCAAACATTAAAAAATATATATATATTAAGCACATCATCCAATTGAACTTCACATAATAAGCTCATTTAATCAATTAAAGCTATGTCTGCCGCAACTTTGGCCTCAGCTCATTAAATCAGCAGGCGGTCTTGTAGCGAATTCACAGAATCTCTGAAACACGTCATCCAAACTCTTGGACTCAAGAAAGAGTTAGAGAAGTTAGTGATGATTAGTAACGCTTGTATCCTCGTCACTGCAGGCATAGATAAGTTACTGGCATTGTTCAGTCATTAGCGCCCAACCAACGAGTTCCCCAGAGACAATTATCTCTTCTCGCGCGTTGAGGACCCGACATAGAAGTGCAAAAGTTCAGCCTTTTGCAACCTTCAAAGTGAGAACACCGCTTAGCAAGACGACAGAACAGTTAATACGGTAGGTGCACTCAATATAATTACTTGCGAGGGCAGTCCGGACTCTGGAGACACGGCCAGAGCGCGGGCTCTATAAGACAGGCACCCAACACGGATGGGTGCCAACACAGGCACCTAAGTGATGACAATGCTACCCCGAACATCGCCCCCAGAACCGAGCCATTAATCGTTTATAATGGTTTGTAAAGCCGCTCTATCCTTCCAACCCGGATCAGCAGGCGGCTTTACTGCGCTTGGACCCCAGCACATCAAACACATACTCACTCCAGCGCCTGGACCCCCTTCACATGAACCCCCATCATGTATTTTTTCGCTGTGTGCTAGGCAAGAAGGAGAAAAAGAGAGAGAGCGAGAGAGAGAGAGAGAGAGAGAGAGAGAGAGAGAGAGAGAGAGAGAGAGAGAGAGAGAGAGAGAGAGAGAGAGAGAGAGAGAGAGAGAGAGAGAGGGAGAGAGAGAGAGGGAGAGAGAGAGAGAGAGAGAGAGAGAGAGAGAGAGAGAGAGAGAGAGAGAGAGAGAGAGAGAGAGAGAGAGAGAGAGAGAGAGAGAGAGAGAGGGAGAGAGAGAGAGAGAGAGAGAGAGAGAGAGGGGGGGGGGAGAGAGACTCCTGTGCTTACCAATTAAACACTTCTCGCTCAACCTAAACATTTGCGGGACTAATACACTACACTTGCTCCTAGGGGGAGACCTATGGGCAATGGTGGGAGCTATGGGCAATGACGGGACCTATGGGCGCCTCCCTAGGAGTGCTATTTGCTAATTTGTACACGGGCATAATCGAGGGAAGAGGCTTCAGTAGCAGGCAAATACCAAGTCTATACTGCCGTTACATTGATGACATATTCGTTATAGTAAAAGACCTAGAAGAACTAATTGGTCTAAAAATCCATCAAGAGAAGGAGTCAGGACTCCAATTCACCCATGAAAATTGTAAAAATAACAATCTGCCTTTCCTGGATGGGTTAATAACAAAGCAGAAGCATCGCTAAGCACCAGCCCATATACCAAGCCTACAAACATAGGATTACGCCTAGATGGTAGGAGTGAGTGCCCTCGAAGATATAAAGTCGGCGTTCTCAACTTTTATATTCGTCGAGTCCTTACCCACTGCTCTGAATGGGGCAACGTGAGTAGGGAGTTAGTAAGGAAAACACAAGATTTTTTGTCACATAATTGGTCTTTTCCAGATGCTGTACCATTCGCGACGTGATTACTTTCTCCGTTACCTTACAAAGAATGCTTGTCAATAACACCGGTCTGGAGTTTAGTGCCTCCGTTCTACCCCATTTTTAATATTGGGACTATGTTTGCCTTTTTCCAGACATCTGAGAGATTTCCTGACTTAAGTGTTAACATTTTAGATAACAGGTGAGAGTACCTGTGCAGCTTCCTTCAGCAGCCATGGTGAGATTATGTCTGGCTTCATTGGTTTTATCACGTCTAGTTCCTCCAGTATTTCACCTTCATATCCTCTCACCTTCTCTGTAGTGACCACAATGCCACCCAGTCTTTCCTCCGGCCTTTTATTTTGCAACCTTGGTCTTGATGAGTGAGGTGGTGGTGGTGGTAGGGGGCGGTGATGTCAGGTAGTGGTGGTGCTGGTGGTGGTGCAAGGTGGTATAGTGGTTGGCGATTGTGGTGACATTGGGCAGTGGTGTGAGGTGGTGGTAATGGTGGGGGCAGTGGTGTGAGGTGGTGGTGATGGTGGGGGCCGGTGGTGTGTGTGTGTGTGTGTGTAGTAGTTGTGTTAAGAGAAACGGAATGTTTCAGTGATGCGACCCTTAGATGCTAGACACTGTGTTGGTGGTTCTATTGTGGCGTGGTTGGTGAGGGAGTGAAGGCGAGAGGTGGGTATTAACATGGGTCCCAGGGAAGGGGGGGACACCACAGCGCCTCCCAGGAACAGGTTGACAAATAAGAGCCAGGATAACACACGAGTCCCCGAGGAAAAGAAGAGATGAGTTACCGCCCCACCACCCCGTGTGACGCTAATAACAGGGGTTCCCAGCTGAGTTACGGTCCTCCTCCAACCGCACTTTTCATTATGGATTCTAATCCTTTATGCAGGAAGTGGATGAATAAGTTTCGAGTATGATCCAGATCCTCCCTCACTCATTATGACTAAGATAATAAGTCTTCCTCCATCATATAGAACACCTAGCGACTTTAAAGACGAGTGATAACAGATAAAGCAGTTTACATCACGATATATGTAAATATATAGATATCACGATATATGTAACACATTCCACTGAACAGGAAATAGCAGTGTCTATGAATAGATAAACTAACCGTATTAAACCTAACCTAAACTAACTTATCATAACCAAATATTAACTAACCAAGCAGTGTGCGTTGAGGGAACAGTGTGTTCTCACCTAGATCTGCATGAGGGGTAGGTTGAGCTTGGGTTCTTTGGTCCTGCCTCTCAGCTGTCAGTCTACTGGTGTACAAGTTCATGAACCTACTGGGTTCTATCAAATCTACATTTGAAACTGTGTATATAGTCAACCTCCACTACATCACTGCCTAATGAAACTACTCTGACACTGAAAAAGTTCTTTCTAATGTATCTGTGGCTCATTTGGGTACTCAGCTTCCACCTGTGCGTGTACCACCCGTGTTATATAATCTGTCCTTATCTACCCCTGTCAATTCCTTTGAGACAGGGGAATTGTCTCCCCCCTGTACCCTCACCCCTGCACTGTCTCCTCAGAGGATAGTGCAGGGGTGAAGGGACAGTGTGAGGTTAGAGGGACAGTGTGAGGAGACGGGAACAGTGTGAGGACACTATCCCCCACACCTCCCAGAGGCCAGGGGTGCACCTCAGGTACGGGAATGTGAGAACCTCGAGGGATAAAGAATGCGAACGTGAACACCACCGACGAAAGTATTCCCGTGAAATCATTTCCTTCTTTTTCTGCTTGGTTCCTACCGTCCCGCCACGCTCCTCACCCACAAATATCAGACACATTAGGACACAGTTGAGCAAGTGGCGATCCACAGAGAGGCACTAACGCGTTGCCCTCATTATTTTATAAGCAGTGTTCACTGTGACCTCGTGTAACGGCACGGGGCTAGAGAGACCGGCTCTAGGGTATATAGAGGTCTCTCGGGGGAGCAATTTGGTCTGACATTATTTAGTTCGTGTAGGCGAGCTGGGGAGAACACCGGGCTTTGTTCATGTGAACAGCCAATGGTCAATGGTTCTTAATGGCTGGGCTCCCGCTTGATTACTGGTCTTTGTGTCCAGGTGGTCTTTAATCAGGTGACGTGTGCTTGGGAGAGGGAGGGGGGGGGGGGTGTTGGAGAGGGGGAAGGCGGTCCACTACGGGTGTCAGGTAGGAGTGATAGGGTGTAGTGAGGAGTAGTGAGGAGGAGTACTGTGTGCAAGGGTATTGTAGGGAGAGTAGTGAAGGATATATAGGAGCCGGCCGGCCGAGCGGACAGCACGCTGGCCACGTGATCCTATGGTCCATGGATCGATCCCGCGCGCCGGCGAAAAACGATGGGCAGAGTTTCTTTCACCCTATGCCCCTGTTACCTAGCAGTAAATAGGTACCTGGGAGTTAGTCAGCTGTCACGGGCTGCTTCCTGGGGGTGGAGGCCTGGTCGAGGACCGGGCGGCTGGGACACTAAAGCCCCGAAATCAACTCAAGATAACCTCAAGATAAGGATGGAAGTGAGGGAGTAGTAATGAGAGAGAGAAGTGAGGATGGAGTGATGAGGGGTGGAAGTGAGGAAGAAGTGGTGAGAGAGGAACAGTGACGGAGAGATGAGAAGGAGAGTAATAAGCAGGAAGGAATAGTAATGATGAGTGGCAGTAGTGAGGGAGGGAAGCGAGAGGGAGGCAGGAAGACCTGACGAAGGAGAAATTGTGATTTTTTTTCGCCAGTCTCAGTCTGTCTGTCTGTCTGTCTCTCTCTCTCTCTGTCTCTCTCTCTGTCTGTCTGTCTCTCTCTCTCTCTCTCTCTCTCTCTCTCTCTCTCTCTCTCTCTCTCTCTCTCTCTCTCTCTCTCTCTCTCTCTCTCTGAATGTTGTTGATCTTTCAGTTTACAGACAGACATTCCCACGTGTGTCGGAGCTCAGACTGACCATCCAGGGGGAGAGGCGTGCAACAACTCGTCAACGACCCAGGGAAACGGGCCGTCCGGGCCAGCCTCAACTTGTGTGTGGTTACCTTAATGAACTCCGGCGTCACGTCACCACTTCAGTATCACAAGTTCCGCCAACAATTAGATGTTTGCAAAATGTTGACGTTGGTTTTCTGGAGTGGGAGCGGAGATAGTTTTTAATAAAGTTGGAAGGGTATTCGAACGTACCCTGGTTTGTCTGTCTGTCTAACACCCCCCCCCTGTCTAACACCCCCCCCTGTCTAGCCCGCCCCCCCACACTTCAGAAATTCTAATTCCCTGTCTCTCTCTGTGACTCCAAGTATTACCAGAAACCATATGAAGGTGACACAGACTTAGCAAATAGAAAATATTATTATAGTCATTTCCTGTAACCTGCAAAACATATTTGATACTTTTTTAATTCAAAATATAATTTTTTTTATTGGTCTTCAAGTACATGTAAACTTTAGTGTAATTCAAGCTCAACCTGGACCGCTGTCAATAAATTATTCTCATCTTCGATGGTAATTGGCATTTCGTTACACGTATTAGAACACACGGAAAAAGATCTCGTGAGCACGATAGATTGATTTGCCACAAAGTGCAAAGTCCAACATCTTAGCCTAACCAGAAACGCACGATTCCAACCCACCAACCTAACCTAAGCAAGTAGACCAAACCACACAGTAGAAGGTGAAGGGACGACGACGTTTCGGAGCGTCCTGGACCATTCTCAAGTCGACTTGAGAATCGACTTGAGAATGGTCCAGGACGGACCGAAACGTCGTCGTCCCTTCACCTTCTAGTGTGTGGTCTGGTCAATTTACTTTAGCCACGTTATTGTGACTCATCGCCTGCATAACCTAAGCAATCGCTGCATAGAAAACTATTATTGTGAGCCGCCCCTTTTTCATAACCCATTGAAGTTTGTACGTAGGTCATCATAACGTACCATAACGCCAAGGTATGAACTGAACTTGTTGTCTAAACCCTAATCTGGACATTTCCCTTCTAGTCTGTATATATTACAGATACTGGAGCTCCGCAAATGATGGATCCACTCCCATATTGCTATTAACCTTGCGAGCACTACCACCAACAGCCTGACAGCTGAGTGGACAGCGCTCGGGATTCGTATTCCTTTAAGTTTCGGGTTCGATCACCAGTAGAGGCGGAAAGAAATGGGCAGATTTTCTTTCTCCCGGATGCCTCTGTTCACCTAGCAGTAAATTGGTACCTGGCGGTTAGACAGCTGCTACGGGCTGCTTCCTGGGGGTGTGTGTAACAAAAAGAAGGCCTGATCGAGGACCGGGCCGCGGAGACACTAAAAAGCCCCGAAATCATCTCAAGATAACCTCAAGAAGATAACAGTCCCCAGCTACGCCAGGAAGAGCACATCAACAAGTGGGAATATTTTCTGACCCAACAGTGTTGGTCGAGTAGTCAATTGACTCTGATGGACACATGAGCCGGTCGGCCGAGCGGACAGCATACTGGACTTGTGATCCTGTGGTCCCAGGTTCGATCCCGGACGCCGGCAAGAAACAATGGGCAGAGTTTCTTTCACCCTATGCCCCTGTTACCTAGCAGTAAAATAGGTACCTGGGTGTTAGTCAGCTATCACGGGCTGCTTCCTGGGGGTGGAGGCCTGGTCGAGGACCGGGCCGCGGGGACACTAAAAAGCCCCGAAATCATCTCAAGATAACCTCAAGATGAGTCATGTAAGCCATAAAGGTTTATAGTCACATTCGTGAGTTTATCCCTTGACAACTTGATTCCTGATTTAATGAATAGAAACTTAATAGTTCATGAACAGTGAGATTTGTTTGTGCAATTTGTTACACATTTTGACAATAACACTACAGTACTGAACAAAGGTTTCATCAAGAGGGAGAATTTTTTTTTCGAACATTATTTTAATCAGCAACATCGGCAGGTTTAATAAGGTGAAATTTCTTATACTCATTAGGTCTGTTGGAACAGCAGCTCTTGGAATAACAGACAATGATCTTGAGGTTATCTTCAGATGATTTCTGGGTTTAGCGTCTCTGCGGCCCGGTCCTCGGCCAGGTTTACTTTTTGTTACACACCCCCAAGAAGGAGCACGTAGCAGCTGTCTAACTCCTAGGTACCAATTTACTGCTAGGCGAACAAGGGGCATCAGGGTGAAAGAAACTCTGCTCATTTGTTTCCGCCTCCACCGGGGATCGAACCCGGAACCTTAAGACTACGAATCCCAAGCGCTGTCCACTCAGCTGTCAGGCCCCGTATGATGAAAGCATTGTTCACGGAACTGTAACCCCCTAAGCTTCGACCCCAGACTATCCACAGGCTATGTAGTCGTCCAAGCTGGCGACGACACAAACACACATCCCTCAATTTTTAACACACTTTTTAACCAAAAACTATATTTTCTCCATATATAAATATTATTGTGGATTATAATTTTGTGAATAGTAAGGCCTAGATTAGGTTAAGTCAGGTGAGTTTGTTTAGTTAGGAATTATTTATATTTACAGTAAGGGAGGAGAGGCTATTCGAGCACAAGGAAGTAATCAGTTTTAAGTCGTTTGCAAAGTATTTTTCATTCATAAACTTTGGATTTAACGGCTGAATTAATGATCCCTCGGCGTATATGAGGACGGGCAGTCAAGACACTTGGGAAGGTCTGGCACAAAATGATTGGACAGTCCATGGGATGGCATTTGTATCACTAGATAGTCATAATAAATCTCAAAACATTACTATTTCTTTCTTTATAATATAATCAAATAGACAAGTCACCAGTGATCCGAATGTCTTATGGATTGAAACCTTATTGGCAAAACTGGAAATAAATGACGAAAAGTTTTCTAATAGTGTTAATTAAAATGAAATTAGCGTCCATAATGCATCGTTATTGCGCCACAAAAGATAAATTACCTTGATTTTTAAGTAAGCTTTCATTTATGGAATGAAAACTCTTAGCCAGAAGTGATAATTTCCTTCTAGCAGAGAGCGTTCTCCATGAAACATCAGTCATCTTTCCAGCAAAGAGCGTTCTGTAAGAAAGGGTACGAAGTCCTCTTTCCAGCAGAGAACCTCCTCTACACAGAGGCTAGGCGTCCTGCTCTTGTGACTCATCCAGTTTCCAGTTTCCTGGAAAACTGGACGGAAATTATTCTCGTGAACTTTTATTTATTGCGAAAAGCCAGCAGATGTCGCCCACCGCCACAGTTGGCAGTCGCAGCCACTCACGATAGCTATAACGCCGAGTTAAAATGCACAGAAACGTGGACCTCTCCCCTCCCCTCCCTGCTAAAACTAGCAGTAATACTAATAATCAAAAGTTACCAGGCAACAAGTTGAGCTTCGCGATGCGTCTGCTCGCGCTCTCAGCAGCTAACATTTGTCCCAACTTTTACCATGCGTGATGTTTGATTTTTGTTGAGCCTCCTGTATGTGACCACCTTTGGGTGGAGTTGTACTGGAGCAAGAGGTAGGGTAAACTGTGACCTCCCACAACGCACACTGGGGCAAGAGGGAGGGTAAACTGTGACCTCCCACAACGCACACAGGGGCAAGAGGTAGGGTAAACTGTGACCTCCCACAACGCACACTGGGGCAAGAGGTAGGGTAAACTGTGACCTCCCACAACGCACACTGGGGCAAGAGGTAGGGTAAACTGTGACCTCCCACAACGCACACTGGAGCAAGAGGTAGGGTAAACTGTGACCTCCCACAACGCACACTGGGGCAAGAGGTAGGGTAAACTGTGACCTCCCACAACGCACACTGGAGCAAGAGGTAGGGTAAACTGTGACCTCCCACAACGCACACTGGGGCAAGAGGTAGGGTAAACTGTGACCTCCCACAACGCACACTGGGGCAAGAGGTAGGGTAAACTGTGACCTCCCACAACGCACACTGGGGCAAGAGGTAGGGTAAACTGTGACCTCCCACAACGCACACTGGGGCAAGAGGTAGGGTAAACTGTGACCTCCCACAACGCACACTGGGGCAAGAGGTAGGGTAAACTGTGACCTCCCACAACGCACACTGGGGCAAGAGGTAGGGTAAACAGTGACCTCCCACAACGCACACTGGGGCAAGAGGTAGGGTAAACTGTGACCTCCCACAACGCACACTGGGGCAAGAGGTAGGGTAAACTGTGACCTCCCACAACGCACACAGGGCAAGAGGTAGGGTAAACTGTGACCTCCCACAACGCACACTGGGGCAAGAGGTAGGGTAAACTGTGACCTCCCACAACGCACACTGGGGCAAGAGGTAGGGTAAACTGTGACCTCCCACAACGCACACTGGGGCAAGAGGTAGGGTAAACTGTGACCTCCCACAACGCACACTGGGGCAAGAGGTAGGGTAAACTGTGACCTCCCACAACGCACACTGGGGCAAGAGGTAGGGTAAACTGTGACCTCCCACAACACACACTGGGGCAAGAGGTAGGGTAAACTGTGACCTCCCACAACGCACACTGGGGCAAGAGGTAGGGTAAACTGTGACCTCCCACAATGCACACTGGGGCAAGAGGTAGGGTAAACTGTGACCTCCCACAACGCACACTGCGGCAAGAGGTAGGGTAAACTGTGACCTCCCACAACGCACACTGGGGCAAGAGGTAGGGTAAAGTCTGACCTCCCACAACGCACACTGGGGCAAGAGGTAGGGTAAACTGTGACCTCCCACAACGCACACTGGGGCAAGAGGTAGGGTAAACTGTGACCTCCCACAACGCACACTGGGGCAAGAGGTAGGGTAAACTGTGACCTCCCACAACGCACACTGGGGCAAGAGGTAGGGTAAAGTCTGACCTCCCACAACGCACACTGGGGCAAGAGGTAGGGTAAACTGTGACCTCCCACAACGCACACTGGGGCAAGAGGTAGGGTAAAGTCTGACCTCCCACAACGCACACTGGAGCAAGAGGGAGGGTAAACTGTGGCCTCCCACAACGCACACTGGAGCAAGAGGGAGGGTAAACTGTGGCCTCCCACAACGCACACTGGAGCAAGAGGGAGGGTAAACTGTGACCTCCCACAACGCACACTGGAGCAAGAGGGAGGGTAAACTGTGGCCTCCCACAACGCACACTGGAGCAAGAGGGAGGGTAAACTGTGGCCTCCCACAACGCACACTGGAGCAAGAGGGAGGGTAAACTGTGACCTCCCACAACGCACACTGGGGCAAGAGGTAAGGTAAAGTCTGACCTCACCCAGCTGACACTGGAGCAAGAGGGAGGGTAAACTCTGACCTCCGGTAGTGTTTCAAGTTCCTGCGCTTCTTAATTATGGGAGAGTCGAAGTTGTCAGGTGTCACAACTTGCAACCAACTCTGGTAAACTTATACAGGAAAGAGAATTTCGAAATATAAAAAAAAATTAAAAATGGAAGGAGAATGTACAGAGAAATGAATATGAATTTGTAAAATATAGAGCCAGACAGAGAGAAAGAATGGAGAGAGAGAGAGAGAGAGAGAGAGAGAGAGAGAGAGAGAGAGAGAGAGAGAGAGAGAGAGAGAGAGAGAGAGAGAGAGAGAGCTAGAGAAGGAAAGCTGAACATACTGAACAAAGTGTGGGAAATTTGCTTGAATATTACAGTCTTTGTTTACCATGAATTCATTCATTGTTTTCATTCCTGTCGCTGCTCGCTTCACCTTCATCCGATGTGTTTGTCTGTCCGTATGTCAAGCCTGTCAAGCTGTCAAATTGATTTTTATTCTACCTGGCTGTCAATATGTTTGTTTAGCTGTGTCAGTCTGTCTGACTGACTGCTTCTTTCTGCCTCTCTGTTGTAATATATGTAGTTATACAGCCATTGAATTTAAATATTTTGAATATACAAACTGCAATATAATTATATATATATATATATATATATATATATATATATATATATATATATATATATATATATATATATATATATATATATATATATATATATATATATATATATATGTTGTACCTAGTAGCCAGAACGCAATACTTGGCCTACTATGCAAGGCCCGCTTTGCCTAATAAGCCAAGTTTTCCAGAATATATATATATATATATATATATATATATATATATATATATATATATATATATATATATATATATCAGAAAGCTCTTTATCCCTGAAGGATTCGAACCCGGACAGCCAGGGCTCCATGCCACCCTATGCCCTCTCCTCCACACCCCACAAGAGTGTGGAGGAGAAATCTTTCCGACTAAACACCCTCATCCACATCCCCCCTTGGTCATCATTCTTTCTTATTCCTTCTTCGTCCCTCTGCTCCCATCCTCCCCTCTTCTCCACCTTCCTCACCCCATTCCCCCGCTTCCCCACTTGCCCCTTTTCTCAGAAAATTAATTATTAAGGAGCACTGAAACAATTGTATGGTCTCAGAAGTTATATTATTATGACATCAAAAACTCCTCGAAAATCATATGATATTTTTCACAATTGACCCAGTACAAATGGCCTAGGGTGTTTATAATTACTAATATTTCTTAAGGCATTTTTTTATATATACAAGAGTTGTTACATTCATGTACAGCCACTAGTATGCTTAGCATTTCGGGCAAGTCCTTAATCCTATGTTCCTTGGAATACGACCCCCACGAAGAATCGTTTAACAACCAAGTACCCATTTTATTGTTGGGTTAAACAGAGGCTACAGGTTAGGATTTGCACCCAGTAAATCCTCCCCGGCCAGGATACGAACCCAGGACAAAGCGCTCGCGGAACGCCAGGCGAGTGTCTTACCACTACATCACAAAGATTGTTAAACTTTGACCTAGGCCTGAGTTTGTGTGTGTTGTGTGTGTGTGTGTGTGTGTGTGTGTGTGTGTGTGTGTGTGTGTGTGTGTGTGTGTGTGTGTGTGTGTGTGTGTGTGTGTGTGTGTGTGTGTGTGTGTGTGTGTGTGTGTATGTGTGTGTGTGCACCGGATGGAAGTCAAGCACTCTATGAGGCAGACGAAATGCCTATTATGCAAATTGCATTGCTGTTGCTAAATGACTAACACATTACAAAGTCAATTAAAGCCCAAGTTGATAATTTACGGCACTCTCCAATGTTGCAAAACCATCAATTTTGGGCATATCCGCACACTGTAAATGAAATGTTGTTCAGGTCAATGGTGCTGTGAATACTTGATTCCTCGCAATCAATGCAATTGTCTGCTGATGTCTGTTTCATGAGTCGAGGTGTGGCCAACGTCGCTGATCGTTACCTTCTTATTATCATTGCCAGACGACTTTCGTAAGAGCTGCATGTAGCTAAGGAAGTATACATACATATTCTTCTCTGAAGCTATGTGTCCCTACAATTGCACCAGAGGTGGTATCCCTTTTAGATTATATATATATATATATATATATATATATATATATATATATATATATATATATATATATATATATATATATATATATATATATATATTGGTGTATACTGGCAGCAGGTTTTCTTTCAAACATGTTTCATTGAATATGACCGCATATTCTGTATTTATTATTTTCCGGTTTAGGGCTTCTATCCCTCTAACTATTTTCTTAGCATCAGGGCTTAATTGAAATAGGAGTTCTCCAAAACTCATTTTCGTACTTTTAAGGTGAAGAAAAGAAGTGATTTACTATAGAGTGTATTACACTTATTTGTATAATTTGCACGACGTTTCGAACCTCCATGGTTCATTCTCAAGTGAACAGATCTTACAATACTAGTTGATTTTATACCCGCATTAGGTCAGGTGATAATACAATGAAGGTGAAAACATGGGGGGATACATAAGGGATAAACATAGGGGCTGCAGAAGGCTTATTGGCCCATACGAGGCATCTCCTATCTAAACACAAAGATTAATCCAGTGTAATTGGCCAATTACATGATTGTGATAAACAACACAGAAATCATCGATAGATACAGCGATAGCAGGCGGCTTGACGTTTGCGAGGCACTACACATCAAGAAGTCAACACCAGCAATCAACAGCCAATTATTGCACAACTATATTCTACCCACCTCAAGACTCCGCTCCAATATAGAAGCATCAAGAAATATGGACCAATAGGCTTTCTACAAACACTTCTATTCAATACCCATTGTTTGTGTTCTGTCTTGTGTTGATACTTTTAATACCCTATTAATATCCCCTTTTTGTGTTAATGCCACATCACCCCTCCCACCTCACTCAAATGTAGATATAAAATCGGAGATACGTAAGTTCTATTCAGTTGTGTATTTGTGAACTAAAAGTCTTTGAAAATGTAATAAGTTTTACGAAACGCGCCCGTGTCGCGTCAGACTAGAAATAAAAATGAATTTTGGAGAATTGATTTTTGATTTACCTCCAACAGTGAAGCGTAATGTACGAAAGATTGAGAAAATTCGTGTTAGAATTATTAATCTTACTTTTTCGGTCATATTTAATAATATATATATATATATATATATATATATATATATATATATATATATATATATATATATATATATATATATATATATATATATATATATATATGCAAAGAATAAATATTAATAACGTGGCTGAAAACAATAACTCAAGCTATACATATAAAATGAAATTCCTGACGCTTATGTCACCTCAGGACACTTTCATGTGGAAACTGAGGCATACAGGAGAAGGAATACAAGGGAGAATATGGAACGTGGGAGGAGAAGCAGTGAAATGTTGGTGCATAAACAAAGCTTGATCAACGAAATAAAAGGATCTCCCTAGATGAAAGGAGAAACTAAAAAAAATATAAAAATAAGCTGAGAAGAGATTGAAAGTAAACACGAATCTGTAAAAGAAAGGAAAAGAGAAAGAAGACAATTAGACACCAAGAGAGCACATGTGGCGGGATAGCCAAGCCAGTCACGCTCCCCTGAGATGCTTACAACATTCCACTGTGAACCGAGAAAAAAACAGAAGTCAACAGCAAAAAAGCCAGGGGCCAGATTCACGAAAGCACTTACGAACGTGTACATCTTTCCTCAATCTTTGACGGCTTTGGTTACATTTATTAAACAGTTTACAAGCATGAAAACTTCCCAGTCAACTGTTGTTATTGTTATAAACAGCCTCCTGGTGTTTCGGAGCTCATTAACTGTTTAATAATTGGAAACAAAGCCGCCAAAGATTGAGAAAAGATGTACAGGTTCATAAGTGCTTTCGTGAATCTGGCCCCAGGACTAAATTTAATGTTGGGCAGGTTGTGTACGAGAGCAGATTTGGCAAGTCTTTCGCGCTAATGCAGGTTCTTCCTATTTTTTCACCTACCACACCCTTATCTTTCTTACCACCTCCCCTTATTATTGTCCTACCACACCCTATTGTTCCTACCACTTCCCCCTTATTTTTGGCATAACACCCCAATCTTTGTTTTTTTTACATTAGTGGAAGTTAATAGTGTGGTTGACAGATGTTTTATGGGAGATATTTTTGTGACAGATGTCAAGGAGACTGATAGGGTGACAGATGTTGTGGAGACAGATGTTAAGATGAGATATGTTAATGTTAGAGATGTTAGGATGAGATATGTTAACGTTACAAATGTTAGGATTACATGTTTGTGTGTCAGATGTTAGAGTGACAGATATTAGAGTGACAGATGTTAGAGTGACAGATGTCAGAGTGACAGATGTTAGAGTGACAGATGTCAAAGTGACTGATGTTTAAGTGACAGATCTTAGAGTGACATATATTAAGGTAAAGAACAGGCGATAAAACTACAAAAGTTCCGAGAGATTTCCATGATAGGAACATTTGTTATGACATTGTGAAGCAAATTTTGGTCTCAAGAAAAATGGCGTAATTCGTCTTGCTTACACGCGATAAAATGTCGCTTTTAGGTATTGTTATCATAAATGCCTCAGCCTCTTCCAGTCAGCTTACATACGTGGATATCGTTGCGATATCACTATGATAATATCGCTGCAAAGAGGAAAGGATTCTTCATTCAAAGTCTCATTCAGAGATTTTTTTTTAGTCATTTATGCCATAAAAATCAACACCAGGTATTGACAGTTGAGAGGTG
The DNA here is from genome assembly GCF_040958095.1 of Procambarus clarkii. Classification (NCBI taxonomy): domain Eukaryota; kingdom Metazoa; phylum Arthropoda; class Malacostraca; order Decapoda; family Cambaridae; genus Procambarus; species Procambarus clarkii. The sequence goes on along the minus strand of NC_091200.1, from coordinate 2,756,098 downwards.
GAACCAAAGAGCCGAAGTCAGCCCCGCAAGCACAACTAGGTAAGTACAACTAAGTGAGTACACGAATTTTGGCAGTGCTCTGAGGTCTTAATCTGAAGGACCCGGGTTCAATTCCCGGGCAAAACAGAAACAAACGAGCAGAGTAATTTTTTTTTAACCTGATGCACCGGTTCACTCAGCAGTAAATAGGTACGTGACAGTTAGACGGCTGCTACGGGCTGCTTCCTGGGGTTGTATGTACGTGTATTAGAGAGAAATATAAGTAGTAGACATAATAAAAAAATATAGGTTAGCAAGGCGGGGTTTAAGTAGTAAATAGTAAAAATATACACTGATTTAATAAAGGAAAGTTCAGCTTGACACTCTTAATGAAACTTAATAATAAGATGGCAGAAATCAAACAAGAGAGAGAAAATGGGTAAACTCAGTAGTCCTCTATTGCCAGAAGGCATTCTATTCTACTCTCATTAGACATTCCTTCTCAAACTCGAGAAGCTGCCTGGGTGGGAGAATACCTCTCTGAAAGGAAACAAAGGGTTACAATGAGAGCAGAAATATGAGAGTCGAGAGAGGTTACGAGGATGTCAAGGACCTGACAGAGTAAATGGGTTCTTTCATATTAATTGTTTGCAGATGATGCAAAACTAATGAGAAGTGTCGGGACAGAGATAGACTGAAATTGCAAATGGATATAGACACACTCCAGATGTTTGAAAAATGGCTGCTTGAATTTAACAAGCCATATGCAAACACACACTCGCGTGCGCGCGAATACGCACATGTCTCGTTGCAAACTTTTGCACCATGTGTGTGTATTCACCTATTTGTATTCACCTAGTTGTGCTTGAGGGGGTTGAGCTCTGCTCTATCGGCCAGCCTCTCAACTGTCAGTCAATCAACTGATACTAACTATTAACTAATTCCCCCCCCCCCCCCCCCCCTGCACACACACACACCCAGGAAGCAGCCTGTAGCAGCTGTCTAACTCCCAGGTACCTATTTACTGCTAGGTAACAGGCGAATCAGGATTAAGGAAACTCTGCCCATCTGTCTCCGCCGGGTGCGGGGACCGAACCCCGGTCCCTAGGTCCACGAGAATAGATCGCTGTCCACTCGGCCACCCAGCCCCATCTGGGTGGGTGGCCTTGTGTGTGTGTGTGTGTGTGTGTGTGTGTGTGTGTGTGTGTGTGTGTGTGTGTGTGTGTGTGTGTGTGTGTGTGTGTGTGTGTGTGTGTGTGTGTGTGCGTGTGTGTGTGTGTGCGTGTGTGTGTGTTCTCACAAATACGTGAGTACACACACACTTCCAATGAGACGGAAATGGGGGCAGAGAGGAGACGGGAGGGAGGAGAGGAACTTGGAATTAGTTAAGGAAGGAGACAGAGCTGTGAGGGAGCTACTTAGCGAGAGAGATGGGAAGGATGAATGGCATTAGAAATGTTCACCGTTGTTACTGCTGACGATAACAAGATAATGTCCCAGCCTGTGAGGGCGTCATGATAACATATCTCCGACATAACAATTTCAATTTCGTATTTGTTGATGGAGTGTTTTTAAGCAGCAATAACATAACTGGTGAACATAACGCATACAATAAGAACCAGGAACGATGCTCGCGACTCCTGCGAAGTGAGCACCAAGTTGGTCACAGGACCTTGAGAGACACTACAAAAGTATAACGTTGAGTGTCCTGGTGTATCAGGGCGAGTCACAGCACCTCACGCCAAGGAAGTACTTAAAACACTGTATATATATATATATATATATATATATATATATATATATATATATATATATATATATATATATATATATATATATATATATATATATATATATATATATGTCGTACCTAGTAGCCAGAACGCACTTCTCGGCCTACTATGCAAGGCCCGATTTGCCTAATAGGCCGAGAGATTTTCTTTATTTTCAATAAATTGTTTCCTAATGGTTTATTTTAAAAATTATTATTATATTATGTTAAGAACATAAATTATTGATTTAGTTTCGTTAGTTTAGGTTAGGTAGGATTGGTTAGGTTCGGTCATATATCTACGTTAGTTTTAACTCTATTTAAAAAAAATTAGCTCATACTTAATGAAATGAATAGCTTTATCATTTCATAAGATTTTTTTTTTTAAATATTGAAACTCCAGAAAACTTGGCTTATCAGGCAAATCGGGCCTTGCATAGTAGGCCAACAATTGCATTCTGGCTACTAGGTACAACATATATATATATATATATATATATATATATGTCGTACCTAGTAGCCAGAACTCACTTCTCAGCCTACTATGCAAGGCCCGATTTGCCTAATAAGCCAAGTTTTCCTGAATTATTATTTTTCTCAATTTTTTTTCTTATGAAATGATAAAGCTACCCATTTCATTACGTATGAGGTCAATTTTTTTTTATTGGAGTTAAAATTAACGTAGATGTATGACCGAACCTAACCAACCCTACCTAACCTAACCTAACCTATCTTTATAGGTTAGGTTAGGTTGGGTAGCCGAAAAAGTTAGGTTAGGTTAGGTTAGGTAGGTTAGGTGGTCGAAAAACAATTAATTCATGAAAACTTGGCTTATTAGGCAAATCGGGCCTTGCATAGTAGGCATAGAAGTGCGTTCTGGCTACTAGGTACGACATATATATATATATATATATATATATATATATATATATATATATATATATATATATATATATATATATATATATATATATATTTTCGGTATATTGTTGTATAAGTGTGTGTTTTCTGTAAACTGTAGCATTGCAATAAAATCATGTAAAAAAAATAAAAAAAATAATAGGGGTGGTAGGAGAGGAAAAGATTAAAGTATTCAGTGAGAATCCACAAGGTCTTCTCTGAACACTATTTATTTTCTTCTTCGAGGATGTGGGTCCCTTTAATTAAACCAGTGGTGGTACCCCTAAATATATAAGAAAAATAAAATATATATATATATATATATATATATATATATATATATATATATATATATATATATATATATATATATATATATATCTGTTCTTAAGTAAAATATTTTCTTAATAAAATTTTGATCACCTAGTTAGAAATATCGATGCACTTTAATCTCACTCAGTTTTTGACCTAAATTCAATATTTCTCAGAAACATATACGTATATTTAAATCCTTAGTTTAAATAAGTTCCTTCACTACATATAAAGATGGAAGCTCCATCTAGGAATACAGTAGACACTCTCTAAACTGGTCTCAGAAGACAGCTGACTGAAAACTCTAAGATTTGTTCTTCCAATCTGAAAAGCGACCAATTTGAAGGCGTTCGACCTAACCAAAAGCTTTCAACCCTAAACAGTCCACTTAACCTATCAAGGCCCATTGCTCATTAGTAAGAAGTAACATCAGTATTGCGGTGCTCTTAATTTCGTCAAAACAGTGAAATTTTAACGCTGAGGACAATTGCATAAAAAAAGGTACACGATCTCTCAGCAACCTGTGACTGCAGGTTGCAGAGAGTCGGTCAACTCTTATGCAACTCTGAATTCAGAAGGGAGTGAAAGGTCCTTATTATCGAGGACAGGAAGTTCGGCATATAGAGGTCCTCCCCAACTATTGATTGACCTTATCCCATTATGCAACCTCTAACAACCATCTAACTATTGAAGCAAGGTAGACATACCTAAACATATTCTATCCTTCAAGGATATATTTTATTATTTCATTAAATTCTCTTGAACTTGAACTCTCAACAAAAGATTTAATGCTTGTCTAGTTGTACTTACGGAGGGTGAGCTACGGCCCTCGGGTTCCATCTCTCAGCCCTTAATTTATTGGTAAATATATATATATATATATATATATATATATATATATATATATATATATATACACATATACACAGGCTTGTTCGCATTTGAGTTCCTCATGTGTGTCCCAAAGAATGAGGTGATTTGATAAAATACCATGCCCAAGATTACCATCAGAGTGCCGGTGGGAGGATGGGAAATTAGCCTCCGCTACCATCCTCTTTTGTCCGGTCGTGATGGTCGAAGGGTTAAGGTATCCTGTACATCAGTTGCAGAGTGCTTCTGGCAGTATGGGTTCGAGTCACTTCTGGGGTGTGAGTTTTAAATTAAATTAAACCTAAATATATATATATATATAGGTTGTAGAGACTATTCACTTTCTATTGATATTAATATTTCACTGCTTTCAAAGCTGCTGCGCTCGTTGGTTTTGTCATTATTAATTTTCATTACCATTGTCAAGCTTTCATTATGAGTCATGTTATTATAGACAACGGTTGTGTCATCTGACAGTTATGCTTCCCTCAGCCATGCAAATGTGGATGTAATTTGCAGTTAATAACAGCAATTTTATAGGCTCAAACATTTTTCGTATTGAAAAATATGAAAAAAATATGCTTTTGTGTCACTTCTGATGTTAAATATCTATATATAATTTATATATATATATATATATATATATATATATATATATATATATATATATATATATATATATAAAACAACAAGCGCCATCAAATAATTTACAATTTTCTTCAGCAAATAATTGTCTGCGTCTCTAGGTGGAGTTATCGATAGTTTTCTTCCTTCATCCCATTTTCTTAAATTATTCCTCAGGTTTTCCTCTAAGATATTCTTATTTTCGTTGTTGGAAACGTATCTTATTATTATTATTATTATTATTATTATTATTATTATTATTATTATTATTATTATTACAATCTTTATCATCATATCCTTCTCGGCGTTTAAAGATTAATTAGGACCATATGAGCCACGTATAACATGAAACAGATAGATAATTAGTATGAGTTTTGTTTACAAATTACGCCAAGGATTTACATGTGATAATAGAAATAATCTTGACAATAATTATAATGTATTAGTTTTTAAATTATGAACTCTAAAAATAACTCGGCACTACACGTAAAGACTAAGTAATGACAAACGTAACAGGTACTGGTTGTGGCCACTACCATGAATAGGGAGGCACTGGCTGGGGCATCTACCATGTAAGGAGGGGTACATATCTACCATCATAGAGGGGTAGATGCCCCTCTGGCCGGGGCATCTTCCATCTACAGAGACCCACTGGCCGGGACATCTACCACGTAAAGAGACCCACTGGCTGGGGCATCTACCATGCATAGATACCCACTGGCTGGGGCATCTACCATGCACAGAGACCCACTGGCCGGGACATCTACCACGTAAAGAGACCCACTGGCTGGGGCATCTACCATGCATAGATACCCACTGGCTGGGGCATCTACCATGCACAGAGACCCACTGGCTGGGGCATCTACCATGCACAGACACCCACTGGCTGGGGCATCTACCATGTAAAGAGACCCACTGGCTGGGGCATCTACCATGCACAGATACCCACTGGCTGGGGCATCTACCAAACATAGATACCCTCTGGCTGGGGCATCTACCATACATAGATACCCACTGGCTGGGGCATCTACCATACATAGATACCCACTGGCTGGGGCATCTACCAAACATAGATACCCTCTGGCTGGGGCATCTACCATACATAGATACCCACTGGCTGGGGCATCTACCATGCATTGATACCCACTGGCTGGGGCATCTACCATACATAGATACCCACTGGCTGGGGCATCTACTATGCATAGATACCCACTGGCTGGGGCATCTACTATGCACAGATACCTACTGGCTGGGGCATCTACCATGCACAGATACCCACTGGCTGGGGCATCTACCATGCACAGATACCCACTGGCTGGGGCATCTACCATGCACAGATACCCACTGACTGGGGCATCTACCATGCACAGATACCTACTGGCTGGGGCATCTACCATGCACAGATACCCACTGGCTGGGGCATCTACCATGCACAGATACCCACTGGCTGGGGCATCTACCATGCACAGATACCCACTGGCTGGGGCATCCTACCATACACAGATACCCACTGGCTGGGGCATCTACCATACATAGATACCCACTGGCTGGGGCATCTACCATGCACAGATACCCACTGGCTGGGGCATCTACCATACACAGATACCCACTGGCTGGGGCATCTACCATACATAGATACCCACTGGCTGGGGCATCTACCATGCACAGGTACCCACTGGCTAGGGTATCTACCATGCACAGATACCCACTGGCTGGGGCATCTACCATGCACAGATACCCACTGGCTGGGGCATCTACCATGCACAGATACCCACTGGCTGGGGCATCTACCATGCACAGATACCCACTGGCTAGGGCATCTACCATGCACAGATACCCACTGGCTGGGGCATCTACCATGCACAGATACCCACTGGCTGGGGCATCTACCATGCACAGATACCCACTGGCTGGGGCATCTACCATGCACAGATACCCACTGTCTGGGGCATCTACCATGCACAGATACCGACTGGGTGTTTCCATTACCATGGCTTCAGAACCACTGGCTCGGAGGCCCATCATAACACACAGACCCCCATATACAAACTCACCACTGTAGATAACATATCAGATACAGACATAATAGTTTCACCATTGCATAATAAATCTTAAACCATTAAAAAGCTGTTTTGATATGAGACGACTTCAGCGCAGCATTGAATTCCTTTCGAAGACACGCGATCATGGCTTCAAATCTGAATTATTTTGTGCCTTCTCCAGACATCCACAGACGCCCTGAAGGTCCACACTTATAGTACAGACAGTAAAAGACACAACAACGGGCCAGAAAATTACGAACCCAAACCACAAATCAGAAAATAAAGGAACTGAAAACGTTTCAATCCGTCCTGGAAAATTATCAAGTAACCTTGATAATGATAACGACTTAATAATGGTCCCGGACGGACGGAAACGTCATCTGTTCCTTTATTTCCACATCTGTGGGCTGATTGTCAGAGTTATATTGAGCATTAACTGTAGCTCAGGCGACCGCACCACTCAACATGCGGACCACCTCGGGTTACGGCCATAACTCAAGTGATAGTCAGGATTTATGTAATAAATTTGCATACACTTTTGCCCCTCATTTCCGTCCAGGCGTAGCAGCTCCAACAATTCGACAGTAAAGAGGTAATAAGGAGCGTATGAACCACATTTAGTACGGTCAATGGGTAATAAAAACGTATAGACCACATATAACACGGTAAAGGGGTAAATAAAACCAAATAAACCCCCCTACAACACAGCAAAAAGTGTAGCCACACATTCCAAGACTTCATCTGCATGTAAGACTTACAAGCACTATGAGGCAGGACGTGACTAAAACAACCTCCAGACGGGTCGAAATGAAACAAGTATTACCTTCAGTATATATATCCACTATTATTTTCCTCCACGGCGCCGAGTGCGTTGATATATACGGCGCTATAACTCCCAGAAATGGATGACGAGTGAAAAATAGGAGGTCGGCCTACACTGAGGAACACCGCACACTGACTCCTGCTGAGGTGAAAAAGTTAATAGCCAAATAAATCAAATAAATTAAGCATCATAGAAAAATTGGAGAGAGAGAGAGAGAGAGAGAGAGAGAGAGAGAGAAAGAGAAAGAGAGAGAGAGAGAGAGAGAGAGAGAGAGAGAGAGAGAGAGAGAGAGAGAGAGAGAGAGAGAGAGAGAGAGAGAGAGAGAGAGAGAGAGACGTGTAGTGCATGACACAAAGACAGTTGGTAATAGAAAGATTTCATCCCGTAAAAATAAATCACTCAAAATAAAATAACTAATCATAAGCTCGTTAAATAATTATACATCTAATGTCATTCAGTTCAAATATTCGTCTAAAGTATGTACATATTCCTATATCTATTGAGCCATAGATATAGATCATCGAGCCCCCGACCTATTTACAGGCAGGCCGGAGCTCAGCCACCGGGTCGCAGAGGTCACAATGGGGAATGAGGAAGCAGGTGACAACACTGCCACCCAACCAGCTCTTAAAACCTTCCAGGAGAACATGACTGGTAGCCAGTGGCAGTAGTGACAATACTCAACCCTGGACTGAGTCCTGAGACTAGGGACCCCCGTGGTCTTCTCCCACGGGGGTCCCTAGACGGTCCGAGCCGAGGATTGGGAGGTCTTCACTAACAAGGGTCCCTATAGACGGTCTCACCTCACCTGTAATTATCCCAGGGGCTCTGAGATGAGACGTACCTGCGTCTCCCACCGTAAAAGACGTGTTATTAGAAAATTTCGCTGCTTCATCTTGCCGAGCTTCTCGCCTAATTGGAAAGTTGATGAGAGAAAAAAGGTGAGTTTGTCGAGGCACAACCAAGCTCTTCGCGATTGTTTATTATAAGGAAAGGTTTGAAATACAAGTAATTGCCAAAGGAAGGCGCCAGGACTGGACGGCAATACATCACTGCCTGAATATATATATATATATATATATATATATATATATATATATATATATATATATATATATATATATATATATATATATACTATATATATATATATATATATATATATATATATATATATATATATATATATATATATATATATATATATATATATATATACTCACACGCAAGTTGGGATGCCCGGCGATGTCCAGGTCGTAAAGGTCTCTCTGTCTTTGTATCTCTATCTCTCTTTCTCTGATTCCCTGTCTCTGCTGTTGTCTGTCTCTGTCTCTCTGCGTCATTGTTTGTCTGACTGTATATATCTCTCTTTGTGTATATCTGTATATCGCTATTTGAATTGTTGTCAGTCTCTCTACGTCTGTTTTTATGTCTCTTTGTCTTTTTTTCTGTCTTAGTCCGTCTTTAATTCTCTATCTGTCTGTCTGCCTGGCTGTCTCTGTCTTTGTTTCTCTATTTGTCTGTCTGTCTGCCTATGTGTATGCCTGTCTGTCTGTCTCCCTCTGTCTCTGTGTATGTCTATCTGTCTCTCTCTATGTGAATCAGAGTTTCAGTTTATTTGCCTTTTTCTTTGCATCCATGTCTGCGTCTCTCTGTGCATGATAATGCTATCTGCCCTGAGACTTTTATGGAACGTGTATTAATATCTGGGAGATATTTGAACAACATTGTTACTTTATTCACTCTCATATTCACTAATGCATCCTCGTAAGGTCATTATCAGCAGAAACCCGTAAGCCATTACGGCCATGCAGCACTTGGAAGGGATATGAGAATACGGATTCGGGATGGGACGAGGGAAAGGAATGGTGGCCAACCACTTAGACGGTCGGGGATTGAACGCCGACCTGCATGAAGCGAGACCGTCGCTCTACCGTCCAGCCCAAGTCATTACAAAATAAAAAATGGGGATCAACGGATATTTTAAAAAGGGTTTTAAAAGTGTTACTAGTAATGCTGTAGAGGAGAAAGAGAGAGAGAGAGAGAGAGAGAGAGAGAGAGAGAGAGAGAGAGAGAGAGAGAGAGAGAGAGAGAGAGAGAGAGAGAGAGAGAGAGAGAGAGAGAGAGAGAGAGAGAGAGAGAGAGAGAGAGAGAGAGAGAGAGAGAGAGAGAAGAGAGAAAGAGAGAGAGAGAGAGAGAGAGAGAGAGAGAGAGAGAGAGAGAGAGAGAGAGAGAGAGAGAGGGAGAGAGAGATGGAAGGGGGATGGGTGGATGGAAATAAAATGGGTGTGAGGGGTCGTGGCAAAACCAGTGCGTTCATACCGGGAAAGGATAAGAACGGGTAAAAGTCTTTAACTGAAACATTCACACCGGTGGAGGCCAATAGTGAAGGTGACGTTCACCTCAACAGTGCGTTCATACAGGGGGGGAAAAAGAGAATGGTACGAGGGGTCGTGATGATATCTTGGGTTCATATCTGGGAAAAAGTGGATTGGGAAGGCGGAAAGGGGGAAAGGGGGAAAGGGGGAAAGGGGGGATTTGACGTAGGATGGGCAATAAAAAGCATGCATGCTGGAAGGTGTAGCCAACTCCCCGCACACTCCGACCGGGTAAATTGCTTAAATTTCTCAGTGTGATTGAATTCTCCAGAGTTTAACGCTAACATTTTACATCACAGATGGAACTCTTTCCATCCTACTCCCACTGCAAGATATGTGACGAGAATAATTTATATATATATATATATATATATATATATATATAAATATATATATATATATATATATATATATATATATATATATATATATATATATATATATATATATATACATATATATATATATATATATAGGAGATGCCTCGTATGGGCCAATAAGCCTTCTGCAGCCCCTATGTTTATCCCTTATGTATCCCCCCATGTTTTCACCTTCATTGTATTATCACCTGACCTAATGCGGGTATAAAATCAACTAGTATTGTAAGATCTGTTCACTTGAGAATGAACCATGGAGGTTCGAAACGTCGTGCAAATTATACAAATAAGTGTAATACACTCTATAGTAAATCACTTCTTTTCTTCACCTTAAAAGTACGAAAATGAGTTTTGGAGAACTCCTATTTCAATTAAGCCCTGATGCTAAGAAAATAGTTAGAGGGATAGAAGCCCTAAACCAGAAAATAATAAATACAGAATATGCGGTCATATTCAATGAAACATGTTTGAAAGAAAACCTGCTGCCAGTATACACCAATATATATATATACATATATATATATATATATATATATATATATATATATATATATATATATATATATATATATATATATATATATACATATATATATGTATATAATATTGAATATGACTGAAAAGGTAAGATTAATAATTCTAACACGAATCTTCTCAATATTTCTTATGTTTTTCTTCACTGTCGGTTGTAATAAAAATATCTAAAAAAATAGGAAATTACTCCAAGCCTGCACTAAAGAGGCACCCTTCGTGAGCTCAGATGGGCACATGTATAAGCAAGTAGATGGGGTCGCCATGGGTTCTCCCCTAGGTGTCCTGTTTGCGAACTTCTACATGGGCACCATCGAGCAGAGAGTCTTAGTTGACATGGACTTGAAACCTGCCATATAATGCAGGTATGTTGACGACATTTTTACACAGGTACCTGATGCCAGATGTCTGCAGCAGCTGAAGGAGGCATTTGAGCAAAATTCTGTGTTGAATTTCACGTACGAGATGGAGAACAATAGGAAGCTGCCCTTTCTGGATGTAACAGTCACGGAAAGGAGCGGAGGCTTCCATACTGCAGTCTACACCAAAGAAACAAACATAGGAATGTGCCGCAATGCCAATAGTGACTGCCCAGACAGGTACAAGAGGAGTGTTGTCAACTCTTACGTCGACCGTGCTCTAAGCCACAGCTCAGCTCAGGATGGAAAGAAGTCGATGAAGAACTCTGTAGGGTAAGGCAAGTCCTTGTCAACAACGGTTTCTCTAACGGTTTTGCTGAAGACATCATAAAAAGAAAGGTGAAACGCCATGCAACCTCTGAAGAGTCAACTAACACAACACTTATATCCCCTATTTGACTGTTTTACAGGAACTTCTTTTCGACGGCTCATTAAACGGAGGAAAGGATCCTGAAAGACATTATTGATAGGAACGTTATCCCTACAGACAAAAATCAGAAGATACAATTGACAATTTACTACAAAAACAAAAAAACGGCCAACCTACTCATGAAAAACTCCCCAGTTTAATTATATTATATTATATTATATTATATTACAATTATATTACATTATACTATATATATAATATTATATGATGATGTTCGTCCTTCAGGGTCGAAGATGACTATAACTTCAATATATCAGTCATATAAAAATATATATTCAATATATAAATAACACCTGATTGTGTCCAATACAGGTGTTAATAGCGCGGTGTTTGAGGTGAAGGGCTCTCCACCGTCGTGTCTCCCTGCGTCTCAGGTGACCACCGCTGAGTCGCAATTCGAGTCACCATTCGAGTCACCACGAATCACCTTCTGTGGTTGAGTGTTCAATAAACCCTTGAACTATATGTTTAACACTTCTCTAACCCTGTCCATGGAGGACAGAAGAAAATGTATATATGCTGGTTAGCATTGTAAATGTGTGGCCACGTCTGTGGTAGAAAATAATAATAATAAAAAAAAAAAAACTGAGCCGCACTCTAATTCTGACCTCGAGGGATGACAACTGCTTTTACCGTGCCACCTTCGAGGTGCGCTTCGGGTTCCGCGTGTATTGTGCCAGCGTTGACAACACTGGTGTAATTACCTAAGTGTAATTACCTAAGTGTAGTTACAGGATGAGAGCTACGCTCGTGGTGTCCCGTCTTCCCAGCACTCTTTGTCATATAACGCTTTGAAACTACTGACGTTCTTGGTCTCTACCATCTTCTCTCTCACCTGGTGTGGCGAGACAGCGGTGCTAATGACCTCATCCCGGTCAGCCGAGCGGACAGCACGCTGGACTTGTGATCCTGTGGTCCTGGGTTCGATCCCAGGCGCCGGCGAGAAACAATGGGCAGAGTTTCTTTCACCCTATGCCCCTGCTACCTAGCAGTAAATAGGTACCTGGGTGTTAGTCAGCTGTCACGGGCTGCTTCCTGGGGGTGGAGGCCTGGTCGAGGACCGGGCCGCGGGGACACTAAAGCCCCGAAATCATCTCAAGATAATCTCAAGATAATCTCGCCAGCTACCTGCCACGGCCATTATTGATCTTCCTTATTGGTGTTCCTGCTGGCACTTCCATCATTACTAATAATATACTTGTAAACCTTTTACTCTTAATGTTATTAATACCTTCGTTAATACTAATAACCACTTAGCGGGAATAACGGTGCTCACCACAGCGACATGAGACGTAGATGTACTTGCCTAATTATGCTTGCGTGATTTGAATTCTGGCTCTATGGTTCCGCCTCTCAATAGTTAACTGGAGTACAAGATCCGGAGACTATTATATAAGGGGTCTGTCATTTATTAATTTCAAACTGTGTATGGAGTCAGCCTCCGCCACCTCACTTCCCTGGGCACTCGATTTGTTTCAGTTCTCAGACTCTGAAAAATGTATTTAAGTTTCTGTGGCTCATTTGGGAATTCAGTTTCCACCTGTGACCTCTTGAACAAGTACCACCCGCGCTAGTCTGTCATTATCTGCCCTATCAATTTATATGAGAATTTTGTAGGTTGTAATCATGTCTTCCCTAACTCTTCTGTCTTCCAGTGATGCTAGGTTCAATTCCTGATCGCCACTGAAAGCCCCATATAGTTTTTCAATTGATTGATCCGATAATCTCTTATTGCAATTGCAATTAACAACGTTAGCGGGGTTGAGATACCGGTCTCCTGTGCGGGCAACAGGCGGAGGAGAGAGCTTCCAGTCCGACATTCCAGGAATCACTAACTGGACGAGAGCAACGTCTCGCCTACACTCGTAAACTCCCTACTACCGCAGTCCAAGAACCGCGAGGGACACACTTTTTGGTAATAACATTTTAGCTCCTTCTGACAGGAGCTGAGGGGAGAGAACCTGAGCCCCGAGGGCGGCAGTATAGCTCCCCATGACAGGAGCTGAGGGGAGAGAACCTGAGCCCCGAGGGCGGCAGTATAGCTCCCCATGACAGGAGCTGAGGGGAGAGAACCTGAACCCTGAGGGCGGCAGTATAGCTCCCCATGACAGGAGCTGAGGGGAGAGAACCTGAGCCCTGAGGGCGGCAGTATAGGTCCCCATGACAGGAGCTGAGGGGAGAGAACCTGAACCCTGAGGGCGGCAGTATAGCTCCCCATGACAGGAGCTGAGGGGAGAGAACCTGAGCCCCGAGGGCGGCAGTATAGGTCCCCATGACAGGAGCTGAGGGGAGAGAACCTGAACCCTGAGGGCGGCAATATAGCTCCCCATGACAGGAGCTGAGGGGAGAGAACCTGAACCCTGAGGGCGGCAGTATAGAAAATCTTGATCTGTGGGACGTCTGCTCACGCACTCACACTGGGTACGCCTGGGAGAGGCGGGACCAAAGAGCCGAAGCTCAACCCCCGCAATCACAACTAGGTGAGTACTTACTGTATAAAATATAGCCGATGTTGATAAATAAAACATTTGTTTTTTTCGTCATTCATACAATAGTAAATAGATTTACATTTAATTGGGAAATAATTTGTAATGAGAGGAAGTGTAGTTCACATTCAGAGTTATAAATGATAAATCATTTAAAGCAGAGAAACAAATAATAATTAGTAAAACAAATTAGAATAATTATATTAAATAATTGCTATGATCAAATGTGTAAACAGGACAGGAGAAAAAATGGTCCTTAAAAATAGGACATGAAAAAGTTGGTTAATGGCAATTAGTTATGAAGGGTAATGCTGTCTGTCATCTTGCATGGAGCACAGTGCTTCTAGTGAATCGAACAGAATGCTTCAAGTCAATAGGACAGAAGGAATATATTTCAAGGCAATCGGGAAATGCATTTCAAGTCAATGAGACAGGAGTAAAGAGCTTCAAGTCACTATGGGACAGTAGGAAGGTGCTTCATGTTAATCGGACAGGAGGAAGCCCTTGGTTAGGAATATTTACTTCAGTGACATCATACTTACACTAACCTCATACTTACACAGACATCATACTTACACTAACCTCATACTTACACAGACTTCATACTTACACTAACCTCATACTTACACAGACATCATACTTACACTAACCTCATACTTACACAGACATCATACTTACACTAACCTCATACTTACACAGACATCATGCTTACACTAACCTCATACTTACACAGACATCATACTTACACTAACCTCATACTTACACAGATATAATACTTATACAAATGTCTGCACACTAACCTACACATACACAAAAAATAGGTTACCACCTGCCTTGAGTCTCATCGTTACCAGACTAGTGACAATATTTTGGATATATATATATATATTGGCGCTCTGCGTATCTTTTTAATAATATACAAACTACGATGATCGCACTGTGTTACAAGCACTCAGACTTGTATGTGTAGGGTGAACAAGTTCACCCTGTTCAGTCAAGTTTTTGTTATCCTGTGAGAGGCTTAACATGAGGAGTTCCCTATCTCTGATGAAGCGTATATCATGGAAGGGAACTGTGATTTTGCGTCATGGAATGAAGAACCATGGAAGGGAACTGTGATTTTGCGTCACGGAATGAAGAACCATGGAAGGGAACTGTGATTTTGCGTCATGGAGTGAACAGCCATATAATGAATCTTGTGAGTAAGGCTACCAAGAACTTTACAGCGTGAAGGCATCCAACATCTGAACCACAGATCTGGATGGCCGAACCCCCTATCCTGTCTCCGACGTCTGGACCACAGTCCTGGAAAACTCGCCTCACAACCTACCCATAACCAACCTGTGTCAAATTCCTGGATCATTCAGCCCCATCTATGCATAACCTTCCTCTGTGGCAAAGGCCTGGATGGCTCGCCCTTTTCTCTCTCCAACTTCCAGGCAGGTTAGACGATCACACACGGTGAGTCTTTTTGATAATCAACTCTTTCTCCCTGGACCTGTCGCAGTCACTAATATAAGCTGTGAGCGTGTCCTCGCTGGTTGAATCTGCCTGCTCTCTCCAACGGTACTTTGCTGCCCTCCAGGGTTACACCGCTGCCTTTTAACGCTCGAGATGTTATCAGACTCAGTATCAGCGAAGAGTGAACAAATAATTCCTTGACCATTTCCCCACACGAAACAATCCTCAGTAAAAACAGATATCATGGTAAATATTCTGATCTTTTCAGAATTCGAATAATATGGTGCAACAAAAAGGGTCGTCCACCGGCGTGTTGCTAAAATTTTACGAATATTGTGGACTTGATCTGAAATTAAAAAGATAATGTTTGCCTTGGTCAACCCGCAGATCTTCCAGTGATGAAGATCTGCGGGTTCTCAACTATTATCTCAACATAATAGGTCTATTACACCCGATTAATCTTTGTATGTGCTTCGTCCCCTATTATCCCCCTATTTATCCCCTTGCCTTTTCCTTTATTCTACTTGTTTTCTCACGTGACCCCGTACTGGTATAAATCTAACGAGATCTGTAATTTCTTATCACTTGAGAATGAACCATGTAGGTTCGAAACGTTGTGCAATTGTATAATAAATGCTATACCTTCTATAGTAATTCACTTTTTTTTCACCTTGAAAAACGAACATGAGCCTAAACGAAGGCCTATTGGCCCATACTTTCTCGTGCTGCTTCTATGTTGGTTCGGGGTCTTGAAGTGGGTAGAATATAGTTATGCATAAATTAGCTGTTGATTACCGGTGTTGACTTTTTGATATGTAGTACCTCGCTGATGTCGAGTCTTCTGCTAAAAATAAATTTTGGAGAGTTAATTTTTCAATTACCCTCGACAGTGAAGAAAAACGTAAGAAATATTGCGAAGATTCGTGTTAGAATTATTAATCTTACCCTTTCGGTCATATTCAACAACATATATATATATATATATATATATATATATATATATATATATATATATATATATATATATATATATATATATATATATATATATGACTGTCATACTACGGAGGAAGAAATGAAACAGGAATTTCCTTAAGTACTTTCGTATATTAATAAATCTTCAGAAGGAATGATTCCTTCTGAAGATGTAATAATATACGAAAGTACATAAGGAAATTCCTGATTCAATTCTTCCTCCGTGGTCTGACACTGTCATATTTTTCATCACGTGTTAATTTTCATGATTTACACGCATATATATATGTATATATATATATATATATATATATATATATATATATATATATATATATATATATATATATATATATATATATTTATATATTCGGCAGAATATGTATTCTGGAGAAAAAATTAAATTGAATGGCATAGAGTATTGTAGGAAGGGTGGAAGAGAAGGAGGAAGAGGGAGAGATTAGATGATGGAGAGACGTAAGAGTGGGTGTGAGAGAAGAGAAAGTTGGAGAGAGAAGAGAGTGAGCAAGTGAGAGGCAAGAGAGGATGAGCGAGAGGCGAGAGATGAGAGACAAGAGAAGGGAATGGAGAGCCGAGAGGATATGAAAGAGAGAGAGAGAGAGAGAGAGAGGGGAAAACCAAGAGAACGGGGAAGGGAGAAGCCAGATAGCGTAAGGGAGATAAGAGAGCGAGGGATGGGAGAGTAGAGAGCGAGGAACGGAGCGGCTAGAAGTGCGGAGGGAGAGGCTAGAGAGAGAGAGAGAGAGAGAGAGAGAGAGAGAGTGAGAGACTCAGTCTGGTTTGACCAGTGGTGGAAGCAGGATGTGTACCAGCTTGGGCGCGCGCTAGACTGCACCGACTGCCTAGTACCGTACACTCTCCCTCCACAGTCAGACTAGGGCCTCGGAACTGTGATACAGAGTGCCAGTTAGGTCCATGGTGGCGCGAGCAACCTCGAACGCGCGTTCCCAGTCTAGTGCTCGTAACATACGCCCACTGAAATGTAATTTAAGACTCGAACCTCATTAAACAGTGAAGATTTGAATGATTCTGTCATGTTTATTATTAACTATTATTATTATTTGTAATGGTAATGTCTTCTCACAAACATAATAATATAAGAAAAAAAATCCACACTTGTATATTTGTGAAATTTTTGTAAGGAATTTACACCAAGTCTGTCACACTTTCCTAAGTGTTTTGTCATGGTCTGAGTGTGTGATTAGGACGGATCTTAGATCTCAACGTCTAATCACGATTAGTCGATTAGTCGATTAGACGTTGAGAAGTAAGTCTCGTCCTAATCACACACACTCAGACCTTGACCAAGCACTCAGGAGAGTGTGAAAGACTTGGTGTAAATTCCTTACATAAAATTGACAAATACACAAGTAGGTTTTTTTTATTCCATGTTAATATTATTATTATTATTATTATTATTATTATTATTATTATTATTATTATTATTATTATTATTATTATTATTATTATTATTATTATTCCTCCCTGGCCGTCCTCTTTAGCTGTCCTCCCTGGCTGTACCTGCCTGTCCTCCCTGGCTGTACCTGCCTGTCCTCCCTGGCTGTACCTGCCTGTCCTCCCTGGCTGGACCTGCCTGTCCTCCCTGGCTGTACCTGCCTGTCCTCCCTGGCTGTACCTGCCTGTCCTCCCTGGCTGTACCTGCCTGTCCTCCCTGGCTGTACCTGCCTGTCCTCCCTGGCTGTACCTGCCTGTCCTCCCTGGCAGTACCTGCCTGCCCTCCCTGGCTGTGCCTGCCTGTCCTTCCTGGCTGTACCTGCCTGTCCTCCCTGCCTGTCCTCCCTGGCTGTACCTGCCTGTCCTCCCTGGCTGTACCTGCCTGTCTTTCCTGGCTGTACCTGCCTGTCCTCCCTGGCTGTATCTGCCTGTCCTCCCTGGCTGTACCTGCCTGTCCTCCCTGGCTGTACCTGCCTGTCCTTCCTGGCTGTACCTGCCTGTCCTCCCTGGCTGTACCTGCCTGTCCTTCCTGGCTGTACCTGCCTGTCCTCCCTGGCTGTACCTGCCTGTCCTCCCTGGCTGTACCTGCCTGTCCTCCCTGGCTGTACCTGCCTGCCCTTCCTGGCTGTGCCTGCCTGTCCTTCCTGGCTGTACCTGCCTGTCCTCCCTGGCTGTGCCTGCCTGTCCTCCCTGGCTGTACCTGCCTGTCCTCCCTGGCTGTACCTGCCTGTCCTCTCTGGCTGTACCTGCCTATCCTGCCTGGCTGTACCTGTCTGTTCTCCCTGGCTGTACCTGCCTATTCTCCCTGGCTGCACTTGGCTGCCATCCCAAACTATAATACTTGCTGCCTTTCACTGGCATCATTGTAAATTGAATTGGAAAAATATGTATTTTTTTCGATGTCGACCGGAAACGTCGCAGTAAAACGCCTAAAACTATTTCTCGATTTGTAAATATTCAAAATGAGAATCATTGTGATTTTTCCGTTTGTAAATTTTCTTAATTATATATATTTTTATTTTTTGGGGGATTCTTTTGAAGCATATATATTAACTGGGGTTTGAAAGGAATATATCGAATATTAATCTGTATTTTTGTGTTTATTCATTGTATTTTCGAAGCTTATATCCTTTAGTAAATATTTGAGAGCTGTCTCACCAGTCTGTTCTCAAGATTTGACATGTGGTCCACATGAAGTGGTTTTGTCTGACCAAAAACGTACGAAACTAAACGGTATATCTTAATTTCGAACTCAAATACTCAATTACAGAGATAGAGTCTATTTTGGTGTGTTTTTGTTTATAATTTGACTAAACCACCGTACTTTTCAGAGATAAAAATTATCAAATATTTAATTAATCATTATCATATGATAAAAAAATGAATTAATCATCCGATAGCTTTATGGTTAAAGAGCCATATTATAATAACTGTGTCTTCTCTACAGATTGTTATCAGCTAATTATGATAGACTTAATAGCGTTGATTCTAGTGATATCGTTTTAGTTTCAGATATGGACAATATTTATATAAAAAGCACACTATAACTATAGAATTAAAACAATTACTAAGTTTGATATTGTAAACACGTTTAAATTATTTGATGTATGCGTCGTTTTTATCGATGGTAATATGATTATTAGTATTTTATTTGAAAAGTCAACAATACTTTCAATACATTGGAAATTTTCCGAAAGACTGATGGAGCAGCAAAGTTTTCTATAACAAACTTATAAGAGATTTTTCATTGCTAGAAGTTAAGAGCATCTGTTCAGTTATACACCCAAAAGCATCTATATAATATTCAACAGAACTTTCTGGCTATTTACGGGGAAAAAAATATATATGTATTTGAAAAGAATTATATAAATTTCTAAAATTGCTAAATAAATAGCAATACCCAATCAAATTATTGCTATAATAGTCTAGCTGGCCAGTTGGCAACCGTGAACATTGATTAACAACGAGACCTGGCTGTTGTCTACCGCCCCTGGCTATATAGACATTATATGACAACGCGGCGAGGTGCACGCTGAGTGGTTCAAGTCCCACCCATTAGTCACGTTGTGGGGGATATTGCATATTCGCAGTAATCAAGAGGAAGGTATTAGGTAATGGCGTCCTCTTAACTTTAATTATTTTTGTATTGATTTCCTCACTTATACAAAAATAATTTGTACTTATTTGTACAAATTATTTGTAATTTGTGCTATGGAATTTCCTACCATAGACGTAGCTATGGAATTTCCTACCATAGATGTAGCTATAGAAGGAAATAAATTAACATTATGAGGTGATCTTAATAACCCTCCTGAGGTTGATAGCCAAGAACTCCACCACCGAACGAAACAACCGATAGTATTAATTGAAAAAAGTCACCAGGATAATAGTTAGTGTTACGTTAATTAAACCAAGACCCCAAAATTATGACCGAGTTGTTAAAATCTTCATAGAATACAATAATATTATTCCTGCAGGATTATTCCTACATCCCGGCTTCTATCCCACACCATCCCGGCTTCTATCCCACACCATCCCCTAACCTCACCACATTATATGCAGTGATAACAAGTGAAATACAACTCCAGATTGATATAAAAAAGTGTATTTGATATCTGAACTACAAAATAGAAACACAAATATAATTAGGAATTTTTTTATGTTAATGACATTTAATCGGACATAGAGGGAGTGTTTCCAGCAACTGTGGTTATAATTGCGAGATGTTATAGTTGACAATCACTAGTCTACTGCTGCTGATATCTTACACTTGAGGCATTAGAGGCCTGAGTCGTCGAGGAAGTAGAGAAGTACCAAGACGAGGTGGATGGGCCTCTAGTGGAGTCCGGGTAAAGCGAACTGGCCGGATAGAGGAGTGTGCGGAAGGATGGACGGTCTCCGAGGATCGGGGACGTTCATCGCCTGTATCATCCCCGCCTGCTGCCTTGCTGTTGTCCTCTCTGGTACGTTCCTGATAGTCACTGTTGATTGATTGATTGATAAAGATTAAGCCATCCAAGAGGTGGCACGGGCATGAATAGCCCGTAAGTGGTGGCCCTTTTGAGCCATTACCAGTATCAACAGATGATACTGGAGATCTGTGGAGGTGCGACTGCACCCTGCGTGACGGGAGATGTCTCCCGTGTTTTACAGGAAGTCACTGTTGCTAGGTATTGTCTTACATTATGCAGACCTCTTTCCACCTCACCTCTCTCTCTCTCTCTCTCTCTCTCTCTCTCTCTCTCTCTCTCTCTCTCTCTCTCTCTCTCTCTCTCTCTCTCTCCCAGTGACGCTCGTAGTTTCATAACTCTGGGGAAAACTTTGATCTCTCCAAAATAAGATTCCGAACTTACGTTTGCAGTACAAGTAACTTTGTTAACCACTTTCTGCAATAAGTTCAAGCAATCTTATCATTTATGGGGCCAGAAATGGTCTCTGAAATCGCGGAGCTTCTGCAGGTTTGTACCGGCGGGGGCTCCAAAGGGGCCACGATAGTAACTATCTTTTGTAGTGTTGTTACCGAAGGATTCCCAGCGATCCCTGAGCGGTGTCTTCAGCAACAATGTCGAGGGGACAGCTTTAACCCTTTTAATAAGTATGCTCCTGAAATATATTGATATATTTGAACACACACACACACACACACACACACACACACACACACACACACACACACACACACACACACACACACACACACACACACACACACACATATATATACATATTACACATTGGTGAATACACTAAAAGGCTGGAGGTTGTGGGTCTCTTTGGGCTCCTCAGCTTCTGGGCGGGAAGCGAGAACACAGCAGGCGTTTCCCCCTCTGGATCGCCACATTGAAGCGCTGAAACTGGAAACTTGTAGCTCTTGGGTTTTTGGTAGTGTCAATCAGCCTAGAACCCAATTCTCGGAGAAACTTCAATGCACCTTTACCCCAAAGACAAAGTATCTCAGATCTATGGGAAGAAACGTGTACTGCCCTTCAAATTGCTTTTATTTTTTGTAATTTCACAGCTTCCCTGCAATTAGCTGTACCACATGCTCGTTCAGCATCGAAGCATACATAGATAGTAACTAGAGCGGACACAGATGTGTAGTTCCAGACCAGATTTCTGCACCCTCTTCCAGGGGCATATTTTGATGCTGTCAGGGCAAAGCGATGAATTGCCTGGATTTTGGGCCATTAGAATGCGAAGTTTTCTCTCTACTGGGCACTAGGAAGAGGAACGGCTCCTGTTGATGATGACTGTAGCCATGCAATTTGTATTGGTCAGCTTCCACTCTGTTGCAACTAAACTTGTATTTAGTGTGAATTGAGGCACCATTGCAACATGGAGGGTCACTGGATCTAGACCCATTGTCTGCAGCAGACAAAGGTACTGCCAAAAGGAAGTCCTCTTGCACTGGGCACCCACCACTCTAAGAGGGGGGCTTTTCCCTGTTGTGATGTTGCAGCATTGAGCATGGCATCAGCTATTTTTGTTCACCACTAGGTTGTCCCAGCTCGACCATTTGTTGACTCTGGTTTGAGTGTTTGGGGCTACAAGGACCTCCTTCTAATTTGAACATAAAATATAAGTAGGATTGTCTTTCCGAGCCTTCTTACCTCAGAGGATTTCTTTTGCAATGTCGAGTGACGTATAGGATGAGGAAAGAAAGGCTGGTAGCGCAAACTGGGAGGTTGTGCGGACACCAAGGTCACCGAATCTGACGGGTCAGGTTGCTTGTTTCCACCGAGAGTCGCAGCATATTGGTGGTAGTTTCTTAGTGATACCTAATGGTAGTAATGTATTGGTAGTAGTTTGTGCTTATGAATAATTGTCTAAGTGTTGTAGTTATAAAATTTGTCGCTAAGCATGTGGTTTCATGTTTTCTTAATATGATCACACATAATTGTACACGTTGCCAATGGTGTATGTGGGTGTGTGTATACATACATAAATTCATACATACACAATCCAGTGGCTGTCGTGTGTTGTGATCGGTCCTCAGAGAGGAACGGTGACGAATGTTCAGCAGGGAATGTTCACAAGAGAACGTCCAGAGTACCCAACTAATAATTGTCCACGTAACTTGATGAGTCACACAGACATGAATGGGAAACTTTCCTCGTCATCTCAACTAGTCACCCGGCTGCCTCTCTACTGCAACACTGCCTCACACACGTGACTGTGTCTCGCACAGTTGACACAAGTGACTCCCACAAAGAGGACGTGAAGACCTCCTGTTATCAAGGTAAACTTGGTGAAGAGGACTCCAGGAAGTGATCTCCCAGCCACCTGCCTCTGCCAGTCGTCTAGGCCATAGTCCTGCCACAGATTATGGCAGGTTTGGTTGGAGGTGATACATGTATCACTGTGTATCATGTATCCTTCCTTCCCTGTGACACATGTCCTGAGGATTAGGATATGACTCCTTCCCTGAGATTTGGTGACGATTTCCACACCGTTTCATATCTTAAGTCTAAAGTTATATCTCATTATATTATAACCAGGGTGTGCAAGGTATTTTGTAAAATCAATAATATTTTGTAATAATAATAATAATAATAATAATAATAATAATAATAATAATAATAATAATAATAATAATTTTATAACAGTAACAATAATACAAATAATAACAGTATAATAGCAAAGATTATAACTATTTAATGCTAGTAACATTTTTCCATTGTTTTATCTGATGCGATTAATAGGAGGAACGAATTTGTTTTTACGACTCAACATCAAAAGAGGTTCAATTACTGAATACTTCTAAAACTCCCGCTTAATTCTGCAACTTTTAACCTTCTCATTAGCGTCTCTAAAACTCTCTCTCTCTCTCTCTCTCTCTCTCTCTCTCTCTCTCTCTCTCTCTCTCTCTCTCTCTCTCTCTGTCCCTATTTTAACCAATTCCACAGCTCGTTCGTGTGCCTATAATTATCTTATTCAATTTCGATCAAGTGTGAGCCATCAGGCAGAGATATGGACCCATTGCAGTGATACCAACACATGTTTACTCTACTTCTTATTACGTCAGTAACATAAATACCAAAAAAACACCAAAAATATGTATATATATATATATATATATATATATATATATATATATATATATATATATATATATATATATATATATATATATATATATATATATATATATATTACATACACATCGAGCTGGATAACCTAACCGGTTCCGCAGCTTGGTCCAAGGCCTAAGTCCCAACAGAACACGTCACTACCTACTTGTTATTGTTTAAAGTAAGCGAGGAACGCTGGAGAGCTAACAAAAATGGCCGTGACACTAGAAAGACCAATCATCAAAGGATACTTCAGCCCTGAACATAGCCCAGAACTTAACTAAACTCACAGTGTGCATACACCGGGCTACTGATTGCGGCTCTTGGTGTATACCTTCCTCAGAGGGGACGCTCAGACGGCTAATTAGGCAGTTAGGAGAGCTTCAACAGTGACTCCTCACTCCTCTCTACTGACGGTGCGGCTGGCATGTTTGTCTAACATTGCCGTTTGGAGTTCTCGTTTCCACCCGATGTGTAATTTCTCATCAGTCACCCCTTCGGAAGACAATAATTCTTGTGAGGATAATAATTCTTGTTATCACATTGGCTCCGTGATAGACGATATCCTTATTGGAAAAGATAGCTTCGTTGTTATCGAATCCATACTAAAAACGAGAGGGGGTAAAGGAAGGTATTTATCAGAAAGCGGTAAGCTAGTGTGACCATATTGCCCACAGAAGGGATATGAGAAAAGGATAAAAGTTAGGATAGGAGACTGAGAGTGACGAGGGATATTGGTGAGGTGCTGACTCTCTCTCAGGTACTTCTGGATAGAAACAGGGAACTACTTTAACGTTAATATTTGATAAGGTTATGACAGCCATTGTAGAACACTTTGGCGGCCCCCCTAGAGGCTAGATGAGACTTGGTGGTGGTGTGTTGGTGGTAGTGTGTTGATGGTGGTGTGTTGGTGGTAGTGTGTTGGTGGTGGTGTGTTGGTGGTAGTTTGTTGGTGGTGGTGTGTTGGTGGTAGTTTGTTGGTGGTAGTGTGTTGGTGGTAGTGTGTTGGTGGTGGTGTGTTGGTGGTAGTTTGTTGGTGGTGGTGTGTTGGTGGTAGTTTGTTGGTGGTAGTGTGTTGGTGGTAGTGTGTTGGTGGTGGTGTGTTGGTGGTAGTTTGTTGGTGGTGGTGTGTTGGTGGTAGTTTGTTGGTGGTAGTGTGTTGGTGGTAGTGTGTTGGTGGTGGTGTGTTGGTGGTAGTTTGTTGGTGGTGGTGTGTTGGTGGTAGTTTGTTGGTGGTAGTGTGTTGGTGGTAGTGTGTTGGTGGTGGTGTGTTGATGGTAGTGTGTTGGTGGTAGTGTGTTGATGGTAGTGTGTTTGATGGTAGTGTGTTGATGGTAGTGTGTTTGATGGTAGTGTGTTTGATGGTAGTGTGTTGATGGTAGTGTGTTGATGGTAGTGTGTTGATGGTAGTGTGTTTGATGGTAGTGTGTTGATGGTAGTGTGTTGGTGGTAGTGTGTTGCTGGTAGTGTGCTAGTGGTACTGTAAGTGGTTTCAGCTATGACTCCCCAAGACCTTTAGGTAGCAGGTAGCACACAGTACACAGACGCTGCTAATACGTGTAGGTAATAAATGTTCAATAAAAGTTTGTTTATGGTTGATAATAGCCCAAGTTTGGCTGGGAAACCTGGTTAAGTCCTCTTCAGTGTTTACTGATAGAGACCAGCGAAGATGTTACACAGAAGTGTGTTGCGGTAAGAAATTTGTGGTGTAAGTTGAAGCGAATTAGATTAAGTTTGTGGAAGGGAGCTGAGACTCCAGAGTCTAGACCATTGGTTCAAAACCTGTGGTGGTCCATGGTTCTGGTTAGTGTTATGTCTTGAACACACACACACACACACACACACACACACACACATGATCACTACCTACAAAATTCTCAGAGGAATTGACAGGGTATATAAGGATAAACTGTTTAACACGGGTGGTACGCGAACAAGGGGACACAGGTGGAAAATGAGTGCCCAAATGAGCCACAGAGATATTAGAAAGAACTTTTTTAGTGTCAGCGTGGTTGACAAATGGAATGCATTAGGAAGTGATGTGGTGGAGGCTGACTCCATACACAGTTTCAAATGTAGATATGATAGAGCCCAGTAGGCTCAGGAACCTGTACACCAGTTGATTGACACTTAAGAGGCGGGATCAAAGATCCAAATCTCAACCCCCCGCAAGCACAACTAAGTGAGTACACACAGGGCATGTGGCTGAGTGGACAGCGCTCGGGACTCGTAATCCTAAGGACCGGGAATCGACCCCCATTGATGGCGGAAACAAATCGCCAGAGTTTCTTTCACCCTGATGTCCCTTTTCACCTAGCAGTAAATAGGTACTTGGGAGCTAGACAGCTGCAACGGGCTGCTTCTTGTGTGTGTGTGTAGGGGAAAACAAATTGTTGATTGATTGACAGTTGAGAGGCGGGCCAGAGCTCAACCCCCGCAAGCATAACTAGGTGAATATAATTAGGTGAATACAACTTTGTGTGTACACACACACACAACGCTCGAGGTCGGGTGTTCGAAGCTCCTAGTGCCCAAAGGAGAAGGAAATATATATTGTGATAACAAAGACGTGTATGAAGGTAAACACACGTAAATAACATTAGTGCAAAAAGGCTTCAAGCCTCCACACGAAGCCACCAATATCTGAAGCTGTGTTGCTCTCTTTCGATTAGAAATGTAGGACTAATCTATAAATTTTTAACTTGGATCTAAATTATCACACAGAGGTTTTCCCTGCATTTTGTTATACTACAGCAATGCACGTTCAGAATGTGTTATACGTGTTTCCTGAGTATGCTGTATAGAGTAAGGGATGTGTATAGTTTAGTATAGAATGTGGTGCGAATGTGCAAGTTATTGGAACAATTTAGATTTAGATTTTCAATTTGATCCGTAAGTGATTTGTGCAAATCATTATCGTTGTGACTGGAGTGAATACGTCTACAGTTGTAAATAAAGTATAACTTACTGTTAAACTGTGAGACTTTTATTGGCTAAATATTTATTATCAAATGAAAATGATGGGAATACGATTCTAAAGGTGACAAATGCTCCATCGCCAGGTATTGTGCACCGATGGAGCTTCTGAAGGTGATCATTGTGTTAGACTGAAGGGGTTTTCTTTAAGAATTTGGTACCTCTTTATTTACACCACTTTATAGCTTCCACTTGAGAGGCTATTTGGCCATTACAGCCCCTTAGATGTCCCTGGCCTTAATAATCCATCCCTCTGATCCCCCCTTCTTTTCCTTGTCTATCAGCCCTCCACTCACTACTCTTCCATTTAACACCTCCCTTCACCCCTAACCCTTCTCTCACCTGACTACCATTCCCCCCTTAAAGTCCCTTCCCCACCAGTCGTCTCTTTAAACCTTCCCCATTGGCACCTCTCCCCCAGTGACGCCTATAATGATACCATATATACAAATTACATTTTCGAAGTCCCATTTTAACCCAATTTAGGTTACTTGTTGAGGCTTCCTAATAATATTTTATGCTTACACTCCAAATTGTGGCAATGTAAAAATAACTTGGCTTGCGACCTCGGTTTCACATTACAAATATTGTTTTGTTATCACCGACACATCGGGTGAAAACTGTAGAAAAGTGAGCTGAGTTCCCCTGCGACGTTGTGTAATCCACATCGACGTTTTCCCTTGAGGTCCGTTTTCCAAACTGATATGCATATTGCCTTGTAACTGCTCCGTTCCTCTAATACCGAGATATTTCTCAGCGTCCGCAGACCTTCCCTGGAGAGGAGGCCCTTCGAATTCAATGGAAAATCGCATTTCTTTGCAGTTTCTTCCTCTCTGGTGCCCAACCACTTGGGCTGGACGGTAGAGTGACCATCTCGCTTCATGCAGGTCGGCGTTCAATCCCCGACCGTCTAAGTGCTTGGGCACATTTCTTTGCAGCTTCTTCCTCTCTGGTGCCTAATGGAATGGTGCACAACCACTTGGGCTGGACGGTAGAGTGACCGTCTAGTTTCATGCAGGTCGGCGTTCAATCCCCGACCGTCTAAGTGCTTGGGCACATTTCTTTGCAGCTTCTTCCTCTCTGGTGCCCAATGGAATGGTGCCCAACCACTTGGGCTGGACGGTAGAGCGACTGTCTCGCTTCATGCAGGTCGGCGTTCAATCTCCGACCATCTAAGTGCTTGGGCACCATTTTTTCCCCAAATCCTTATCCTGTCCGTTTCCTAGTGCTATATAGTCCTAATGGTTTGGAGCTTTCCCTTGATAATTCCCTTTCCTCCCTCTCGATAGTCAACGATACTGTTAACACAGTAACAAAATTCTAGATTTTAGTGAAAGATTTAACACATTCGGCTAGGGGCTAGAGTACTGTCCTCGTGTAGTGTTAAATATCCTATTTATAATTATCTATTTAAATATCCTGTTCGTGGTTATTTGTGTATATGCAATTTAACTCTGGGTTAGTGGCAGAGATACATTGAGTATCTGGATTGGATTGGATTCCCAATAGATTTACTAATCAAACACCATAATATCATCTAATATATATACACTTGATGCAACACAGATACACAAGAGGCACGCTTTATATGCACTATAAATATGCAATAGATTCATAATATAAACACCCCAGATACACCAAAGCTACACCATGTATACACTATATACATACAGTACATTCGACGTAAATGAACCATGTAAGCGTCATAGGTACGCCACAGACAAATAATATACATCACAACACATAACATACACACACATTACATACATTATGGACCTAAAACCATAGTTTTTCCTGGGAAAAAGGCTGTACCAGCGCCAGTACTCCATGCGAAGTCATTATGATAATTACTAAACAAAAAATGTTTAGACATTTTACATGAGAATTACAGTGGCTCAAAAAGGCTCGTCCTGTCGAGCTCCAACACAATGATTACTGGCTGATGTTTATCGACAGATTTGCTTTCCAATTCAGCCGCCAGTTTTATTAAGTGGAACGCAAATAATCCCTGTCACTATGTCCGTAATATATTTTCACTCCCGCGTTAGCTGGCTATACCATCACGGGATTTTAATATGTTTAAAGAATTAAATTGTTTTCGGACAGCTAAATTAAATTAACATTACTTGAGTTAAAAGTAGAGGCATTGCGGACTAACCAAAGCGTTTTTTAAGAACTGAGGCAGTGTTAATAAACAGAGTATTAGGGAGTATTTGGGGGACATTTTTACTGGACAGACTCATAATTACCTCATAATTATGGTAAGGTAATTATGAGGCGAGAGCGCTAAGCCACTTCGGCTATACAGCTCTTGCAAGAGAGATGAGAAACTGGGATAGGAAGGAATAGTGCCCAACCAACTGGACCACTGGGCATCGACCGCTGAAATGCAAGAAGAGATAGAGATCTATTCATCTTCGCTCTACCGACAAGTTTGAGTGGTTTGACAGGCAAGGTGGTGCTTGATAAACCTCTGACGACACTTCAATTCAATTCAAATAAGTTTATTGAGGAATACGTACACACAAAGGGATGAGGTAGCTCAAGCTATTCTCACCCCGATTGGAGCCGATAAGAAGCATCATGTGAGGTCATTCCGTGGCGGTCATTGGTCTGATTGGTTGTTAGATGAGCATTTTGTGGCGTGCGTGAGTGAACACGCTCATCTCCCATGTTCTACACTTAGTTCAAACTCATCATCATCATCGGTGGCCTGTACGGAGGACCGAATTAATAGTTTAGAGCATGGAAGGTCTCAGGACATGACTTTCAGCGCTAGATGCTCTCTCATATGCAGTATTTGTCAACACCAACAACATTTCTTACAAAGGCGAAGGGCAGCCGAAAGTGAGCACCATCTAGTGACAGAGTTACTAACTGTTTTGACAGTCATTGTTGCGTAAACACTGTTACCTCGTCCTGTTAATTTAGCCACGAGTCATCGCTGGTGATCTGATGGGCAGTAAGAAGACGCTGTGAATTCGCGACAGTTCCCCGAGCTAGTTAAGTGACCTGAGAGGTCTAGTGCTCTAGGTCTAGACCTCTTGGTCTAGTGCGGGAGGAAAACACCATCTAAGATGGTCAGTTTCTGTGGAGTTCCTTGAAGGCATTACATTTCTAACCAGTAGAGAGACACTAATGGAACTATAAGACCACTCGAACACAGTGAAGAAGCTAACTCGACATTACAAATTGTGAAGAGTCCAGGAACTGCTATTAATGTTTTGGTAGGTGGTAAATTTTCCAGGATGTGAAGGAAGGTGTATGGAAGACAGTGGGATTCGAACCCCAGCCAGCTGTTCTGCTAGCACAATCCCCCCCCCCCCCCTCCATCCCCCCTGAAGTGATCATTCTATTCACAGGTGAATTATGATAACCAAGATGACTGAGAGTTATGTCGTTGTTGTCTTGTGTGGACGATATTTATTCACCCTCTACGATTACTACAGCATTGTCTTATATGTATCAGGGTACATATAACTTATTAATGCAAGTTATTGTAGTAACGATGAGGACCAATTGTAAGTGGAGTTGGATTTGGACAAACCGGAAAAGCTTACTTATGTTGCCAAACTAACCTAACCTAACCTAACCTAACCTAACCTAACCTAACCTAACCTAACCTAACAATCTTAGCATTAATACACCCCATCAGAGGCCTCATATAGTACATATATATGTGCTATAATAGAAGTTGTATTATAGCCTGACGCTAATGCGTTTCGTTGACCATGTCAACATTACCAAAGGCAGAGTATAACTGGTTACAATTGATTGATTGATTGATAAAGATTAAGCCACCCAAGAGGTGGCACGGGCATGAATAGCCCGTAAGTGGTGGCCCTTTTGAGCCATTACCAGTATCAAGAGCTGATACTGGAGATCTGTGGAGGCGCAACTGCACCCTGCGTGACGGGAGATGTCTCCCGTTGGTTACTATTTTAGGGAAGTTGGATATATAGCCCAGGGGGGGGGATTGAAGTGAGTCACCTCACTATGACCCCAAAGGCCAACTATACACACAGAAATCACAATAGCGTGATGAATCAAATGAATAAATTCACAAGGGTTCGAATATAGTAGGTTCGAATCCTCGTCACGGCCCTTGTGGATTTGTTCAGGCCAACTATAGCTTACAATCTCCTATATTACAATGATGGCTAAGGCAGTGTGTGTGTTGGATGTTTCGTCGTGTTATCGAAGAAAGGAAGGAAATTACGAGGGGAGAGCGCTAAGCCAGTATTACTATACAGCTTGTTTGATCTAAGATAACACATCATGTCAAGATATCTGGGGTATAAATCTCGATGTTCAGTAGGTGGGTGAGTGTGTTGACTTAAGGTGGTTGGTCTGGAGGCATCTCGTGCAGCCCCAAGGGTACGGGGGTGTCGGGGGCTCGGGGCGGCTCGTGCGGCCCCAAGGGTACGGGGGTGTCGGGGGCTCGGGGCGGCTCGTGCGGCCCCCAAGGGTACGGGGGTGTCGGGGGCTCGGGGCAGCTCGTGCGGCCCCAAGGGTATGGGGTTGACGGTGGCTGGGGGCAGCTCGTGCAGCCCCAAGGGTATGGGGTTGACGGTGGCTGGGGGCAGCTCGTGCAGCCCCAAGGGTATGGGGTTGACGGTGGCTCGGGGCAGTTCGTGCGGCCCCAAGGGTACGGGGGTGTCGGGGGCTCGGGGCAGTTCGTGCGGCCCTAAGGGTACGGGGGTGTCGGGGGCTCGGGGCGGCTCGTGCGGCCCCAAGGGTACGGGGGTGTCGGGGGCTCGGGGCGGCTCGTGCGGCCCCAAGGGTATGGGGTTGACGGTGGCTGAGGGCAGCTCGTGCAGCCCCAAGGGTATGGGGTTGACGGTGGCTCGGGGCAGTTCGTGCGGCCCCAAGGGTACGGGGGTGTCGGGGGCTCGGGGCGGCTCGTGCGGCCCTAAGGGTACGGGGGTGTCGGGGGCTCGGGGCAGTTCGTGCGGCCCCAAGGGTACGGGGGTGTCGGGGGCTCGGGGCAGTTCGTGCGGCCCCAAGGGTACGGGGGTGTCGGGGGCTCGGAGCGGCTCGTGCGGCCCCAAGGGTACGGGGGTGTCGGGGGCTCGGGGCAGCTCGTGCGGCCCCAAGGGTACGGGGATGTCGGGGGCTCGGGGCAGCTCGTGCGGCCCCAAGGGTACGGGGGTGTCGGGGGCTCGGGGCAGCTCGTGCGGCCCCAAGGGTACGGGGGTGTCGGGGGCTCGGAACAGCTCGTGCGGCCCCAAGGGTACGGGGGTGTCGGGGGCTCGGGGCAGCTCGTGCGGCCCCAAGGGTACGGGGGTGTCGGGGGCTCGGGGCAGCTCGTGCGGCCCCAAGGGTACGGGGGTGTCGGGGGCTCGGGGCAGCTCGTGCGGCCCCAAGGGTACGGGGGTGTCGGGGGCTGGGGACAGCTCGTGCGGCCCCAAGGGTACGGGAGTGTCGGGGGCTCGGGGCAGCTCGTGCGGCCCCCAAGGGTACGGGGGCGACGGAAAGTACCTGGATGATGGGGTTCTGGGAGTTCTTCTGCTCCCCAAGCCCGGCCCGAGGCCAGACTTGACTTGTGAGAGTTTGTACGTCACGCAGCTGCGTCGTGACGTACCTATGAGCGTCGTGACGTAGTATGTATGAAACAAAACAGATGCCACTGTTGTCATCCAGGAACTTGAACAGCGGGTTGGCCGTAGCTTCGTTATATTGTAAAACTGCGGACTAAAACTACGCCACAGTGGTTTGATGCAGTCAATTGTTCTGTCGGCTCGTTGTGAACGCTGGCTGATTTGGCGCCCTTTTTGCGTGGGTAACTATTGTGTGAGGGAATGTGTAGGTGGTTAGAGGTGCAGAGAGGAAAGCTTTTTGGTTTAATTAACAAGCTTGGGTATACACAGCAATATTCTGCAACCATATTCGATATGTACATATTTATATATGAAGGATTATTGAGTGCAGATCAAAAGCTAGCTATAAGTTCTTCTAAGGACGGCTGCCACACATGGAATCACGAGAGTACATGAAATACGAGTCTAATCTCCGAGCCTGCACTAGCAAAATCTTGGTAGACGTACTAAGCAGTAAGAAGTACTCTCATAGTCGTGTATGAAGAAGTAACAGAGCTTAAAGTTCCTCTTACCAATCCGTCAAAAATCTTTAATAACAGAGTAATTACAGATATGGCTTTGGAGAGTATATCCTAGCTCGGTCACTTAGTTTACAATTTTAATGATCACCTTTTGGGTTTCATGACCTGCAGCCACCTGCCATATATATCGATATCCTAGCCTAATTCTGGCGATTATAATGTCACACTGTCCAGTGGTTCTTTCATGCTGTCCGTACACATAATTCTCGGTTCTAAATATGTCATAGCTCTTTATACTCGTGCTTTCTGGCCTTTGAGTGTCAGCTATTCCTCTTCTCTCATCCCCAATTTCCTAAATTACGGCGACTTTCACCAAGGAGATTGGAATTCCTAGATCTAACTTAATTTCAGGCTTATCACATGCAGCTTTATCTATCTTGTCCGTGTCATCATGCCGGATAACTCCGGTGTCAGTTGGCATCTTTAAAAATGGCACTCATACTCTTGCTAAGTTGTTTATAATAGATTTTATTTATTTATATACAAGAAGGTAAATTGGGTTTGTGAGAATACATAGCATAGTACAGTATTTACACTCTTGTAAAGCCACTAGTACGCGCAGCGTTTCGGGCAGGTCCTTATTCTAACAGATAATTTTATGTAGATTAAGGACCTGCCTCCCTCTCTCTAATAGATGATATAAGATTGTTAGTATTTTGCAAGTTGAGTTTTCAAGTGCTTGCAGAGCTGACTTTAAATCGTGGAAAATTGTTCATCAAGTGTTTTTCAGTGCTTTAATGGCAAGTTGTAGTGAACCTATTTCCGCAAGTGTGAACATGAGCCAGTTATTTAGTCTCCCACTAATGGGCTGGGTACTTCTGTTATCTTTGCATATTCTACAGACTGCAGGAATGCAACATGTTGACACTTGAGCAGAGTCATCTGCTCAGAGTGCTCATGAAGCCGTAAGACATTTATGAAAGGAATAGATAGTATCAAGTCTTATATTGCACTGAGGAGCGCTGGCAACACTTCCACTAGAGCAGTTTGCATACAGGTTTCCCACTGGCGGGTTGGCAACACTTTCCAACCTACTAGAGCTGAATGGCCGGGGGGCGGGGTGGGGGGATTGTGTATAGTAGTGGGGGGGGGGCAGGAGAGAGGGGGGGGGGGGGGCAGGAGAGAGGGGGGGCAGGATGGGGGGCAGGAGAGAGGGGGGGGGGCAGGAGAGAGGGGGGGCAGGATGGGGGGCAGGAGAGAGGGGGGCAGGATGGGGGGCAGGAGAGAGGGGGGGCCGGAGACGAGGGGGGAAGAGAGGGGAAGGGGTAGTGGAATTCAGGCTGCTTGGAGGGGGTGGGGTGACTCTACACACTAAGGGGGATGGGGTGATACTACACACTAAGGGGGATGGGGTGACACTACACACTAAGGGGGGTGGGGTGACACTACACACTAAGGGGGATGGGGTGACACTGCACACTAAGGGGGGTGGGGTGACACTACACACTAAGGGGGATGGGGTGATACTACACACTAAGGGGGATGGGGTGACACTGCACACTAAGGGGGGTGGGGTGACACTACACACTAAGGGGGGTGGGGTGACACTGCACACTAAGGGGGGTGGGGTGACACTACACACTAAGGGGGATGGGGTGATACTACACACTAAGGGGGATGGGGTGACACTGCACACTAAGGGGGATGGGGTGACACTACACACTAAGGGGGGATGGGGTGACACTACACACTAAGGGGGATGGGGTGACACTACACACTAAGGGGGGATGGGGTGACACTACACACTAAGGGGGATGGGGTGACACTACACACTAAGGGGGGATGGGGTGACACTGCACACTAAGGGGGGTGGGGTGACTCTACACACTAAGGGGGATGGGGTGACACTTCACACTAAGGGGGATGGGGTGACACTGCACACTAAGGGGGGTGGGGTGACTCTACACACTAAGGGGGATGGGGTGCTACTACACACTAAGGGGGATAGGGTGACACTACACACTAAGGGTGGATAGGGTGACACTACACACTAAGGGTGGATAGGGTGACACTACACACTAAGGGTGGATAGGGTGACACTACACACTAAGGGTGGATAGGGTGACACTACACACTAAGGGTGGATAGGGTGACACTACACACTAAGGGTGGATAGGGTGACACTACACACTAAGGGTGGATAGGGTGACACTACACACTAAGGGTGGATAGGGTGACACTACACACTAAGGGTGGATAGGGTGACACTACACACTAAGGGTGGATAGGGTGACACTACACACTAAGGGTGGATAGGGTGACACTACACACTAAGGGTGGATAGGGTGACACTACACACTAAGGGTGGATAGGGTGACACTACACACTAAGGTGGATGGGGTGACACTACACACTAAGGGTGGATAGGGTGGCACTACACACTAAGGGTGGATAGGGTGACACTACACACTAAGGGTGGATAGGGTGGCACTACACACTAAGGGTGGATAGGGTGACACTACACACTAAGGTGGATGGGGTGACACTACACACTAAGGGTGGATAGGGTGACACTACACACTAAGGGTGGATAGGGTGGCACTACACACTAAGGGTGGATAGGGTGACACTACACACTAAGGATGGATAGGGTGACACTACACACTAAGGGTGGATAGGGTGGCACTACACACTAAGGGTGGATAGGGTGACACTACACACTAAGGGTGGATAGGGTGACACTACACACTAAGGGTGGATAGGGTGACACTACACACTAAGGGTGGATAGGGTGACACTACACACTAAGGGTGGATAGGGTGACACTACACACTAAGGGTGGATAGGGTGATACTCCACACTAAGGTGGATGGGGTGATACTCCACAGTAAGGGTGGATAGGGTGATACTCCACACTAAGGTGGATAGGGTGATACTCCACACTAAGGTGGATGGGGTGATACTACACACTAAGGGGGATGGGGTGACACTACACACTAAGGGTGGATAGGGTGACACTACACACTAAGGGTGGATAGGGTGACACTACACACTAAGGTGGATGGGGTGATACTCCACACTGTTGCTGGTGATGTGCCACGTAAAAAGAAGTTTAGGACAGAGACTGGTAAGTCATAAGGAAGTTATAAAGACTTCTGAGGGTCTTTGGGAGAAGACTAGTTCTAGGTGATTGCACTTCAGAAACTCGAGTGCATTGTGAGATAAGTGCACTTGGATAGCTGGTAAGTGAAAGAGGGTGCAGGAGAACTGGTGTATTAAAACAGTCTTTTTCATACACCAGCTGTTCTTATCTAGTTGTACTCATCTGGTTGTGCCTGCGTGAGTTGAGCTTTGGCTCTTTGGTCCCGCCTCTTAAATGTCAATCAACTGGCGTACAGATTCTTGAGCCTACTGGGCTCTATTATATCTACATCTGAAACTGTATATGGAATCTGCTTCCACCACATCATTGCCTAATGTATTCCATTTGTTAACTCCTCTGACACTGACAAAATTCATTCTAATGTCTCTGGGTCATTTGGGTACTAAGTTTCCACCTGTGTCTTCGTGTTCGTGTTCCACCCATGCTAAATAGTCTGTGTTTCTCCACTCATTGTCAATTCCTCTAAGAATATTTGTATGTGGTGATCATGTCTTCCCTTACTCTTCTGTCTTCTAGGGACGTGAGGTTTAGCTTCCTTAACCTTTCCTCGTAGCTCAAATCTCTCGGTTCTGGGATTAGTCTTGTGGCATACCTCGGAATTTTCTTTAACTCTGAATTGTGTTTAACTAGGCATGGAGTTCAGGCTGGAGCTACATTCTCCAGGACTGGTCTGACATAAGTGGCATACAGGGTCCTGAACGAATCCTTACACAAGTTTCTTAAGGCAGTTCTTATGTTGGCCAATATAGCATATGCCGCTGATGATATTCTTTTGATGTGGACCTCTGGGGAACAGGTTCGGTGTGATATCAACCCCCAGATCTTTCTCTCTAATTGACTCTTGCAGGATTTCTGCTTCCAGATGATACCTTGTGTTCCACCTCCTGCTCCCTTCATTTAATTTCATTACTTTACACTTTCCTGAGTTAAACTTTCGTAGCCATTTTCTAGACCATTCCAGCAGTTTGTCCAGGTCGTCTTGTAGTCGCTGTCTATTTCATCTGTCTTGATTCTTCTCAAAATTGTTGCGTCATCAGCAAACATTGAGAGGAATGAGTCTATGCCCTCTGGAATATCGTTTAAATATATCAGAAAAAAAGATAGGTCCAAGTATAGAGCCCTGTGGGACTCCACTGGTAACTTCTCGCCACTCTGATGTCTTCCCCCTCACAGTTACTGTTTCCTGCGTGAGCTGTGTGAGAGCAAGTGAGGAAGAAGTGGTGTAGATGAACAGGTGCGTAAGATCAGTGTTACAATGTAGTGGTAATGAGTTACGCTTATTGGGAGATTAACAACACGAGGCTGAGGCTGAGGCATAACTCTGAGGCTGCTCCACAGAGCCATAGATCTCACAGAGGGCACAGCCCACATGCCTTCTTGTCTGAGATTTTAACAATTACTCACCGAGTCACGTTTAGGCTGGCCAGCGCAGTTTTCTGCACCGCGCACTTGCAACTGACGCCCATCCCGCCTCCTTGATAACGTTAATAACGAACCGCCAGCTTAAGTCTATAAATTCGCCTTCAGAGCCTCGATCCTACGAGCTCGGAGGCGCACAGTTGCAACCGCAACCCAGTACAATAGTTGTGAATGATTTTGTTGCATCAGGAACTCCTTTGTCGGTCCAAAATCATCTCAGAAATTGTCTTCACCAGCGTCGACGTCTTCTCGCAGCTTCCAGCGAGGGGACAAACTTTCCCAGAAGATTGATTAACTGTCAACCTGGGATTTACACAGACTGATATCCGCCCTCCACTAAGGTCAAGACTCGAATCCTTGCGGACCTTGCCACCTCCTGTAATCTCGAGGTAGGTCTTGGCCAATCACATTTCGCCACTGTGGTGGGGATGTGGAGACCCGGAGTCTTAATTGGCTCACCGGAACTAATCAAGAGCTCAGAGCTAAAAGCACGTCCATCTTACCGCCCTCTCTCTTCCTCTCTTGACGTAAAAGAATGACTCGTTTGGCGGGGGACTCCGCCACTCAGAACACTCCGACCACATTATCCACAACCCACCCTCCCTTCTCTCCCTCCCCCATTCAGGCAACAGTTGTACACACACCTGCCTCGGACGGTACTCTCGTAGCCAGCGCACACACATGTGGCCCTTGATAACGAAGGCACACATAACTTGTGAGAGAGACGGTAAAAATAAAGAAATAGCGAGGTCGTGTTTCAAATTAGTGGGACAGGGGGCGGATGAGAAGTGACGGCATTCTGTCGAGACAGGTGTGTGGGAGAAGAGGATTGGAAGAACAAGTGACGGGAAGCTTGTGTTAGCTCCAACAGGGGTTGGAGGACACGTATAGTAGAACATTTGTGGGAGAGCAGGTATGGGAAAACTGGTGTGGGAAGACAGGTAGGGTAGGAAGAACAGGTACTGGATGGCAGGTGTGGGATAATATGTGTGAAAAAACAGCTATGGGAAAAAGATGTGGAGGAACAAGTGTGGGAAAGCAGGTGTGGAATATGTTGTGGGTGTGAGAGGCCAGGTGTAGGAATATTATGTGTGAAAACACGTGCGTGTGATAACACGTGTGTGAGACCAGGTGTGGAGGAACAGGTGTGGGGAGACAGGTGTGGGAGAACAGTTGCAGGATCAACATCATGAAAAAAACAAAGATCGAACACAACCCATCTGTGCTATTCCACATATAAAGTGTATCTATTTCCCATACGTCCTTTATTGCTTTACGATAAAGCTTTTCTCGGAACTTTAGTAAAATTTTTTTCGAATTTTGGTAAAGCTCTCTAGTAGATTTTTAGTAAAGCTCTCCCACACTTTTAGTAAAGCTCTTTCACAGAGTCTTAGTAAAGTTTTCTCAGAGTATTGGTAAAGCTCTCTCATATACTTAATTAACTTTCTCACAGTCTTTGTAAATCTCTCACAGAGTCTTAGTAAAGCTCTCTTACAGTCTTAGAAAAGCTCTCTCACAGTCTTAGTAAAGCGTCTTACAGTCTTAGTAAAGCTCTTTCACAGTGTTATTAAAGCTCTCTTACAGTCTTAGTAAAGTGTCTCAGTCTTAGTAAAGCTTTCTTGCAGAGTCTTAGAAAAAATCTATCACAGAGTCTTAGTTAAGCTCTTCACATATTAATAGTAAAGCTCTTCGCAAAATCTTAGTAAAGCTCTTTCACCATTATTTTGCAAAGCTCTCGACAAAGTTTTAGTAAAGCTCTCTTTGAAACTTTATTGAATCTCTCAGAGAGTTTTATTGAAGCTCTGTCACAGTATCAAAACAAAGCGCTCTCACAGAACCAAAGTAAACTTCTCTTACAGAGTTTTTGTAAAGCTCTCCCAGTGAGTCTCAGTAAAGTTCTCTCCAGAGTGGCAGTAAAGCTTTCTCCAGTGTGGCAGTGAAGCTTTCTCCAGAGTGGCAGTAAAGCTCTCTTCAGAGTGGCAGTAAAGTTCTATCCAGAGTGGCAGTAAAGCTCTCTCTCCAGTGTTACAGTAAAGCTCTCTCCAGAGTGGCAGTAAAGCTATCTCCAGTCGTAGTAAAGCTCTCTCCCTAGTACTATTAAAGCTATCTCCAATTTTTGTAAGGCAATCTCTGTGATCTTAGTAAAGCCTCTAGAGTCTCTGTAATGCTCTGTCTAGAGTCTCAGTAAAGCTCTCTCTAGAGTCTGAGTAAAGCTCTCTCTAGAGTCTGAGTAAAGCTCTCTCTAGAGTCTGAGTAAAGCTCTCTCTAGAGTCTGAGTAAAGCTCTCTCTAGAGTCTCAGTAAAGCTCTCTCTAGAGTCTCAGTAAAGCTCTCTCTAGAGTCTCAGTAAAGCTCTCTCTAGAGTCTGAGCAAAGCTCTCTCTAGAGTCTGAGTAAAGCTCTCTCTAGAGTCTGAGTAAAGCTCTCTCTAGAGTCTGAGTAAAGCTCTCTCTAGAGTCTCAGTAAAGCTCTCTCTAGAGTTTCAGTAAAGCTCTCTCTAGAGTCTCAGTAAAGCTCTCTCTAGAGTCTCAGTAAAGCTCTCTCTAGAGTCTCAGTAAAGCTCTCTCTAGAGTCTCAGTAAATCTCTCTCTAGAGTCTCAGTAAAGCTCTCTCTAGAGTCTCAGTAAAGCTCTCTCTAGAGTCTCTCGTCTGGCAGGAAGGTCGAGCGTCGTGTAAACAAAATTGTTGACGTCAGAGGAGAAACTTTTTGGAACTCATTAATTCTAATAAGGAAATTCTCCGGATTATTTCAGATTTCCTGTGAAAATATTTCGTAAATGACTAGCATGCCTGATCTCGGTCCCCTAAGGATGGTGACCTGTAGCGCCGTCGGCACACGACCCGGGTTCGATTCCCCGAGAGGGATTATGAGACCTTTGGACTCAAGCCTCCCACCACAACACGATTTGTCCACACCCCTCCCATACGTATTTTCTACTTGCCATTTAAATTTTCACGTGTCATTGGAGCAACACCTGTGTGTGTAAGAGAGAGGGGAGCATCCATACATGCTCCCCTCTCACATTGTAAACACCCTTCCCATCTCGCTAAAAACACCTCGTAACTACACAGCCACCGAGCAGTTCCCCTCTGGTCATTGTGGGCATCTTTCTCCATCTCAGTACAAACATGAGATCACTGTTCGTCTGTGGTGGGAGAGGAACGCGTGGTTGGTTAATCAATCAGTATTCTGTCCCCACCTTGTTTTTCCTCTTCCTTTCCTGAAGTACTGTCCCATCCCGCCCTTACATCACATTTGTTGGCCCTTCAGTGCTTCTGATCTTTCACATATTATCATCATCACCCTTCACAGCCCCCGTCTTTACCACTTTCAACCCCATCCCAAAATGCCAACCAACCAGCCAGCCTGCCAGCCAACCAGGTAGCTAACCAGCCAGCCAGCTAGCCAGCCAAGCCAGCCAGCCAGTCAGCCAGCCAGCCAGCCAGCCAGCCAGCCAGCCAGCCAGCCAGCCAACAGCCCTTACGTTCAGCAGAATATAATTTCCTATCCTCAAACAGAATGCACATTTTAATATAAAACGAAGCAATGCAAGAGATAGAAAGACGCTAATGACGGGTACTTGCAACAGATTTTTGACAAATAAAAAATAAAATTATATTCTTTATTTTATTGGACATCAAACGATTATTACTCCTTTTTATTATAATTTATCAAATGCCATTATAATTTCAATAACGCTCCTGGCAGTAAATTTAAATAGAAAGCGTTTTCATGTTTTCTGACCTTCTGACATTAATTTTTTTTTACAAAAATCATATAAATTTTGTTATTAACATCGATGAAATGTGAACTTACTCATTTTCATTTTTTTAATAATTACTTCTACACGATATGTGAATTATTTTATCTTTTCTATGAAGACAATTCATAATTGCACTCATGTTTATCTGAAGCGTGATGCTGTGGTGGATAGATAACTAGGAGAGGTACCCGGCTGTGCCCGGGGATAGTCTGCTGTTCTCCCTACCTTCCAGTCCATCCCTCCTCTTCCTTCTTACCTCCTGCTTCTCTCCCATCTTACCTCTTCTTTTCCCACCCCTACCCCCCTCTCTCCTCTCTCCTCTGCAGCCTCGAACAATCACTTGGTAAGCATACTGCTTGGCCTAGTATTCAAGGCCCGATTTGCCTAACTGGCAGAGTGATTTTCGTTATTTTCAGCAAAAATTTTAAATTATTTGATTTAAACTAATATTATTATATTATATAAAGAACTTGAAATAGTACCTTAATTATATTAGGTTGGCTAAGTTAGGATAGGTTAGGATAGGTTAGGTTTGGTCATATCTCTACTCTCGTCTTAACTCCAATTAAACAAAAACATAAATCATATATAACATAATGAAAAGCTTTGTCATTCGATAAGATTTTTTTTGTAGAAAAATATATAATTTAAGGAAAACTCGACTTTTTAGGCAAATCAGACCTTGCATATATATATATATATATATATATATATATATATATATATATATATATATATATATATATATATATATATATATATATACATACATATATATATATATATATATATATATATATATATATATATATATATATATATATATATATATATATATATATATATTAAATATGACCGAAAAAGTAAGATTAATAATTCTAACACGAATTTTCTCAATCTTTCGTACATTTCTTTTCACTGTTGGAGGTAAATAAAAAATCAATTCTCCAAAATTCATTTTTATTTCTAGTCTGACGCGACACGAGCGCGTTTCGTAAAACTTATTACATTTTCAAAGACTTTAGTTTACAAATACACAACTGAATAGAACTTACGCATCTCCGATTTTATATCTACATTTGAGTGAGGTGGATGGGGTGAGGTGGCATTAATAGGGTATTAATTTCATCAACACAAGACAGAACAAGAGGTGGCATTAATAGGGTATTAATTTCATCAACACAAGACAGAACACGAAACAATGGGTATTGAATAGAAGTGTTTGTAGAAAGCCTACTGGTCCATATTTCTTGATGCTTCTATATTGGAGCGGAGTCTTGAGGTGGGTAGAATATAGTTGTGCATTAATTGGCTGTTGATTGCTGGTGTTGACTTCTTGATGTGTAGTGCCTCGCAAACGTCAAGCCGCCTGCTATCGCTGTATCTATCGATGATTTCTGTGTTGTATCTATCATCGACAGATACAGCGATAGCAGGCGGCTTGACGTTTGCGAGGCACTACACATCAAGAAGTCAACACCAGCAATCAACAGCCAATTAATGCACAACTATATTCTACCCACCTCAAGACTCCGCTCCAATATAGAAGCATCAAGAAATATGGACCAATAGGCTTTCTACAAACACTTCTATTCAATACCCATTGTTTCGTGTTCTGTCTTGTGTTGATGAAATTAATACCCTATTAATGCCACCTCTTGTTCTGTCTTGTGTTGATGAAATTAATACCCTATTAATGCCACCTCACCCCATCCACCTCACTAAAATGTAGATATAAAATCGGAGATGCGTAAGTTCTATTCAGTTGTGTATTTGTAAACTAAAGTCTTTGAAAATGTAATAAGTTTTACGAAACGCGCTCGTGTCGCGTCAGACTAGAAATAAAAATGAATTTTGGAGAATTGATTTTTGATTTACCTCCAACAGTGAAAAGAAATGTACGAAAGATTGAGAAAATTCGTGTTAGAATTATTAATCTTACTTTTTCGGTCATATTTAATAATATATGTCTACAGGAAAGACTGCTACCAAAATATACTAATATATATATATATATATATATATATATATATATATATATATATATATATATATATATATATATATATATATATATATATATATATTGTATCTAGTAGCCAGAAGTCAGATGCTTGGTGCTAGACCAAGCATCTAACTAGCAGCTTTGGACAAATAAACAGAGTGACAAACATTCTCTCTCTTGTAGCACACATTATATATATATAATTATGAATGCAGTCATATATACATACAAACATTTATACATACGTAGAGATGCCACGAACAGATGCCGAACACATACAAACGTGCATATGAGTATCTACCCACAAAACATACACATACACACGCTAATTTTGAGAGAAAACACAAAATATAGAGTAAAAGAGAAGAAGAGTTCTCGAACCAAACAAGTAATTACGTTTACAGGCGAACAACACCAGTTATCCTCTTTGACCAGACCTAAAGTGAGAGCATCCACAGGCCGGCGTCAGGGCGCCCAAACAACGGTATTTGCTGTTGTGGGGAAGTATTCCTCCCCCAGACAACGGTATTTGGTGTTGTGGGGAAGTATTCCTCCCCCTAGACAACGGTATTTGGTGTTGTGGGGAAGTATTCCTCCCCCTAGACAACGGTATTTGGTGTTGTGGGGAA
This sequence comes from Procambarus clarkii, assembly GCF_040958095.1. Lineage (NCBI taxonomy): Eukaryota > Metazoa > Arthropoda > Malacostraca > Decapoda > Cambaridae > Procambarus > Procambarus clarkii. The sequence continues at coordinate 2,712,158 of NC_091200.1, read as the reverse complement.
GTATTCCTCCCCCTAGACAACGGTATTTGGTGTTGTGGGGACGTATTCTCCCCAGACAACGGTATTTGCTGTTGTGGGGAAGTATTCCTCCCCCCAGACAACGGCATTTGGTGTTATGGAGAAGTATTCCCCCTCCCCCAGACTGGAATCACTATTTGGTACTGTATTTAAATATTATCTATAGTTATAGCTACAAAAAAGCTTATCTCTAGGTAATATGCCTCGTCAGAGCTTAATCAGGAGGTGGAGTCCATCGGCACCTCGGCTCCCATGATGGTAGACGTCCTGAGGGTTACAGCCTCTCAGACCTCCATGTTCTCACGAAGACTCTCTTCGTCAATTACCCGCTCCACATATACGAGGGAAAAGGGAACACACTTCGCCGGGCCGCCCTCAACAAGAAGTGTATAACGCAAGTCCATACGAACCTGTATATCTTTTGTCAATTTTTGGTGACTTTGTTTACATTTTTGGTGGTTTTGTTTACATTTTTGGCGTCTTGGTTTATATTTTTGGCGGCTTGGTTTACATTTTTGGCGGCTTGGTTTACATTTTTGGCGGATTTGTTTATATTTTTGGCGGTTTGGTTTACATTTTTGGCGGCTTTGTTTACATTTTTGGCGGCTTGGTTTACATTTTTGGCGGATTTGTTAACATTTTTGGCGGCTTGGTTTACATTTTTGGCGGATTTGTTTACATTTTTGGCGGCTTGGTTTACATTTATTAAATCGTTCACACGCTCCAGAGCACCAGAAGCATGTTTATAACAATGATAACATTTGTTTGGGAAGTTTCGATGCTCCTACACCGTTTAATAAAGGAAGACAAAGCCGTCAAAGATTGAGAAAAGGTGTAAAGGTTCGGAAGTACTTGGGTAAGTGTTTGTTGAATATATGTCGTGGAGCTTTTACGAAATCGTCATGAGTGTTGAAGACGGGCGGCAAAGACGTCACTTTTCTTTCATTTCATGTGTGAGGAGTTCGGTTATTTGCGTTCCACCGCGTTATTGCGACTCATTCTCTGTACTCTCTCTTTATGCATCCAGCGAGCCGGTAGCAATTTTCCGTATGCGGCTGGAGGCCGGATATCAGTCGGCCACAATTTCCTGAACACGGATTTCAAAGACAGCCCCACCGCAATAAATACTCGTATTAGCCAATAGTCAGGAGTTGACGTATGTATTTGCTCTTAGTTGCAGTGGTTGGTGGGAGTGAGACGACCCACGCCACCCAGACGGACCAGGCGAACCCCAGAGAGCTACAGAACGTGATCCACAACCTGAAGCAGGAGCCTGGAACCGGCACCAGCGATGGGTCGGCCAACGAGAACAACGATGAGAGGGAACGAGAGGGACCCAGTTTCCTGGAGCCCCCCACCAGGCACGTCACAGTCAGGGCCGGCCAGACCGCAGCCCTCACCTGCATAGTCAAGCATTTGGCCAACAGGCAGGTAAGCGACAGGTCGTATAGGTAGTCAACATAGAGATATATACAACGTAACGTGAGCATAATTTCTCGGTGATGTATTCACTGAAAGTTTATTATAGTTCTTGACTAAAATATACTTCATGGTTGCCAGTAGGCTTTCGGGGTGGACCTAATAACCCTCCAGAAGTTGATAGGCTGCACCCGGAACACCAAATTAAAAGTTAACAAATAGAAACTTGCAAAGTTAATTAAATAGAAAGGAAGAACTGGACATGTTCATCAATAAGAATGTTGGGTAATATATATATATATATATATATATATATATATATATATATATATATATATATATATATATATATATATATATATATATATATATATATATGTCGTACCTAGTAGCCAGAACACACTTCTCGGCCTACTATGCAAGGCCCGATTTGCCTAATAAGCCAAGTTTTCCTGAATTTATATATTTTTTCTTATGAATTGATAAAGATATCCATTTCATTATGAGTTAATTTTTTTTTAATTTTATTTAAAACTAATGTAGATATATGACTGAACCTAACCACTGACAGATGTCCATACTAACTGGTGTCCAGACTGACATGTGTCCATACTAACTGGTGTCCAGACTGACATGTGTCCAGATTGACAGATGCCCTGACTGACAGATGTCCAAACTGACAGGTGTCCAGCCTGACAGGTGTCCAGACTGACATGTGTCCAGATTGACAGGTGTCCTGACTGACAGATGTCCAAACTGACAGGTGTCCAGCCTGACAGGTGTCCAGATTGACAGGTGTCCAGCCTGACAGATGTCCAGACTGACAGGTGTCCAGCCTGACAGGTGTCCAGACTGACAGGTGTCCAGGATGACAGGTGTCCAGACTGACAGGTGTCCAGCCTAACAGGTGTCCAGACTGACAGGTGTCCCGTACACAGGTGTCGTGGATCAGGGGTCGCGACCTACACGTGCTCAGCTCAGGTCAGGTGACCTTCTCATCAGACTCGCGGGTCAGCGTCACTCACCTGAAGGACTCGTGGACCCTGACCATCAGATACTCTCAGCCCCGAGACGCCGGGAGCTACTCCTGCCAGGTCAACACCCAGCCCCCCCTCGCCTCCTGGTACAACCTCACCGTCGTAGGTCAGTCACGGGTCACTCTTGGTACAACCTCACCGTCGTAGGTCAGTCACGGGTCACTCTTGGTACAACCTCACCGTCGTAGGTCAGGCACGGGTCACTCTTGGTACAACTTCACCGTCGTAGGTCAGTCACGGGTCACTCTTGGTACAACCTCACCGTCGTAGGTCAGTCACGGGTCACTCCTGGTACAACCTCACCGTCGTAGGTCAGTCACGGGTCACTCTTGGTACAACCTCACCGTCGTAGGTCAGTCACGGGTCACTCTTGGTACAACCTCACCGTCGTAGGTCAGTCACGGGTCACTCTTGGTACAACTTCACCGTCGTAGGTCAGTCACGGGTCACTCCTGGTACAACCTCACCGTCGTAGGTCAGTCACGGGTCACTCTTGGTACAACCTCACCGTCGTAGGTCAGTCACGGGTCACTCTTGGTACAACTTCACCGTCGTAGGTCAGTCACGGGTCACTCTTGGTACAACCTCACCGTCGTAGGTCAGTCACGGGTTACTCTTGGTACAACCTCACCGTCGTAGGTCAGTCACGGGTCACTCTTGGTACAACTTCACCGTCGTAGGTCAGTCACGGGTCATTCCTGGTACAACCCCAGGACTTCGGCCTTTATATCATATGCAGCATATGGCATAAAGGCCAAAGTCCGTGTATCCTTCAGGAACTTGGACAAAGGGCAATCAAAGCCCTATATGCAGCAAAGGTGAGACCCACTCTTGAATATGCATCTCCAGCATGGAACCCCTTACTTGAAAAAGACATGGTGAAACTAGAAAAGCTCCAAAGATATGCAACGAGACCCCTTTCTGAGATTAACGAATTGAGCTATGAGGAATGACTGAGAAAATTGGACCTTACCACACTGGAGGAAATGAGATGTAGAGGGGGACATGACAACAGCATTCAAGATTCTAAGAGAAATTGATAAAGTACACAAATCAGTTTTGTTCATAGCTAGGAACAGCAGAACAAGGGGGTCATAGAGGGAACTACAGACACATATCTGTCGTATAGAAATAAATGAGAACGTTTACAATGTCAGAGCTGTCAATAAGTGGAACAGGTTAGATGTACAAGTCGTTACAGCTAATTCGATTCAAAATTGTATATGTGAACATTATAAAAGCGTGAGAAATGAATCACGTCCTCTGTACGTGAATCTGTATCAGTCCCCGTGGTGCAGTGGTAAGACACTCGCCTGGCGTTTCGCGAGCGCTTTGTCATGGGTTCGTATCCTGGTCGGGGAGGATTTACTGGGCGCAAATCCTTAACTGTAGCCTCTGTTTAACTCAACAGTAAAATGTGTACTGGGTTGTAAAAACGATTCTTCGCGGCGGGGATCGTATTCCAGGGAAATGGAATTTTGGAATAGCCCGAAACGCTACGCGTACTAGTGACTGTACAAGAATGTAACAACTCTTGTATATATCTCAAAAAAAAAACTACATGCAGTAATCTAAGGACGTTCGGAAGGCGGGGCCAACCCTGGAAACACAAACCGAAACTGTCTCTATTTTCCACTTGTTACAACTAGTAATAAAGTTGTTACATCTTGGCTTAACGTGTTTATGACGTATTAGAACGGTGTTACAACTTGCTATATTGGTTGTTATAACTGGTTAGGAGGTGTTCAAACTGGTTCGAACGTTGTACCAACGTCGTAGTTTCGGTGTGTGTTTGGCGGGAAGAAGCCTAGTTCGACCACACAAGAACATCTAGGTGAGTACACACTGTTTCATTAGTAACCAGCAATAGCTCCTGACTGGAAGAGCACCGGAACACTGACTGTGTCTACACACGGAACACTGACTGTGTCTACACGACAGTCTCCTGGATCAATAACTGCCTCTGGACGGCGGCTCCTCGTCATAGTTCAGACTGTGTAGCAGTCTGAACTGTTCTGTAACAGTTAAAAATATCTTGAGGCAAAAATAATATTTGCTCTTCTCAAACTTAAAGATTCACAATTTTCTTTGTCGGAAGAAATGCAAATGAGCTTGGCTTAATGTAAGCAGGTCTGAACAAAAAAAAATTATATTTCCTCGAGCTGGAGAATATTATGTTCCATATTCATCAGGATATTCATCAGGATATTCATCAGGAAAGGAGCTGAATACCGAGTGAGTTCTCAACCAAAAAATATCAATCTGATGCTAAATCACACAGTAGAAGAGAATTAGGAACTAGAAACTATTTGCCGACTTATATTTGACAGTCTATCGAGACTCGCGTTTTTCTTAGGAGACAAAAGTCAATGTTATCACGAATTCTTGCTTAAACTCAAATTTATATTCAGTCAAATCATTTGAATATGTCAGTGTTCCAGCACACGACCCCGTACCGTGCTCCTGGACCTTCCACATGAGCAAGTCGAGAAACTTTTCTGGGGAATGTTTGAAAAATCTCATAGGAAAATATGAGATTAAGGAATCACTTAAGGAAAATAAGACCTACATAAGAAACAAAGACCAACGACAACCATATATATATTCCAGCATAATCTTCCCGGCTATTCCCATCTTCATCTTGTTGTATTGGCACTAAAGCAGTTGTCTGGGAACGGGAAAATGCTACATTAAATAATTTTTGTCATTAGATTCAGCAGGTTCAGTTAAGTACATGTAGGCTACCTTAAGGGAACTTGCGAGAATGATGACTGAGGTTGAAGGGAGTTCACCGCTGTTGAGGTATGAGGAATGACTGTGATGTCAGGTGACTGTGAGCTAAGGTGATAATAGGTTGAAACCATACGAATGCCAGGTTTAGTGGATATTAAAATGCCAGATTTAATGGGTATTCAATACCAGGTTTAGTGAGTATTACAATACCTAGCGTATTAGGTATATTACCAAGTTTATCGTCATTTGCTCCTCTCTTGACATTCCACGATTAATACAAGACGATAATTGGAGAAGCCAGTGTATATTTAATTGATGTTAATACAAACGCATTGAAACTGTAAACAAAATACAAAGTACGTATATAGTCTGCCTTTTGTTAACATTTGTTGTAATGAAACGGATGGGTTAACAGTTTATTGGTTACATTACAGTGTCTGTCAAAAATTGACCATTTTCTGCCACCAGCTGCAATCTTCACATGGTAGTAGGACCCGTTTGCAGGTATTGCAAGCTGCATGCGCCTGGATGTTATACATCTTGAGCTGTACTTGAGATGTTTTGGTGTGTGTGTTTCCTCAGAGGCTCGGGCCAACATCTTGGGGAAGGAGACGATGTACGTCCAGATGGGCAGCACCGTCAGTCTTGAGTGTGTCATCAAGGAGGAGCTGGTCATCCCTGGTGAGTTATGTGTCCATGTGTCATCCCTGGTGAGTTGTGGGTTCATGTGTCATCCCTGGTGAGTTGTGTGTTCATGTGTCATCCTTGATGAGTTGTGTGTGTCCATGTGTCATCCCTGGTGAGTTGTGTGTCCATGTGTCATCCCTGATGAGTTGTGTGTCCATGTGTCATCCCTGGGGAGTTGTGTGTCCATGTGTCATCCCTGGTGAGTTGTGTGTCCATGTGTCATCCCTGGTGAGTTGTGTGTCCATGTGTCATCCCGGGTGAGTTGTGTGTCCATGTGTCATCCCTGGTGAGTTGTGTGTCCATGTGTCATCCCTTGTGAGTTGCGTATCCACGTGTCATCCCTGATGAGTTGTATGTATCTCATTCATATATGCATACATAAGTTTTAAGCACGTATTTGCATGAAATTTGTCGACGCGAGAAAAAGTGCCAATGTGGAAGCCAATATTCCCTACGTTACTTACCTTATACATGGAATATTTTGAGACTAATCTTCCCAGCAAAGTATAATATGGAAATGCTGGTTGTCTGGAACATAGATGTGATGACATGCTTGGTTTAGGTATTAATTCTTCCTAAACAATTCTAGATAACTGAGGTTTTGATTTTGATTTTGAAATTGTTAACAACAATATTTTTCCTACTTTGGATGTTGTATTAATTGTATTATTTTAAGATTTAAATTAAGGGTCAATTTGTATTAATTTAAGTTTTAAGTTCCATTTATATAAGAGCAAGGCAGGATTAAAAATTATGCATTTAGGAAACCCTAACACGTACAATATAGGTTCATGTGTATGTTGTAATCCAGATATTTTCTTACAGAAATCTGTACTTGTGTATATATACAGGAATACATGTTACAAAGACTCAAATATTTGTAATGAGAGATTAAACGTTATCTCAGATAGTGACTGTGTAATCAATACATTCTATAACCTATAGATTCTTTAACTCAGTGGCGTGGCCAGGACGATGTTCTGTGGTACGAAAGATGAACAGCCGTATAAGGAAAATATATTGGCGTCCTCCAGAACGCTTGGGCACAGATATATCACTGAAAGTGTCCCTTCCCCAAGGAAAATTAATGACGGTTTTTTTTATGTGAACACTTTGATGATTCAACTCAGTGTTGCTCTAGAAATCATGCTGGCTGTATTACACTGTTGAATATCATGTTGATGAGTCAAAGAACACATCAGCTCACAACTCAACGTGAATACAGTGTCATCTGTCAGGAGTTTGACACTTTATTTTACTGTCATCTGTCAAGAGTTTTATATCGAAATGAATAATTGTAAATGTTAAGTTTGTGAAATAATGAACTGTGTAGCATCAACTCTCAAGAGTGTGATACTCTATTGCACAGTGGCAGCTGTCAAGTGTGCGATACTGTATTATAGTGTCAGCTGTCAAGTGTGTGACACTGTATTACTGAAGTCAGCTGTCAAGTGTGCGATACTGTATTACTGAAGTCAGCTGTCAAGTGTGCGATACTGTATTACTGAAGTCAGCTGTCAAGTGTGCGATACTGTATTACTGAAGTCAGCTGCCAAGTGTGCGATACTGTATTACTGAAGTCAGCTGTCAAGTGTGCGATACTGTATTATTGAAGTCAGCTGTCAAATGTGCGATACTGTATTCTATAGTGTCAGCTGTCAAGTGTGCGATACTGTATTGTATAGTGTCTGCTGTCAAGTGTGTGATACTGTATTGTATAGTGTCAGTTATAAAGTGTGCGATACTGTATTGTAAATGTCAGCTGTCAAGTGTGTGATACTGTATTGTATAGTGTCAGCTGTAAAGTGTGCGATACTGTATTGTATAGTGTCAGCTGTCAGGTGTGCGATACTGTATTGTAAGTGTCAGCTGTCAAGTGTGCGATACTGTATTATATAGTGTCAGCTGTCAAATGATACTGTATTGTATAGTGTCAGCTGTCAAGTGTTTGATTCTGTAGTGTAGAGTATCAGCTGTCAAGTGTGCGATACTGTATTATATAGTGTCAACAGTCAACTGTGTGATACTGTATTGTATAGTGTCAGTTGTCAAGTGTGTAACACTGTATTGTATAGTGTCAGCCGTCAAGTGTGTGATTCTGTATTGTATAGTGTCATCTGTCAAGTGTGTAATACTTATAATCTATCGTATAATGCTAGTTGCCAAGAGAGCTTTGCTCTATTTCAACATAACATAATATTTAACCAGTATATAGATCAGGATAAAAAAATTGTGCAACAGTTAATTAGACAATTTACATAACGTATGGTAATTATATATAATTCAATGAACAATAGTTTATTAAAATTATATATAATTCAATGAACAATAGTTTAATATTTTTGAGGTGCATTCCCAATGGCCGGCTTGGTTGCAGGGTTCACGTAACCTACATTATTCAGAGGTGAAATTAGTGTGCAAATTGTTGTATGTATTAATATCTATATCTATTAATGGATATATCGATGTAAATCTACAAAAGAATGTATCTGTCTGTGTCTTTACGAGGCTAGACGCTTGGGCCAAGTCTCACATTTTAAGGGGATTTTTGTAGGGTTGGTGCAACACCTGGGCTGGTCGGAGTCGGCCCAATTGCCCTTCATTAAGAATATCGGCACTTATATCGTCCCCCTTTGCGAATTCAGGAAATCTGAAATCGTTGATATGTTTTCCCAAGAGTTTTTGAGTAGGTTTCAGAATTTCAAAATATTCCATAGCGATAATAGTAGTAATAGTAATTGTTATTTATGTAAAGTACATTCATTTGACAAGAGATACAGTATGTATTCGAGAGAGAGAGAGAGAGAGAGAGAGAGAGAGAGAGAGAGAGAGAGAGAGAGAGAGAGAGAGAGAGAGAGAGAGAGAGAGAGAGAAAGAGAGAGAGAGAGAGAGAGAGAGAGAGAGAGAGAGAGAGAGAGAGAGAGAGAGAGAGAGAGAGAGAGAGAGAGAGAGAGAGAGAGAAAGAGAGAGAGAGAGAGAGAGAGAGAGAGAGAGAGAGAGAGAGAGAGAGAGAGAGAGAGAGAGAGAGAGAGAGAGAGAGAGAGAGAGAGAGAGAGATGGAGAAAGTGTAAGCCTATCTCCCAACTGAGATGATTTGGAACGTGTCAAACTCTGTTCAAGAAAATATATCCACAGGACTGGTGCTGTGGTACACTACCAAGAGAGTCACCACAGTATTGCTCCTCCACAGTACTGGTGCTGTGGTACACTACCAAGAGTCACCACAGTATTGCTCCTCCACAGGACTGGTGCTGTGTTACACTACCAGGAGTCACCACAGTATTGCTCCTCCACAGGACTGGTGCTGTGGTACACTACCAAGAGTCACCACAGTATTGCTCCTCCACAGGACTGGTGCTGTGGTACACTACCAGGAGTCACCACAGTATTGCTCCTCCACAGGACTGGTGCTGTGGTACACTACCAGGAGTCACCACAGTATTGCTCCTCCACAGGACTGGTGCTGTGGTACACTGCCAGGAGAGTCACCACAGTATTGCTCCTCCACAGGACTGGTGCTGTGGTACACTACCAGGAGTCACCACAGTATTGCTCCTCCACAGGACTGGTGCTGTGGTACACTTCCAGGAGAGTCACCACAGTATTGCTCCTCCACAGGACTGGTGCTGTGGTACACTGCCAAGAGAGTCACCACAGTATTGCTCCTCCACAGGACTGGTGCTGTGGTACACTACCAGGAGAGTCACCACAGTATTGCTCCTCCACAGGACTGGTGCTGTGGTACACTACCAGGAGAGTCACCACAGTATTGCTCCTCCACAGGACTGGTGCTGTGGTACACTACCAGGAGAGTCACCACAGTATTGCTCCTCCACAGGACTGGTGCTGTGGTACACTACCAGGAGAGTCACCACAGTATTGCTCCTCCACAGGACTGGTGCTGTGGTACACTACCAGGAGAGTCACCACAGTATTGCTCCTCCACAGGACTGGTGCTGTGGTACACTACCAGGAGAGTCACCACAGTATTGCTCCTCCACAGGACTGGTGCTGTGGTACACTACCAGGAGTCACCACAGTATTGCTCATCCACAGGACTGGTGCTGTGTTACACTACCAGGAGTCACCACAGTATTGCTCCTCCACAGGACTGGTGCTGTGGTACACTACCAAGAGAGTCACCACAGTATTGCTCCTCCACAGGATTGGTGCTGTGGTACACTACCAGGAGTCACCACAGTATTGCTCCTCCACAGGACTGGTGCTGTGGTACACTACCAGGAGAGTCACCACAGTATTGCTCCTCCACAGGACTGGTGCTGTGGTACACTACCAAGAGAGTCACCACAGTATTGCTCCTCCACAGGACTGGTGCTGTGGTACCAGGGCGACAGACTGGTGGACCGGGACTCCGGGAGGGTGAAGGTGGTCACCATTGTGGGTAACGTGACCACCAGTACACTGACGGTGGCCGGGGCCACGCGCCATGACTCAGGCAACTATTCCTGCTGGCCTTCTGCAGGCCGCCCTGACAACGTCATCGTCCACGTCATACAAGGTACCTATAATGCTCCGACTTCACACATGGCAACTATAATGCTGTCACCTCATTATAACTACAATGGTCTCATAGTATCTACAATGCTTTCACCTCATAATAACTACAATGCTGTCATAGTATCTACAATGCTGTCACCTCATAGGAACTACAATGCTGTCTCCTCATAAAAACTACAGTGCTGTCATGGTAAATATAATGCTCCGACTTCACACACATGGTAACTATAATGCTGTCACCTCACACATTATCATCCCTTCTATAATGGACAGTCTGTAATTTTTCTTGAACATATTCACAATTTTTATAATTTGTTTCCCCTTAGTCGTAAATATTATTTTTTGTAATTAATATAAACATATTTTCCGACTCGTGTTATCATTATAGCTCACGTAACCTCTTCACGTTAGTAAATAAACATCTCATTACGAACTGCATAATATTTAGTCAATTTTTTTCATGTAGTATATATATGTAAGTATATATGTAAGTATATTGCTGACCGTGTTGAATAATGCACTAGGGTCCCTAGTTGCATGTGCTGTTGTTATCTCTTTGGTCAGCTGATTCAGAACGTAGGTCAGCTGATTCACAGCGTAGGTCAGCTGATTCACAAGAGTAGGTTAGCTTATTGAGATGGATTTTGTGTTAACTGCTTCATAGTTAATTATGATACCCGGGATCTTTCTAAATAAAATGAAATACGGGACCTAATAATTTGATAAGTAAAATTTATTTACTGTTTTCAATGAAAACATTCTGCCCTCGGAGCTTTGTACTCTGCGAGAGTCAGCTTACCAAGTACCAGGAAAAGCGGTGAGTCAAATCACCCTTAATACAACACGCTATAGCCCTTAACCTATCATATAAAGACATGAGATTAAGGATAAAGGAGTGAGTCAGCTCACCAGTAACTATACTGGTGACTATAACATGCTATAGCGCTTCAACCTTCATGTAAGGATGTTGACCAATCCACACACTAGAAAATGAAGGGACGACAACGATTCGGTCAGTCTTGGAGCATTCTCAATCGACTTGAGAATGGTCCAGGACGGACCGAAACGTCGTCGTCCCTTCATTTTATAGTGTGTGGATTGGTCAACATACTTCAGCCACGTGATTGTGACTCATCGCCTTCATATAAGGCTTATTCACATGAGTGTGGGGGTGAGTCAGGTCTTGGGGGGACGGTTGCAACAGCCAACTACTTGACTTGCAGACGAGGCAGGAGGATGTGAGCACCTCCTCAGAATCTGACCCCCAGTGGGACCAGCGGGGTTTTGCTGTCGGAATTTAAGGTTTTAGCGTATGGTGCAGGAGGGATGTGTGGCGGGTGCTGCCTGGAATACTGATGGCTCCCTCGTTCACTGCTACACGCCTCGCCTGCTTTTCCGATTGATGCTGTTTGATTTCGGTTCTGCTCCGAGAGACAGAGATGGGCAGACACACATTCATGCTGAGTTATATATATATATATATGCAGTATGTGCATATATAAGGTACTCAGTAGGTTAGCACCTACTCATAGTGCCAGATTATCATCAGGCACACTAGGCATAGTAGGGCTAGGGCCTACGAGGTAGTAGGGACCTACGAAAACTGAAACTAGAATTATACTTCCTCTTTTTAGACGATATTAATGAATCATGGCAGTGGTTATTTTTTCCACCAGCTGGGCTGTTTCTGCTTTCTGTTGGGTGTGGCTTAGCTGTTCAACATTCAAGAGGTTCTCTCTTGAGGTTCTCTCAACATTCAAGAGGTTATATATATATATATATATATATATATATATATATATATATATATATATATATATATATATATATATATATATGTCGTACCTAGTAGCCAGAACGCACTTTTTTGCCTACTATGCAGGGCCCGATTTGCCTAATAAGCCAAGTTTTCCTGAATTAATATATTTTCTCTAATTTTTTTCTTATGAAATGATAAAGCTACCCATTTCATTATGTATGAGGTCAATTTTTTTTTATTGAAGTTAAAATTAACGTAGATATATGACCGAACCTAACCAACCCTACCTAACCTAACCTAACCTATCTTTATAGGTTAGGTTAGGTGAGGTAGCCGAAAAAGTTAGGTTAGGTAGTCGAAAAACATTAATTCATGAAAACTTGGCTTATTAGGCAAATCGGGCCTTGCATAGTAGGCTGAGAAGTGCGTTCTGGCTACTAGGTACGACATATATATATATATATATATATATATATATATATATATATATATATATATATATATATATATATATATATATATATACTAGTGAGTGATTCTCAAAATCAGTTAATTATATACACACAATATTCACATATTTATTTTATTAAACCTCTGTGTTAGACCAAGATAGTGCATCGTCCCAATATGGCACCGTGACAAAGTCTAATTTGTTTTATTAAAACAAAATAATTGTTGGTAATTTTAAGAATAATCCCTTCTACAACAACCAGCTCCTTTAACCACAGCTCACTTCTAAATCCCTACTTTTATTTGTACTGTATTTGCCAATATGGAAAACTGTTTTAATTAGGATTTTGTTTAGTTTTTAATTTTTCCAGCATATTTATTGCTTAGCCCTTGGCATGATGGAAACGAATAGTGAACATTTATATACATTTGTAATTCTGAAATACTGCAACCCTATCCAAATATTTTTTGCATTGGGTGAACTGACTCAGTTTATATATTGAATTACCCTGAAATACATGTACATGTTAGGCTCACCTGACCCCGTACATAAATTAGGTTGAACTGGACTCGTACATATGTGAAGCTTGGGATGACCCCGTGTACGTGCTGGGTCACATGACCCCGTATCTATAGTTTACATTCCTTGACGCTGTGTACACGTTAAATTGACCAAAACCACTTTAGATGGAACTGTTAAATAGACTGGTGTGATCTGGGGCTGGAGATTCTGATAGCTGACTAGCGTTTGAAATAATTGTTTGTGATAAGAGATATGTTGTCATTACAAGTAGTGACAATATATATCTCTTATCAGAAGAGAGAGAGAGAGAGAGAGAGAGAGAGAGAGAGAGAGAGAGAGAGAGAGAGAGAGAGAGAGAGAGAGAGAGAGAGAGAGAGAGAGAGAGAATGATAGAGTGAGAGTGAGAAGAGGGAGAGAAAGAGAGAGAGGCCAGACAGAAAGACAGGATCAGACAAAGAGACTGATAAATAGTTTTAACGATAGTTCCTCTATTAGAGTTCTCTATGTGATAATTTCAAAGAACATTCTTATGAAATAAATGAGCTCCTAAGAGCAGGCTTCAAATGACCTAAGGCAGAATAACAGCTCTGGTTTGCAGCTTCACTAGGTACGTCATTAGACAGCCCTTATGAACCCAACCCCTAGTAAAAAAAAAAAAATCCAAGCAAGCAGGGAACCCATTTAACCCATTTAACCCCTAGTTAAAAAAAAATCCAAGCAAGCAGGGAACCCATTTAACCCAAACAACAACACTAGAGTAACACGTGTCATCACTTCTACCCCCTCAGGTGACCCGCCAGCTGCCATGCAACATGGCAACTCAGCCACCTGGGTCTCCACCGTCCTGCTGGTGCCCGTTGCCTCCCTGCTGACACTGCTCCTGCTCCTCCTGACGTGACAGTGATCTGCTCCTCGCCCTGCTGACGGGACGCTCATCTACCTGACCTTCCAGCCTCTCCACTTTCATCTCCATTTGCTGCCTCAAGTCGCCTCTACCACCGTCTTGCTCCTGGATCTCAAAGACGTGTGTAGAGCGGCAGAAGTGTACCCAAGGCGTGTGTAGAGCGGCAGAAGTGTACCCAAGGCGTGTGTAGAGCGGCAGAAGTGTACCCAAGGCGTGTGTAGAGCGGCAGAAGTGTACCCAAGATGTCTCTCTCTCCTCCTGGTGTAAACTATATCTTCTCAGCTCAACCCTAAGTTTAACAAGGACACAGGAGGTCACCAACAAACACAATTACCATTACCCCCCGACACAGACCAAAAACTGGTGACTGATTCGTTAGTGTCATGAAATAACATTAAGCGATCATCCTCAACATATTTACGTCAAAACTCTATGAGTAATGAGTTATTCCCTCCTGTATGTCGGAGCAAATCAAGGGACAATAGAAATATTCAACATAGAACACGAGGGAAAAACAGGCTGGGAAAACACGTGCAGTGGGGTATGGTGTTTTATCTGCGTTGCGTGTGACATGACATATGCAATATGTGTGGAATGACACCTGCACCGTGTTTAACGGCGTCATGGACCTCACTGTCAAATTACAGGTGTTTGAGTCAAATTCAAAGCTACGTAATATCGACCCCTTCCTTGGACTAATGGGTTGTAATAGGTCAGCTGGGTTTTACTAGGTTAGGGAAATACCGCTACAAATCTGACGCTCGTCAAACTGTGGGAACAATGAGCACTGATGTTACCTAAAAAAAAAACACCTACCTGCGAAATGTTTCATACAATCAACAGATGTTTTTGCACCGTCAGCAGCTGCAGAGCAACTGACGTATGTTGAAGATCAGCTCTATAGTCTTGACCGCTGACGAATGTGATTTCTCAAAATATTTAATGAACCCTACTTTGTATGTTAAATATATTCTCCTTTACGTCAGGATATATATATATATACAACACGTAAAATATATGTAAATCTAACAAATAATGATTCCTGCAAGGGGCCTGATAGCTGAGCGGACAGCGCTCGCGATTCGTAGTCCTGAGGTTCCGGGTTCAATCCCCGATGGAGACAGAAACAAATGGCCAGAGTTCCGTTCACCCCTGATGCATCTGTTCATCTAGCAGTAAATAGGTACCTGGGAGTTAGACAGCTGCTACGAACTACTTCCTAGGGGTGAGTAACAAAAAATAGGCGGGGAATTAATCCGTAATTAAAATTACGCGGGGAAGCTAATCCCCGAAATCATCTCAAGATAACCTCAAGATTACATATTTCAACCATTCATAAAATATCACTCAGACATTTCGGTATAAAAAAATCTTAGAAACCACTTGAATTGTTTTTAAAACTCAGTTCAAGGAAAATATACACGTGCTAAGACAGAGTCAAGAGTGTTATCGTGCACTAATACAATCTTTGTCTTGCCAAATTACACGTGACAAAACTGTCAGAGAAAGAAAAAAAAGAGATATTGTTCACAGACAAATAACAGTTTGAAGACAAGAAATGAGAACATTGCTTTCTGCACTGATTGTTATCATACTCTGGCGAATGTCGACATGTCAGACTGTCTACATAAGTGACATTCAACACTTTTCTTACACTTTGATACACTTTCCAATGCAGTTTTATAAAAGCCTATATATATATATATATATATATATATATATATATATATATATATATATATATATATATAAATATATATATATATATATATATATATATATATATATATAAATATATATATATATATATATATATATATATATATATATATATATATATATATATATATATATATATATATGTATACATACACACTTATGTGTAATGTGTGCATAATTAGATGCCGATGACTACAATTACCGTGGCAGAAGGATATAATGATATGAAAATTGTGTTTTCATCTTTCTGTTGCGGCCTCAGATCCCTATTTTGAAATAAATGTGTACTCAAACTTTGTTTAATATTTTAACCTTTTATAAATAACTTAATATTGGGGGATAACTGCCCCATGAGTAGAACTATTTGTTGGCAATCATCACTATTATATAGCAATCATATTACTAAGATATCATAATAATAATAAAAATTTTTATATTGTCATCTTTAATATAAACAGCCAGCAGTAGTATAGAAAATTAACGATATTCGAAAGACAGGTGTATGACTAAAATAAAGCTTAACACAATATACACATGTATAATGCCGCCATAAAGTTGACCACTACATACGCATGGATGTAATGCCTTCATATTGCTGATAGCTACACACGCAAAAGTGCACAGTCTCTCTGGACCCTCTCTACAGCCAGTGGGTACAAGCACTAGTATTATTGGTGATTAGAACTTAAATACTAAAACACTAACATACAATGCATCCCTAAGAAAGCGCACGAGAGTTTACACACAAACACACACACACACACACACACACACACACACACACACACACACACACACACACACACACACACACACACACACACACACACACACTTTTTACCACAAGGGGCACACGCACTAGGGTGCCACAGGTGGAAACTGAGTGCCCAAATGAGTCATAGAGACGTTAGAAAGAATTTTTTCAGTGTCAGAGTAGTAGACAAATGGAATGTATTAGGAAGTGATGTGGTGGAGGCTGACTACATACACAGCTTCAAGAGTAGATATAATAGAGCCCAGTAGGCTCAGGAACCTGTACATTAGTTGAGTGACAGTTCAGAGGCGGGACCAAAGAGTTAGGGCTCAACCACCGCAAGCACAACTAGGTAAGTACACACACACACACACACACACACACACACACACACACACACACACACACACACACACACACACATCCCCAGGAAGCAGCCCGCAGCAGCTGTCTAACTCCCAGGTACCTACATACTGCTAGGTGAACAGAAGCACTAGGATGAAAGAAACTCTGCCAATTTGTTTCTGCCTCTGCCGGGGATCGAATCCGGGCCCTTAGGACCAGGATCCCAGAGCTCTGTCCACTCAGCCGCGAGGCCCTTGTATTATGTGTAGTGGACGCCTCGCGGCTGAGTGGACAGCCCTTGGGGGTCGTAGTCATAATGGCCCGGGTTCGATTCCCGGCGGTTGCGGAAACAATTGGGCAGAGTTTCTTTCACCATGATGCCTCTGTTCACCCATCAGTAAATAGGCACCTGGGAGTTAGACAACTGCTACGGGCTACTTCCTGTGGATGTGTGTGTGTGTGTGTGTGTGTGTGTGTGTGTGTGTGTGTGTGTGTGTGTGTGTGTGTGTGTGTGTGTGTGTGTGTGTGTGTGTGTGTGTGAGTGTGGCAAAGGGAAATATATGTTGCAGACATAATAGAGGAAAAATAGTTCGGCTAGAAAGGTCGGGTTCAAGAGGTAATGGCTCGATTCTGCAGACAAATAGTAAATACACACTGTTGACTACACAGCGGCTGAGTGGTTCCCATAACTCAAGAGGCACATCAATAAACCGGAAAAGGCCCAAGATCATGCAGCGAAATGGCTTCCGGAACCGACAAAAAAAGAGCTACGAGGAGAGGCAAGAGGCGTTCAGTGGAACAGAGCTGGAAGAAAGAAGAAAAAGAGACGATATGTACTTACAAAATAGTAACAAGAATCGACAAAATTGACAAAGAGGAAATTCTTGAAATCTGCGACTTCACAAACAAGAGGTCATAGATTCAAGATAAGAAAACATAGATGTCGATAAAATGTTAGAAAGTTTTCTTTTGCCAGCAGAGTGGTAGACGATTGGAACAAGTGAGAAGGTACATCATGTCCTCATATCCCTTCATGTGCTAAGTAGTTGTACCACCAAGGCTCTTTTGATAGTACAACTACTTAACACTTGTAAGGTTAGCACCTTACTTTCAGTTTGAATAACGTCATTAATGTTTACTTAAGTCACATTCAGTAAAAGTAACCTCAAATGTTTATAGTTAGTATTCTTTGTTCAGATCAACGTTAATATAATAAATATATGTGTGTTTATGTGTGTTTACTATTTGAACCTGCAGGATCAAGCTGTTAGCTCTTGGACCCCACCTTTCTAACCGTCGGTTGCATAATATTCGTGTGTGTCCTAATGTATTGTTTGTGTGTGTGTGTGTATGTGTGTGTACTCACCTAGTTGTACTCACCTAGTTGTGTTTGCGGGGGTTGAGCTCTGGCTCTTTGGTCCCGCCTCTCAACCGTCAATCAACAGGTGTACAGATTCCTGAGCCTATCGGGCTCTGTCATATCTACACTTGAAACTGTGTATGGAGTCAGCCTCCACCACATCACCCCCTAATGCATTCCATTTGTCAACCACTCTGACACTAAAAAAGTTCTTTCTAATATCTCTGTGGCTCATTTGGGCACTCAGTTTCCACCTGTGTCCCCTTGTGCGTGTTCCCCTTGTGTTAAATAGACTGTCTTTATCTACCCTATCAATCCCCTTCAGAATCTTGAATGTGGTGATCATGTCCCCCCTGTGTGTGTGTGTGTGTGTGTGTGTGTGTGTGTGTGTGTGTGTGTGTGTGTGTGTGTGTGTGTGTGTGTGTGTGTGTGTGTGTGTGTGTGTATGTGTGTGTGTGTGCGCGCGCGCAAATACACACAAACACACATACACACATTAGGCAGTAATGTGGTGGAGGCTGACTCCATACACAGTTTCAAATGTAGATCTGATAGAGCCCAATAGACTCCAGAATCTATACACCAGTTGATTGACAGTTGAGAGGTGGGACCAAAGAGCCAAATCGCAACCCCAGCAAGCACAACTAGACGAGCACACATAAACTGTTTTTAGAACACAATAATCCCATGCTGCATTCAGCGTTACAGTCCTGGACCCACTTGCCAGATAATCGCGAATCCGCTCCTTCGCCCGTGCTTATAAAGGGCATCAAGACGAGTCTTATTTGTTTTGTATCTGTAGGAAAAGCGCCACTACTTAAGAGGGAGCGATCCACCCGTGATATTGTAGCTCCACTACACAGTTTTGCAAAGTGCAAACCGTCTCCGGGGTCCTCTTCTGGTAATGAAGCAAGACTCGATTCATATTTTATCTTGCAATGCCTCGTTTGGACCTGCTTTTTGAGTAGCAGGTTGTGCTGTGTGTAATTTAGCTGTTACAGCTAAATTGTCTCTAAAGTTACTCCGAGTAGTGAAATCTTTGAAACTATCGTTACTCTTAGAAACGTGATATCTTGAATTCAATCGTAAATATGAGGCCACTTAATATTAATCGTAGATATGAAGCAACGTTACTCCTGCAAACAAAGCCACTGGAACCCAACGTTACTCCAGCAAACAAAGCCACTGGAATCCAACGTTACTCCAGCAAACAAAGCCTTTGGAATCCAAAGTTACTCCTGTAAACAAAGCCACTGGAACCCACCGTTACTCCTGCAAACAAAGCCACTGGAACCCAACGTTACTCCTGCAAACAAAGACATTGGAACCCAAAGTTACTCCTGCAAACAAAGACATTGGAACCCAAAGTTACTCCTGCAAACAAAGACATTGGAACCCAACGTTACTCCAGCAAACAAAGCCACTGGAACCCAACGTTACTCCTGCAAACAAAGCCACTGGAACCCAACGTTACTCCAGCAAACAAAGGCACTGGAACCCAACGTTACTCCAGCAAACAAAGCCACTGGAACCCAACGTTATTCCAGCAAACAAAGCCACTGGAACCCAACGTTACTCCTGCAAACAAAGCCACTGGAACCCAACGTTACTCCAGCAAACAAAGCCACTGGAACCCAACGTTACTCCAGCAAACAAAGCCACTGGAGCCCAACGTTACTCCTGCAAACAAAGCCACTGGAACCCAACGTTACTCCTGCAAACAAAGCCACTGGAACCAAACGTTACTCCAGCAAACAAAGCCACTGGAACCCAACGTTACTCCAGCAAACAAAGCCACTGGAACCCAACGCTACTCCAGCAAACAAAGCCACTGGAACCCAACGTTACTCCAGCAAACAAAGCCACTGGAACCCAACGCTACTCCAGCAAACAAAGCCACTGGAACCCAACGTTACTCCAGCAAACAAAGCCACTGGAACCCAACGTTACTCCTGCAAACAAAGCCACTGGAACCCAACGTTACTCCAGCAAACAAAGCCACTGGAGCCCAACGTTACTCCAGCAAACAAAGCCACTGGAGCCCAACGTTACTCCAGCAAACAAAGCCACTGGAACCCAGGCATAATTTTTTTTCAGATTGAACACATTTTCTCTTCACAAGCACGAACACTGTGCAAATGAAGGTCACAGTTATTAATTAACAGCTTTCAGGGATTTTCTCCCAGCGAGCATTTAATCCACGATCAAATAGTTCAAGAACAACTGAAGCCGATTTGGAGACGACCCTGAAAATATGTAGGTGTGCTTGCGGGTGTTGTAGGTGTGCTTGTGGGTGTTGTAGGTGTGCTTGTGGGTGTTGTAGGTGTGCTTGTGGGTGTTGTAGGTGTGCTTGTGGGTGTTGTAGGTGTGCTTGCGGGTGTTGTAGGTGTGCTTGCGGGTGTTGCAGGTGTGCTTGCGGGTGTTGTAGGTGTGCTTGTGGGTGTTGTAGGTGTGCTTGCGGGTGTTGTAGGTGTGCTTGTGGGTGTTGTAGGTGTGCTTGGGTGTTGTAGGTGTGCTTGCGGGTGTTGTAGGTGTGCTTGTGGGTGTTGTAGGTGTGCTTGTGGGTGTTGAAGGTGTGCTTGCGGGTGTTGTAGGTGTGCTTGCGGGTGTTGTAGGTGTGCCTGCGGGTGTTGTAGGTGTGCTTGCGGGTGTTGTAGGTGTGCCTGCTGGTGTTGTAGGTGTGCTTGCGGGTGTTGTAGGTGTGTTTGAGGGCGTTGTAGTCGTGTTTACGGAGAGTTATAGCTATGCTGGCTTAGGGGTTATTGCTGTGCTGGCTTGGGGGTTAGAGATGTGGTTTCTTACAAGAATAGTTTAACGTTTGTAATTCTTATCATTTTCCCCTCGCACTAAGTATTTTGTATCTGGTGCTCATGGTCGCTCTGTTTCTTCTCTTTTTTTTCAGTGTCGTGAGGTTTAATGTCCCTGGACTCTCTTATTATCTTATGACTCTCAGCTCAGGGACTAGTCTGGCGGCGAATCTCTTGACTTTCTCCAGCTTCGAACCAGATATTCCAGGATTAATATAACTTGTACTACACTAATTACTGATCATTGCATATGCAGCTGATGGTATCTGGTTGATGTGGGTTTTGGGATGCAGATTCTGTGTGATGTAATCCACCAAGTTTTACTCTGCTTCCTTCAAAGAATATTTTCCTTTCCATAGGATATCTAATGTCCAGCATCCCGTTTCCTCACCAGATCGATATAACATTGCACTTGCTAGAGTAAAACTCCTAAATCCAATTGTTAGATTATATGTTCTGTTTATCCTGATCATCCTGAAGTTTATGTCAGTCTTCCTCTATATTAATGCTTAAAAGTTTTTGTTCCATCAATAAAGGTATATAGGAAGGAGTCTTTTCCAATTGAAAAATCCTTCACATTAATCAGGAAGTGGAAGTCCTTAGCTCTGACCGCTTTGGGAGCATGCGAGAGAGAGAAAGATAGCGAGAGAAGAATAAAGAGGGGAGCAAGAGAGAAGAGAGGAGAGAGAGAGGAGTGAGAGCCTCTTTACCGGTCGGTATTCCATCATCCGCAGGGACCCAAGCTTCTCTCCATGTTCATAAATGACCAGTTTATCAGGAAGTGGCCCAGACGAGGCAGTTTTCTCTCGTGGACGGTTTCTCTCAACACCCATTGCTGTATCCCACCAGCCTCCCTCCTACACCGTGTACTGCCTCGCCGTGTACTGCCTCACCGTGTACTGCCTCACCGTGTACTGCCTCACCGTGTACTGCCTCACCGTGTGCTGCCTCGCCGTGTACTGCCTCACCGTGTACTGCCTCACCGTGTACTGCCTCGCCGTGTACTGCCTCACCGTGTACTGCCTCACCGTGTACTGCCTCACCGTGTACTGCCTCGCCGTGTACTGCCTCACCGTGTACTGCCTCACCGTGTGTACTAGTATTCCATACGTCACCCATGTCCCCCGTGTACTCAGCCGTTCACCAGTTTCTCTTCGTGTTACCAAGACTGTGGAACACGTTACTTTGACTCACCAGTCGCCAGTGTCCGTCGCTTCCCAAGGTGTGTCAACATTGGTCTAAAGAGTGACGACGTCCTCGATATCTGGGGAGAAGCGGCGACTGTTAATAGTCCATGTGGACGTTGTGGGTTAGTTTCATTATCGTCCTCAGTTTAAAGTTAATTTTGGTAGCAAGCAATGCACCAACGTTAATATTTTTGTTTTCTTTTGGAAAGGGAGGGGAGGGGTGAGTTTGATGGAAGTTCATTTGTCAAGACAAAATAATTTGTCAGGAAAAAATATTTTGTTTGTCTACACGAGGAGCGGTTTTACTTGATAGAATTACTGAAAAAAATTTCTCTATCTCTTTATGATCAAACAGAATAAACAGACTTCAATGTTTACAGCATCCAGCAACTTTCTATTTCTAGGAAAAAAATCTGAAAACAGCCTTCTCGGGACCCGACAGTGGTGGTGGTGGCGGGAACTTCAGCACTAGAAAACTCGGTGCCTATGATGCTGGAGTCTTGATGCTAAGACCAGCGACCAGTGGTAATGGGGAAGACACTGCAGCCATGACACTGGATCCTGAATGTTGCGAAATTTAACAGTGAAGACCCGTAAGTTGCAGAATTGGAGGTTCCTACAAAGAATACTCTGTGGCACTGGTGTTGGGGATTCCAGCAAAGAAGATCTGCTAACAGTGATGAGTTGGGGAGTTCCAGTAACAAGATCCATTAGTAATGAAGTACTTTGGAGTAGTTAACCAGACCACACACTAGAAGGTGAAGGGACGACGACGTTTCGGTCCGTCCTGGACCAATCTCAAGTCGATTCAAGTCCATCGACTTGAGAATGGTCCAGGAAGGACCGAAACGTCGTCGTCCATCCACCTTCTAGTGTGTGGTCTGGTCAACTTACTTTAGCCACGTTATTGTGACTCATCGCCTACTTTGGAGTACTCCAAAGTTCTCCAAAATACTTTGGAGTACCTTGGAGCACCCCAGAGTACTTTGGAGTGCTGGAATTGGGTTTCCAGGACTCAGTACGCACAATCGACAGTGTTATGTGATCTAGAAATCAAGAGACGGGATCAGTGTCTTTAGTGACTGCAACACTCGATATTCAGGATCAATGGTGTTGAGGGTTCCAGCATTCAAGACCCGGCAGCTGTAGCATTGAGAGATCAAGCTGCTCAGGCCTCGAAAAAATAATATTGGATCTGTCAACCACAACCAGTGAATGGACACTGAACCCTTCGCCTCCGTCCACTCCCTCCCTTACAACTTTGCACCCCGTGCTGCCAGAAACAGCAGAGGGGAAATTGAATATAGCATATTGCCAATATTACAAGTCTTCTTGCAATGGGCTTTTCCTCTGGTGGGAGGCGACACGCTTCTCAGGGACGTATGCAATTACCATTTCAATAGATGGGTACGAAACTCTCACTACCACAATATTAACTTCGGATCATGGTGTCAGTATTTCAAAGTGTGGAGAAGAGGAATCGTTAGGCGCAACACTGGTGGGGAATTTTAAAATAATATAATTGTTTTATATCATAATTTTTATAATGAAAATACAATATTTTGATATATTAATATGCACATTATTTAATGATCTCGGGAAAATTAACATAAATTTCCCCCCTGTCGGTAATTTGCCCGTATTCGCATAAAATTCACGATCCTTCCCACAGCTACTAAGGTTTCTCAAGCCAGAGTCCCGTCTCAGAGACAAGCAGGCAAGACAAGACAGAGACAACAGACAAGCTTATCTTAACATACTAAGAAGGTTAGGTGAGGTCGGTGTTTTCTATGAAGCTTTTCAAGGTAAACTAAACTATTCACAATCAATTAGTATGTCACATATGCACTTATTAAATAAGCCAATATTGACTACACGCAAGTGCGAGAACGGGTTGCAGACTAAGGGGGGTAACTATTATGTTTTAGTATTTCAGTTGCCTAAGATCCTCTCACTCGCGACCACTCACACTTTTGACAATTACATATTTTATAAGATAGAGAGACAGAGACATGGACCGAGAGAGGCAAAGATAAAGCCAGGTAAAGACAGAGGTAGAGACCGAGACAGGCAAAGATAGAGATAGGAACAGAGACAAAGAGAAAGACGTAGAAAAAAAAGTCAGAGATAAAGCGAGACAGAAACAAAGACAGTAGATAGATAGATGGATATATATTATGAATAGATTAATGGATGGGTGTATGGATATGTAAATGAACAGGCAAATGGATAGAAAGATAGATAAGCAGATGGATGCATAAATGGTTGGGTAGATGATAGATAGATAGATAGATAGATAGATATTTATATAGGTAGATAGATAAAACCTTTGCAAAACATTACAAAGTTATGGAAGAGGCATTAAACTTGCGAGAAGTTACCAACGGAATGGAAGAAAACTGTCAGAAGAAAGCATCAAGCCATTATGACTATATAGCCCTTGGAAGGGGGGTCACGATAAGGATTTGGGATGGGACGGTGGGATGGAATGGTGCCCAACAACTTGGACGGTCAGGGACTGAACGCCGACCTGCATGAAGCAAGACCGTCGCTCTACCGTCCAGCCCAAGTAGTTGGAGTGGTACATGGGTTGTAACTTTCTTGTTACTCACCGGAACACCTATTATTTACTATATATATATATATATATATATATATATATATATATATATATATATATATATATATATATATATATTGTGACGATAATCTCCTTCAAGAGATTGAGCCTGCTCTTCCCTTCAAAATACGTCGATACATACATCCCTATACAACTAATATGGAAGAAATATCCAACAACGACAACAACATCTCCAAGTTTTGCCAGAAGCGCAAAACGTATGCAGCCAGGAACACCTGCTCCACCTCGAACCACCAAACTACCTATCTTGTCGCCTGCTCATCGCTGATTGGCTGCGGGTCCAGTTGCAACTGCACTCCACCCACCACACTACTTGATGTCTGGGGCCACACGACCACCAGATCTCAGAATATCCAGTGCTTTCATCAGGTTAACACGTCTCGTTGGTAGACTAAGCTGTGGCTTACGTGTACTAAGAGAGGTGATAGCTTAAAGCCAATATTCCTGCACCTCTTATTTGATTGTATATTGCTCACTTGTTATTACTCACTTGTCTTAACGTAACTTTTCATTTTGTCATTTGATTATTCTTACTATTTTGATTGATTGATTTTATTATACGAATTTGTATGTCCATTTTATTCATGTTTTGCTTTTCTAACGTAATTAAAATTTCATTGTTAAATTTACTTGTGTTTTGTGTGTCTTCTCATTACCTTACCACAGACGAAGTTCCAGATTTTCTATTTTTTGTTTCTATATGTGACGAGGCCATACCCCTAGCTTTTGAACAGCCGAACACCAACGCGTTACCGTCACAATATATATATATATATATATATATATATATATATATATATATATATATATATATATATATATATATATATATATATATATATATATTTAGAGACAGGAATGAAAAGCATCGTTGTACAAATTTGCAAAACGATACAAAAACTGGCCCTGAAATATATTTAAAATTCATAAAATTGCTTCAAGACGATCTAGACAGACTTAGAAAATGGACGATTGGCCGATGCAGTTGAATGCTAAAAAATGTAGGGTTTTGAGTTTAGGTAACAATAACAGTTCCCAGATATCAGCTGGATAGTATTAAAATTGTGAGTTTCGAATGCAAGAAAGATCTAGAACTCATGATTAGTAGGTTTTAAGAGAAAAAATATATGCACACATGTGCGGAAAAAATAAAAAACAGGATTCTTGGATATATTTCTGGAAGAGTTAGTAACACATCTGATATTATTATTATTCTGCTTGATCTTGCCTTTGCAAAGCCTCATTTAGATTACACACTTAAGTTTAGAATGGATATTAATTAATTTGAGCGTTTACAGTGAGAGATGACAAAAGTTAATCCAAAGAAATAAAAATCTAGCTTATGTATAGAGAATATTAAGCTTAATTTATTCACTAGATTTGGATTCTAGAACTCAACTCCTGCAAGTGTAATGCAATGAAGAAAATAGCTGAAAACTCAAGACCAAGTATAATATATCAAATAGGAAGGTTAACGCACTGGAGTCAGGAAAGACAAAAACACCTCCTGGCTCATATAACATCGGATACATCTCATGAAACATAAATCAACCGGAGTTCATCCGCTGCATATGCAAAGTTGGCCAACATATTAAATTAGTTCAGAAATCTGAAGAAGGAGACGTTCAGGATCTTGTATACCACTTACATCAGATCAGTTCCGAGAAAAGTCGCTTAGTCCTCACATCCACAAACATGGACGACTTTATTGCCTGAAGAGCAGGAGTGAAAATCGTCTTGTGCATCCCACAATAGTTCTCGGAACTCCTCTGAGACATCTAAATTATGCTCAAGTTAAATAAAATAAGCGAGAATAAGAATAGCCGAAGGAGATAAAATAATATAAACTTCAGTTTACAGTTTTTAGGAAGTTTTTAACAGGTTTTAAAGTTTTCTTAAAAAATACGATACCAAATGCAGGCGATGAGTCACAATAACGTGGCTGAAGTATGTTGATCAGACCACACACTAGAAAATGAAGGGACGACGACGTTTCGGTCCGTCCTGGACCATTCTCAAGTCGGACGACGACCGAAACGTCGTCGTCCCTTCATTTTCTTAGTGTGTGGATTGGTCAACATACGATACCAAATTGGGAATATATATATTGATTTCTAATTATTGATAAATAACATATTTTTTTTTTACCTAAAATATAGAAGTTACCTCGGAAAATATATTAGAAGTTACTTTTTAGACATATTTTTGTTGGCTAGCATACCGTTATCCTAAACCATTTTGCTGTCAAATATACATATATCGAATTTAAAATGTTTGTGCTTTTGTCTGGTGAATAGTTTCCGGTTGAGTGCTCGGTGTGGGATTTTTATTGTATTATGAAATAACCGGTGCAATATTTACTCTCATTTTGTAAAAGTTAAAAAATTTTGTAATTTGTCCTCTGAAATAACTGGAGGTCGGTTGCCATGGCCACCAGGATAGTTTCCAAACGTCACCAACTAGACAAAAAAAATCGGTTGACTAAATAACCCACGGTATGCCACCATAGTGTTTTCTTGCTTCTTATGATATAGGTGCAAGAAAATGGAATGTTTTCTTACTCAAAGTGTGTTTACGAACCACGAAATTCATAGGTTTGAATTCACTAAATCAATGCACCCCTTTGAATGTTCAAAAAGCGAGATTATATATCTTGACCTGTTTGGCAACTCCGGCAATTGTATTCCACAGATACAACACTAAGATTTATCAATACGCATGCAATACATGCATACAGGTTTGTCAATACGTCTGCAATACATGCATACAGATTTGTCAATACGCGTGCAATACATGTATACAGATTTGTCAATACATCTGCAATACATGCATACAGATTTGTCAATACGTCTGCAATACATGCATACAGATTTGTCAATACGTCTGCAATACATGCATACAGATTTGTCAATACGCGTGCAATACATGCATACAGATTTGTCAATACGTCTGCAATACATGCATACAGATTTGTCAATACGTCTGCAATACATGCATACAGATTTGTCAATACGTCTGCAATACATGCATACAGATTTGTCAATACGCGTGCAATACATGCATACAGATTTGTCAATACGTCTGCAATACATGCATACAGATTTGTCAATACGTCTGCAATACATGCATACAGATTTGTCAATACGTCTGCAATACATGCATACAGGTTTGTCAATACGTCTGCAATGCATGCATACAGGTTTGTCAATACGTCTGCAATATTGCTTCACATATAAATGTTACCCCCATATTTGTGCCCACTTGTGTCCTTGAATTTCTGTGTATGTGGATCGCTGCATTTCTTAATATATGTTTCTGAGTGTAAAATTGAATTCCTGCATACCTGTATCAATGCAGTGTTACATGCTTGTATTAGTGCATTTGTGCATTCTTGTGTCAGTGCACTGCTGCATGCCTGTATCAGTGCATTGCTTATTTAACCTCACTGTACCGCTACATCACTTCAGCACTTAAACACTGTGTAAATTCAGTATCTAACCACTCGCTCACTACAGCAACTAATCTTAGTATAACTCTAGTAACTAATCACTGTATCACTCCAGTAAGTAATAACTGAATCACTCCAGTAAGTAATAACTGTATTATTGCAGTAACCAATCACTTTATCACTCCGGTAACTAATCACTGTTTTACTCC
Organism: Procambarus clarkii; assembly: GCF_040958095.1. NCBI lineage: Eukaryota > Metazoa > Arthropoda > Malacostraca > Decapoda > Cambaridae > Procambarus > Procambarus clarkii. The sequence goes on along the minus strand of NC_091200.1, from coordinate 2,683,640 downwards.
AGTAGCTAATCACTTTATAAAACTAGCAACTAATCACTGTATCACTCTAGTAACGAATCACTGTATCCTTCCAGCAACTAATCACTGTATCATTCCAGTAACTAGCAACTATTATTCCAGCAACTAATCACTGTATCCCTCCTCTAACTAGCCACTGTAAACTCTCCATCAAATATTTCAATTTCTCAGGAAAACTCAATTAAAGGAAACTTTTTCTCGCTCTATGAGTACCCTCATTACACCAATATTAAGTCTCATGAATACTAAGTGTATAAAAAGTTATCTTTAAATTGTTCAGAGAAATAACTTCACGAGTTCACTCAGTTTTTAATTGCCACGATATATAGGGAAGATAACTTGTAGAAGATAACGATATACAGGAAGATAACCACTTGGTCGGACAAGTGGTTACCAGACTTTAATGATGGTAAGTGCAAGGGTTTGAGCATGGGGGATAGGAGTAAAGTGACAAAGAAAACGTGACACAACAACTTGTCACACCCCAACAAAGAACGTCGTTTTTCGCTCGTATGCGTTACTTAAGGCCAAAAACTGTCGTACTAGTAAATGGAAGCGGCTCGCGAAAGTGACGTACTGTCCCGTTTTCTGCTTTGGGTCCTCTGGTAGGTTAGGAGACGACATATTAAACTGCCCGTTTTCTTGTCATTGGGAAACCTTAGGAGGACGGACTGAACAAAGAGCAGGTCTCGAAAAGGAGGGAGGGAACTATCAGGGTAAAGCGCAAAGCCATTACGACTATATAGCACTTGGAAGGGGTCAGGATAAGGGGTTTAGGGATGAGACGGGGGTGGGGGGGGGGGGGAGAAATGGTGCCCTAACCACATGGACGGTCGGGGATCGAACGCCGACCTGCACGAAGCGAGATATGTTAACGGTGTTACATGAGTGACAAATAGAAAAACAGAGGAATCTCAGGATTGCTTTCAGGTGCTTAGCCAATAATGCTTTTAAAAAGTTGTATGCAGCATAAGTTTCAGCTGTATTGGAACTGGTACAGTTTGCAGCACCAACGTGGAACCCAAACTTCTGAAAAGTGAGGCTGGTTAATTTTCAGAAGAAAGCGCTGCACCAACAACATTGTATGACACTATGAAGGGATATGAAGACAAGAAGGTGAGATATGAGGACGGAGTTAAGGAACGCAGTATAATCACTTGCACCATCGGGGATCGAACAGCGCTTTCAGGAATCAATACACAAGTTGATTGACAATTAAGTGGCGGGACCAAAGAGCCGAAGCTCGACCCTCGCAAGCACAACTAGGAGAGTACCGCTATGTAAGAATGGAGGCTATCGCTGTGTAAGGGAATCAGAGTGGATGGTAAACATATTAAAACCCTAAATTAAATCTGAAAAATACAGAGGTTTGTTACAAAACTGAACCCATCAGTGAACGGGGCGAGCTACAGTGTTACACGGACGAAGTCAACAGTGACGACTGCATTAACGGAGAAATCAATGAGCATATGATCACGACATATCAAATATTCTGGAGTGTAGAAGAAATAAATACACAATTACTTGATATCACGTAACTGAAGGATATGTATAGAGAGAAGACGCAGTGAGCCATTGTGTTGAGAGCATGTGCCTGTACGGTGCACACGCTAGGTGCTAGGAGAGACTAGGCACAGCACGGTGCACACGCTAGGTGATAGGAGAGACTAGGCACAGCACGGTGCACACGCTAGGTGCTAGGAGAGACTAGGCACAGCACGGTGCACACGCTAGGTGCTAGGAGACACTAGGCACAGCACGGTGCACACGCTAGGTGCTAGGAGACACTAGGCACAGCACGGTGCACACGCTAGGCGCTAGGAGACACTAGGCACAGCACGGTGCACACGCTAGGTGCTAGGAGACACTAGGCACAGCACGGTGCACACGCTAGGCACTAGGAGGCACTAGGCACAGCACGGTGCACACGCTAGGCGCTAGGAGACACTAGGCACAACACGGTGCACACGCTAGGCGCTAGGAGACACTAGCCACAGCACGGTGCACAAGCTAGGTGCTAGGAGACACTAGGCACAGCACGCTGCACACGCTAGGCGCTAGGAGACACTAGGCATAGCACGGTGCACACGCTAGGCGCTAGGAGACACTAGGCACAGCACGGTGCACACGCTAGGTGCTAGGAGACACTAGTCACAGCACGCTGCACACGCTAGGCGCTAGGAGAGACAAATCACAGCAAGGAACCAAAGCTCAGTCCCAGCAAGTATGAATAAGTAAGTATAGTTCAGCGAGTCCAAACACAGTTATTTAAATCAGATATAAAATTCCTCTACAATATTTTATTATTGTTCCCATTGTATCTCTATTGAATTTGGAATTTTAATTGTTTATATTCAGCAAAATATTCAGCGAAACGAAAAGCTTCATTATAATATCTAGCGCAACGACACTCAAAAGAATCCTATTTTGTAACATATATCCTACAAATTGAACTGTAAACTTTAGATTTAACTTACGGTAAAAATTCTTGCTTTTTGGGAGTTCGTAAATATGTATATTTTTCTCATGCTGTCAGGTAGTTTGAAAATTTGGCTTTCCTTCATTCGTACCATAGGTTCAAAAATTAATACATTTTTATAATGGTGAACAATTTGTACATCGGAATACATGTATTTTGAAACGTTGGGTATATCGATAGATAGATATGTTGACCTTGCGGTAATACTTTTCCCCACTGGGCATATCTATCTACCTTGTGACTCTGTGTGTCTCTCTCTCTCTCTCTCTCTCTCTCTCTCTCTCTCTCTCTCTCCTTTGGTCTATTTTTCAGTCTCCTATCTAATTCACAGTCAATATCTCCCACTGGAATGTTCGTCACACTCTCCTCCCTCCCTCGCTCGGTGCCCGCCTGGGACTGTCATTGTCAACACAACATTAACCGTGAAACAGTTCACAGTTTCCGTCCTCGTCACAGTGGTCTGCCCCGCGGGCTCGTGCAGGTCATCAATGTGAAGTGAAACTCCTCTTGCCAATTGAAATACCAGTTGTTGTACGACTTTCCCTGCTGTCAAGTGAAACATTTGGAATAAATTGGCACACCTGCTGCCAAGTGGCACTTCTCTGGCCAATTGAAATAAAAGTTTTCCATTTGGCACCCTGTGCTGTCAATTGGTTCTTTTGTTGTCAGTTGACACTCCAGCTATCAACTGACACATCTTTTGTCAACTGGCACTTTTGTCAACTGGCACTTGTCAATTGCCGTTAGGAATATCAGTTGAAACATTTGCGATTAATTGACTTTTTTCAAATTGGCACACCTGTTCCCTGTTGTCAACTGGCAGCAGTGCTGTCAATTGGTACCCCAGCTTTCAACTGGCACCCCCTGTTGTCAACTGGTGTTCATGTCAATTGGTGCCCCTGCTGTTAATTGATAGCTGTGTTGTCAGTGGGCACCTTGCTGTCAAATTATCATTTAATTCCGACAACTCTTGCGAGATCTTTACTTATTTCAGCAACAATAAATTTCCCCTTTAACAAAAGTTTCCACTAACAACCTTCAATTGTATTTTCCAGTCTTAATGGCAACTCCATCACCCTCTCCCTTACACTCTTCTCTCCTCCTTATACTCTTCACTCTCCCTTGCACTCTTCTCTCCTCCTTATACTCTTCACTCTCCCTTGCACTCTTCTCTCCTCCTTATACTCTTCACTCTCCCTTGCACTCTTCTCTCCTCCTTATACTCTTCACTCTCCCTTACACTCTCCTCTCCTCCTTATACTCTTCACTCTCCCTTGCACTCTTCTCTCCTCCTCATACTCTTCACTCTCCCTTGCACTCTTCTCTCCTCCTAATACTCTCCACTCTTCCCTTACACTCTCCTCTCCTCCTAATACTCTCCACTCTTCCCTTACACTCTCCTCTCCTCCTAATACTCTCCACTCTTCCCTTACACTCTCCTCTCCTCCTAATACTCTCCACTCTTCCCTTACACTCTCCTCTCCTCCTAATACTCTTCACTCTCCCTTACACTCTCCTCTCCTCCTAATACTCTCCACTTTTCCCTTACACTCTCCTCTCCTCCTAATACTCTCCACTCTTCTCTTACACTCTCCTCTCCTCCTAATACTCTTCACTCTCCCTTACACTCTTCTTTCACCTATACACTCTCATTTATCCCTTACTTTCGTCTGCTTTAGTCTCTCATTTCCATGTAAAGTTACACTGAGCGAGATTGGAAAATTTTTCTTCATTTCCTTAGAGGAAGTCATTTAAAACCGAAATGAACTAGACTTTCGTAACCTAATGCTCCTTTCTTTTTGTCGATCCTTCTGTTGCCACAGATATCCCTCCTTGTTGCTGTGAGGTTTCTGTACCTGATTTCCCACTTGCTGATTCACTCCTGTTACGGATGAATCCTTTTGATGTTCTTAAAACCTCCTGTTGTCATTGAACTCTTTCTTAGTATTGAATCATGTTACCACAGGACCCCGCGTTGTTGAAACCTCTCGGATGATCTTCGGGCCGGTAGTGGTGTTAGAGAGAGGACAGTAGTGGTGTCAGAGAGAGGACAGTAGTGGTGTCAGAGAGTAGCCGGTAGTGGTGTCAGAGAGAGGACAGTAGTGGTGTCAGAGAGTAGCCGGTAGTGGTGTCAGAGAGAGGACAGTAGTGGTGTCAGAGAGTAGCCGGTAGTGGTGTCAGAGAGAGGACAGTAGTGGTGTCAAAGAGAGGACGGTAGTGGTGTCAGAGAGAAGCCGATAATGGTGTCAGAGAGAAGCCGATAATAGTGTCAGAGAGAAGCCGATAATAGTGTCAGAGAGAAGCCGATAATGGTGTCAGAGAGACGCCAATAATGGTGTCAGAGAGAAGCCGATAACAGTGTCAGAGAGAGAGACCTGTAATAACTCAAAATCAAATTTAAAATCTTTATTCGTAAACGATTGTTCATTTATAACAAACTTTACACAGAAGTTCATCACAATATTTACACCAAGGAAAGTCATAATAAGAAGATATCACGTGACCATTATAACAACGCCATGAGGATTAACCAGGGCCGACGAGTCAGGAAAATAACCCAATTGGCAAATTCTGTCCTATTTAGATAATTAGGGAAAGATAGGCAAATGTATTGGAAAATAATTGGGACAACTTATCAACTGAAGAAAAAAATAGCAGAAGAAAATTGTGGAAAAGTGAGCAAATTATTAAAACTGAAAATATACAAAATCGAAAATATTCAAGTAGCTGATGGAACAGTAGGCAAAATGATAGATCTATAATAATAGACCTAAAGCTGGAACAGTAGGCAAAGTGATAGATCTATAATGATAGACCTAAAGCTTAAACCTTAAAATATAAACCTTTGGAAACCTATAAAAAATATGCAATTCTTAGCCTTCCCTTTCTTTCTAGATGCCAATAATCTTTCAAAATTATGTTGAAACATAAAATAAGGTTATGATAATGAATGTATATACAATGAGAGGGCTGTGTCTATTTTACTACCCGTGTATGTATCAGACTACCCGTGTATGTACCAGACTACCCCTGTATGTATCAGACTACCCCAGTATGCACTAGACTACCCCCTGTATGCACTAGACTACCCCTGTATGCACCAGACTACCCCCTGTATGCACCAGACTAACCCCTGTATGCACCAGACTACCCCTGTATGCACCAGACTAACCCCTGTATGCACCAGACTACCCTTGTATGCACCAGACTACCCCTTGTATGCACCAAACTAACCCCTGTATGCACCAGACTACCCCAGTATGCACTAGACTACCCCCTGTATGCACTAGACTACCCCTGTATGCACCAGACTAACCCCTGTATGCACCAGACTACCCTTGTATGCACCAGACTACCCCTTGTATGCACCAAACTAACCCCTGTATGCACCAGACTACCCCTGTATGCACCAGACTACCCCCTGTATGCACCAGACTAACCCCTGTATGCACCAGACTACCCCTGTATGCACCAGACTACCCCTGTATGCACCAGACTACCCCTGTATGCACTAGACTACCCCTGTATTCACCAGACTACCCCCTGTATGCACCAGACTACCCCTGTATGCACCAGACTACCCCTGTATGCACTAGACTACCCCTGTATGCACCAGACTACCCCTATATGGACCAGACTACCCCTGTATGCACCAGACTACCCCTGTATGCACCAGACTACCCCCTGTATGCACCAGACTACCCCCTGTATGCACCAGACTACCCCTGTATGCACCAGACTACCCCTGTATGCACCAGACTACCCCTGTATGCACCAGACTACCCCTGTATGCACCAGACTACCCCTGTATGCACTAGACTACCCCTGTATGCACCAGACTACCCCTGTATGCATCAGACTACCCCTGTATGCACCAGACTACCCCTGTATGCACCAGACTACCCCCTGTATGCACCAGACTACCCCTGTATGCACCAGACTACCCCTGTATGCACTAGACTACCCCTGTATGCACCAGACTACCCCCTGTATGCACTAGACTACCCCTGTATACACCAGACTACCCCTGTATGCACTAGACTACCCCTGTATACACCAGACTACCCGTGTAGAGCAGTATAGTAAGTGTGAGAGAGGCAGGTCGGGTGAGAGGCCAATATCCGGGCGTAGCGAGTCCTTAAAGCTCACCTACACCATGAATTTGACCAGAAACCTCCACTTTCAGCAGCATCACGGCCAGTTATTGCCCGACAGTGCAATAGTCACTGGCACTACAACCCTGGTGGTGCTGGTGTGGGCAGTGAGGCACTGAATGCTGGCACTGCAACGTCAATTCTTTGTCACATATTCACCACGAATTCTATGACAGTGACTTACATGCCGCTGATAATATTAACCACGTCTGGTGGGATTTTTTCTCCAGTCTTTCATTGTCTGTTGGCTGGAAAAGGAGCCTAAATCAATCTTGGGAATCTTGCCTGTTCAGTTTTGTGGCGTTTGGGAGATAAGGAAGATGAACAAGTCCTCTTGTGGTCTGTGCTGTCTCAGCATCCTCGTGACCACTGGAGGCCAATCAGCAAATTACGGCTCTCTCTCTCTCTCTCTCTGTCTCTGTCTGTCTCTCTCTATCTCTCTATCTCTCCGTCAGCACTAGGTCGCGATCATCAGCTTTATGGTTGAAGCAGTGTAGCCAAGAGACGTGCCCACGCTACAGTGAAAACAACCATATTTCAGGCTTCCCTTGGTTACATAACCCTAACTCCAAGACTATAGTATATAGAAAGGTAAATGTTCCTTCTGTTGGGCAGAATAAAGTGTGAAAATAATCCTTCTGTCTGCTGTATCAAGCACAGAAATAACTTGTCCTTCTGACAGTATTTATCTGACACCTCTCTAAATTATTCTAACTTCACAGTCAACATCTGTTCATGAAATACGTCGCTCTTAATGAGCTGAACGAAATGGTTCTTGAACAGTTTATTGAGTTTTTTAATTCATATTATGTTAAGTCGCTTCTTAGTTCGTTGCAGAGCATCTGTGAAGTGCAGATCGGTGCTTGTAGAGTCTTCAGGGAAGATTATCACCTCACGCAGGAAGGTCAGCGCTCCGGAAAGACCAGCATAATGACATCCGGATCACTAATGGACGCGTCTCGCTTATCCGGCTATAGTGAACTCACTTAAATCCGATAACGGGACTGAAATCTCAACAAACGGATATATTTGTAGTGTTAGATGCTGTTTTAATCTTAAATTAGTAATCTAAATAAGGATTAATAATAGTGATAGTGTAATAGTGAGTAATAATAGTTAAAACATGATCTGTTTTCTAAAAAAAAAGTATAAAATATCATAAATCTTTCATGTAGCATAAAAGTATTTTTTCTGCTGCTGTTTCAGGTAAATCCTGAGAGGGGGTTTGCGTGTTAAATGCGTAATGGAATCCATTTATCCGCTTCCGAAGTGCGAACAGCTGTTCTTAAGCACTTTCCTGTGGTGTTAGACACTTTAAACAGTGTAAAACACTCAACACTCTGCTGGGCTTAACTCATCCATGTTCTGGTAGCTGGTTATTGATCTTCTGGTAGCTGGTCATTGATCTTCTGGTAGTTGTGGTAGTTGGTCATTGATCTTCTGGTAGTTGGTCATTGATCTTCTGGTAGTTGGTTATTGATCTTCTAGTATGTAACCATTGATTTCCTGGTTATTGATCTCCTGGTAGTCGGTGATCGATCTCCTGTTAGTTGGTTAATTTTCTACTGGTAGCTGGTTATTGATCTCTTTATAGCTGGTTATCAGTATCCTTGTAGCCTGTTATCAATCTCTTATTAGTTGATGATCAATCTCTTGCTAGTTGGTTTATAAACTCTTATAAATAGTTGGTTATTATTCTCTTGGTAGTTAATCATCAACTTTATGGTAGTTTATTAACAATTACCTAGTAGTTATCAATCTCCTGATAGCCAATCATTGCTCTCCTGGAGTTGTTCATCGATATCTTGGTACTTTTCCCCTGTACAATCTCGTCAAATAAAACGTACCAGTGAGCCTTAAGGCTTATGGTTTCTTATAGTTTCTTATCTGAAGCCTAGCCCATCAAGCATCTCTAGGTTAGTACATGTATGTGAGCGCATATACAGATATCTGAATGCCGTTAGTGACCTCGAGGTGGCAGCCTTCAGAACACAAGGGTTCACCTACGTGAGACCAGCGCTGGAACATGCTGCCTAAGGTATAGAGCCATTGCCAATTAGAACGTAACTCGAAAAGGGAGAATATGGAAGACTTTGCTACATGCTCTGTGCCGGAGCTGAGAGAAAAGGGAGAGAGAGAGAGGGTGAGAGAAAGTGCCCTCACTACGCAGCAAAGGTGAAGGGTGAAAGGCAAAGAAGACACGACCCTAAAACGCTGGAAAGGTGAAGGGTGAGACTTCAGGTGACAGAGACATACACTACTTTCATGGGGCTTCCTAAGGAAACTATTCTCACGAGAGGAAGGAACCAGTTCTTTAATAACCTTTAACCTTAATAACCTAAAGGTTATTAACGTTATTTAACCTTAATAACCTAAAGGTTATTAAAGAACTGGTTCCTTACTCTCGTGAACCTCCTGATTCAGTCTTTACACGTAAAATCGTAACAAGGAAACACTAAAGTTAACAAAATTTAACGAATTTAGAAATACGAAACATATATTTTACTGAATGTAGACTCATTGTATATATATAAAAAGTAAAGTTCTCATTGTAAGGACGTGGCTTAGCTAGCTCTTATCCGTCCTGGAATACCATAACTTTGAAAACTATAATGAATGATCAAGTTACATGTTGTATCATATATATATATATATATATATATATATATATATATATATATATATATATATATATATATATATATATATATATATATATATATATATATATATATGAAGGTTGCTACGATATATGTCAGCTTCGAAAGTTAAATAGCAAGCCAGACTGTGAAGCTAGAGTTCCTACAAACACAACTAGGAGAGTACAGCTACTCTGGTAACCCCTTGGTACTTTTCGTTTTTTTTTTGCAGGGATATTCCTGCGCGGGCCCTAAGCCTCTGGCTGACCCACTAAGTGTTGCTTGTTTCTGTTTTACTTGGGCGGAGTATGGGTATTTATGACTCGTATGGTCGCTTCATTAAGATTTTGTCCCATGTGTTTAACAACTTCTTATGCTTTGTTGAATCTAAGTTGAAATCTTAATGGGTTTGTAACTGTGCACTGTGTTAGATAATGTTCCAGTGATCTGTCGGGCATTTCTCCACAGTGTTGACATTTCCTCTCATCTTCTGGAATCTACAAGCCTGTTTCACATGCAAATAGGTATCCAAGCCTGATTAGTGATCGATATAGTTTTGTAACTATCTCATCAAAACTGTAATTTCCTGAGCCACATGAATTTTGGGGTTCAGTCCCTGAGCCCATTAAGTACCCCTGTAACTCTTTCCACTATCGGTCATTTTATGAGTATGGGGCGCATAATAAATGATCTAAACTAAAACTCATGTAATAAAATGCATTCTGCAATGTATGCAAACATCCGGGAGTTTATTGGCCACTGTGGATGGAGGCTTTTCTTTTACATCTTCTTTGTCAAGATCTTAATCCCAAAGATTTTGAAAATTACATTTTTTTTTTTGGTTCGTGTTTGAGAAGATGTGGGGGAGAAAGGTATAATTTTGGTGGACGGGATTAAAATGTAGCCAAACATTCAATGTATTCCTATCGACAAAGGTAAATGATTTCATCTGCTCTCTGGATGCACATACACACACTCACACACACACACACACACACAAACACACACACACACACACACACACACACACACACACACACACACACACACACACACACACACACACGCACACACACACAGGTGTAAACTGTGTGCCCAAATGAGCCACAGAGATATTAGAAAGAACTTTTTTAGTGTCAGAGTGGTTGACAAATGGAATGCATTAGGAAGTGATGTGGTGGAGGCTGACTCCATACACAGTTTCAAGTGTAGATATGATAGAGCCCAATAGGCTCAAGAACCTGTTGATTGACGGTTGAGAGGCGGGACCAAAGAGCCAGAGCTCAACCCCCGCAAGCACAATTAGGTGAGTACAATCAGGTGATTAGGTGAGTACACACACACACACTGTGGGAGCTGGGTGGCTGAGTGGACAACGCTCTACGCGCGTGGACCTAGAAACCGAGGTTCGATCCCCGCACCCGTCGGGGACAGAACCCCGACGGGTGCGTCGGGGTTCAGTGTGTGCTTTTTTCAGGGTGCAGAGTTTCCTTAACCCTGATTCACCTGTTACCTAGCAGTAAATAGGTACCAGGGAGTTAGACAGCTACTTCGGGTTGCTTGGTGTGTGTGTGTGTGTGTGTGTGTGTGTGTGTGTGTGTGTGTGTGTGTGTGTGTGTGTGTGTGTGTGTGTGTGTGTGTGTGTGTGTGTGTGTGGAGGAAAAAAAAATAGTAGCTAGTAACAGTTGATTGATTGACAGTTGAGAGGAGCAAAGAGCAACGTTCAACCCCCGCAAGCACAACTAGGTGAATACACTACTGATAACAAAAGACTAGTTTTAAGGACATGATATCTGGGCTGCAGAGACTACGTAACAGGCCCCATGACAATGGGAGGACCAAAGATAACAGGAGTAGCAATATATAACCCCTCCAATAAATGACAGAAAACCCAGACATGTAAATAGCAGAAGCAACATGTTTTTATTTTTTTAATTTCAACAAAAAATTACATTCAGTCATACTTAGGCTTATTAAAAATAAGTACTCATCTTGTCATACATAAAATATTCACCAGACAGTTCTTCTTGTAGGCTTGGGGTGAGTATGCTAGCCCGTCCTCCTGAGTATGACTCAGATAACGGTGAGTAATGTTACAGTGGACTACGGAGTCCTATCTTTACTAGATAAATGTTACTGGGAACGAATTGAGCCATTTCGATGCTCTTGTCACCCAAAACACCCACAAATACGTAACCCATTGTAGTATCAGGTTACCGACCAAAACAGTCAGTTACTTCAGCAAATCTATCATAGTGTCAATATGATAGATTTAACCCAATAGGATTTTAGCTTTGATTAGATAACATTTGGTAAGTTTGACAGAGCCACCATCACCCAGCACCGTGTAAGACAGCCGCCGCTACTATTCTCACTGTACCGTCAACCTTCAAATGACTCAAAAGGTACGAAAATTATAAGATAACATTTCCCTCCACCAACGAATGGTCAGAAGAAATGCTCAGGTTATCATGAATCTGGAAATGTGGGCGAAGCAAAACCCTATCCCAGTTTTGTGTAAGTAATATGGCTGATGGGGGAGAGTGTGAGAGGAAGATATGATAATGCGATGTGAGTAAAACAAATAACCGCAGAAAAGCTCAAGAAAGGGAGGGTTGTGAGCACGTTCGTTGTTTACGAGAGCGGAGTGAAGGGTGGAACGCCAACTCTCCTGGTACTGAGGAGAAGTTCAGGGAATAGTTTGCAAATAGGTCGTTGTTTATGCGAGCGGAGTGAAGGGTAGAAGACCCCCCCCCCCCAGCTTAAGGACGATAGGGTTACGAGGTCGTTCATTGTTTACGAGAGCAGAGCGAGGAGTAGGACGCCTCCAGGCCCGGAACGATGCAGTTTATACCACTATTGCTTGAGGGGTAAAAGGAGGGCGGCGAATACAGAGTATCATGTGAAGCTCTGCAAGGAAGGGATAATTTAACCGGATTTATTGCAATGAGAAGAATACTTAGTGGGGTAGAAATAATCAATGCTGCTATGTCATTACTTTGAAGTTGTTTCTACCAAGAGAATAACGGCAATTTGCATTTAGGTAAATTTTCCAAGCTTAGTAAATTTCGAGTGAACAAATCCACAAGGGCCGTGACGAGGATTCGAACCTGCGTCCAGGAGCATCCCAGACACTGCCTTAATCGACTGAGCTACGACAGGGTAAAAGGGTTGAAACCGAAGTTCTACTGAACTTACTTGATCCCTTGCTTAGTATATTTCGATATTCAGGTCTGCTTGCGAAAAATTATATATAATAATACAAATAAAATTATTTTGTTAAATTAAAATCCGTACAAAATTAATATATTTTTATTCATTATTTTAATGTTGAATACAAATAAAAGAATCCACTATAGTGGATTCAACATGGAATATATATATACTTCGAGATGAGAGCCTTATATCTCAGGGAATATATACTGAGTATATCTTAGGTCACAGCTCTGCTGCTGTAGTGGTTATAATTATACTCCCCAGGTTAACAAATCCACAAGGGCCGTGACGAGGATTCGAACCTGCGTCCAGGAGCATCCAAAACCACAGGTTATTAAACCTTCACCCAAACTGCTGCTTATTTGATACATCACATTATTAAATGGTACATCCAATACCAATGTAAATTGATATTCGGTTCATATTACGGAACTCCAGTTAGTCATTTTTCCTCTAATATGATGCAAACAATTTAAAAATAAAATAAAATATAAGAGAGTAATCAAGCCGGCTGTTGGTGTCAGCAGACTGGGAGTTCCGACCACGGCTGTCACGCTCACACACACACACACACACACACACACACACACACACACACACACACACACACACACACACACACACACACACACACACACACACACGGGGAGGCGTGTCAGAACACTGGTGACATTGTGCAAATATAATATTGGTACATACAACATATTTATTATGATGACCGTGGAATTCAATTGCAAATGTGTACTTAATGAATACTTGTAATATGTACGTTAAAAACTGGGAAAAGGAAATAAAGAGCTTGCTGAGGAAATCTTGCCGTTTGTCTTTGATTTCGAATGAGCATTTACATCTCCTACAACCGTCTATTTTTACAATTGTACACTTTATTGTTTATTTTTACATGGTTGAAAATTACATTGCACTAACATACATCACTGATATTACAAGGGAAGAACAAATGAAAAGTATTTATTAATAAAAATCAAAAACTAATTTCATAATTTTTACAAGTCAAACTTCTCGAACTCTTCCGAGATTGGACGCGTACTCAAAATGCAGCATTTCCAGTCTGAAGTATGACAACGAGACACTGAAACAAGAACCTTATCGCTCTGTGGTCTTTTGTAATTCTAATTAGTCTGTTGCCCAGCTCTTTTAAGAACTTCTTGGCCTCGCGAACCTCAAGGGTTTCCGAGCCAATGGGAACAAAACTGTAGCAATGTGACAGCTCTGTCACACAGAAAGGACACCTTGAGACGAGCGACAGCCTGGGCAAGGCGTGGCGTCTCGTGAGAAGGAACAGGGTATTATGTGCTTCCAAACCAGCGCGCTTTCCCAGCGGCTTTTGTCATTGGTTTACGGATGAGTATGTTCGGGGGGGGGGGGGTGGGGGGGGGGGGGGGTTCTTGGGCCGGTGGGTGGGTACGTGGGTGGTTGGGCGTGCTTGTTTTTGGGTGGGGTTGGGTTGTTGGCGTGTTTTCGGGGGTGGGGTTGGGTTGTTGGCTATAGGTTGTTGGTTTGGGTGGGTGGTGAGGACGGGTTTTCCCTCTGTGTTACCCTCCCCTTCCGTCGGACCTTCTAGAGGGCGGTGTGGGTGGATTGTGTGTGTGTGTCTTTTATGCTGTGCCTGTGCCTGTGTTTTGCTTCCTGGAGCCTGCGTGTTCTGGTGGTTGTCTGTGTGTGTGCGTGTGTGTGTGTGTGTGCGGTATGGGTGTTTATTCCTGGCTCCTGTGTGAGCTTGTGCTTTTCTGTTTCCATTTGGCCTTTTGGTTTGCCCCCGGGCCTGCGCTCCCTGTGTAGGAGCAGTGTGTGTGTGTGTGTTGCGGTTTGCTCTGCTACAGTTTTTCGTTATGTGCTTTCTTCTCGTTCTTTCTGGTAGCGTGCTGTGTGATTGTGTAGCTGTGTGATTGTTGTGTGGTGCTGTCTTTATGTATGTGTGTGTGTGTGTGTGTGTGTGTGTGTGACTGTCTTTATTTGTATGTTTTGTGGCTGATTGCTGTTTTGTGCTTATGCCTCTCTGTATATGGTTTGCGAGGCTGGTTGTTCTTATGTTCTATTATGTATTAGTGTGTGTGGGTTGTGTGGTTGGCTGTTTTTCTGTATTTATGTCCTTCCAGCTGTGTATGTTTTGTGTCCATTGTTTTCTGGACGTTTTGCTTTATAACATTTCAGTTTTTTTTTTTTTTTGTGTATACAGTGCCCAGTTAGGGGGGTTTTATACTTTTTTTTTGCAGCATGTATGTTTCATTTTTTTTGTTTCTTTGTTCTATATGCCCTGTTTGTTTTCATGTATTATTACTATGTTATGTTTATCCTGTTTGTTCCTGTTTGTATTCATATATTGTCTCCATCATAATTTGCCTGTTCAGTTCTTTGTCCATTGCGTATTTATTATATATATATATATATATATATATATATATATATATATATATATTATATATATATATGTATATATATATATATATATATATATATATATATATATATATATATATATATATATATATATATATATATATAAAATTTGCTTCCAAACCCCTGTTTTCCCCTTTTAATTTAAAATTCACTACAATTTCTGATTTACCTTTAAGGTTTGGCAGAGACATTATGCGTGTTAGTGACTTTACAGGAATGAACCAGTTTATAATCAACATACGTAATTTTACAACCATATATAAACTAATCAATAAATATAATTTGTAGACATAGGGGAAAAATAAATCCTATTGGAAGAAAATCTCTCGTATGAAGGACAATTTATCGCTGGTTTAGAAGATATTTAACAATCATTTAGTTGTGTGACTGATCAAAACAGATTGTGGAAACCCATTGTTGATGTGGCGACTTATACTGAATTTTGTAACTAGCTCATCAAGATTGTAACTTGCTTAGCTAAATAAATTGTGGGGTTCTGTCTCTGAGCCCATTATGTGCCTCTGTAACCCTTTCCACTACCGCCCACAAGATGGGCATGGGGTGCATAATAAATGAACTAAACTAAAAAAAAAGGAAGCCGGTCATAGATATTTTGTTGTAAACTACCATAGACGTGACCGTCTCCTAGGATACGACTGACCTTCATCAGAATGCTACCCATAACAGTTGCCTAAACCCCCTCACCCTCCCCCCCCCCCCCTGGTACCTATTTACTGCTACGTGAACAGAATGACTAGATGTTCGAACGTTTCATCTTGTTTGAAAATCAAGCTAAAGTCCAATCTGCTGTGGACCAACTCCGCGCGTCGCTGCGATAAAATGTTTGAAAAGTTCGTAGTAGCTGTTGATTAGCAACTCAAGAGATAAAAAGGTGACCAGACCACACACTAGAAGGTGAAGGGACGACGACGTTTCGGTCCGTCCTGGACCATTCTCAATCGACTTGAGAATGGTCCAGGACGGACCGAAACGTCGTCGTCGTCCCTTCACCTTCTAGTGTGTGGTCTGGTCAAGATACTTTAGCCACGTTATTGTGACTCATCTCCTGCCTCAGAGATAAAAAGACCATATAGTTTAATTAAGCACGATATAACATTTACAATATACACATGAAAGCAGGGAAAAAACAATTGAATTTATAAAGAGGAATTAATCGAACCATCGCATACTTTTAACAAAGTGAATGTTGTACAAATTTTAATTTTATTTTGAAGGCAGTTTCGATTTTTAGGTCCTTTTCTAAAAGGTCCTTTGTATACAATTATTTGTAGACATCAAAGAAATTCTTATTGCGTGAAGTGAATTGGTCTGTATCATCCCTCACAAAAAAAATCAAATTATGAGTTACCATTGCTGGATAGTGTGTTATAAAGGATAAATGCCCAGGAGCAGTTTTCAGCATTTAGTACTCTTTTTAAAGATGTAAAGACGGTATCTGTAATAGTTCTAGCGGCTCAATGTTTGGTTTGATATTATAGTTTCTGACTGACTGTCAAGTCAGTCAGAAACGTCAAGCGTCAAGCGTCATAGCGTCAAGACTGTCTGGGCGTCAATCCTTAACTGTTTGCCTCTGTTAACCCAGACGTAATTGAGTAGGGTCGTTTTCCATGGCAAACTACTAGGTAAGGCTTGCTATGAACTATAGGAAGGGCAAGCTATCAGCCTGCAAACAGGAGTTAGAAATTTTCTGTTCCTGTACTCGACAGCGTAGAAAAAATGTGTGAGGTATGTGGTATCAACTAGAAATTGTAATATATTCCGAGCTCAAAAAATACAAAAAACAACTCTCCAGAGATATACCAGACAACTCTCCCTCGACGCCTGCGAACGACAGACAGATAGTGACGTGCCTGTCCAGTGTTTCCGTCAGTGATATTCCACCCGCTTTCCTGTCTCACAACAGCCACACGGCTCCTGTCGATGACGTTGCGTGATCCAGGGCTACTAAATATACTTAAAACTAATCAGATATGGGTTTACAAGGCACAAGGTGTAGACTAAAACATCCCCAGAAATAGGCTTACAACACCCCAGAAATTGGCTTACAACACCCCAGAAATTGGCTTACAACACCCCAGAAATAGGCTTACAACACCCCAGAAATAGGCTTACAACACCCCAGAAATAGGCTTACAACACCCCAGAAATAGGCTTACAACACACCAGAAATAGTCATACAACACCCCAGAAATAGGCATACAACACCCCAGAAATAGGCTTACAACACCCCAGAAATAGGCTTACAACACCCCAGAAACAGGCATACAACACCCCAGAAATAGGCTTACAACATCCCAGAAATAGGCTTACAACACCCCCAGAAATAGGCATACAACACCCCAGAAATAGGCTTACAACACCCCAGAAATAGGCTTACAACATCCCAGAAATAGGCTTACAACACCCCCAGAAATAGGCATACAACACCCCAGAAATAGGCTTACAACACACCAGAAATAGGCATACAACACCCCCAGAAATAGGCATACAACACCCCAGAAATAAGCTTACAACACCCCAGAAATAGGCATACAACACCCCAGAAATTGGCTTACAACACACCAGATATAGGCATACAACACACCAGAAATAGGCATACAACACACCAGAAATAGGCTTACAACACCCCAGAAACAGGCATACAACACCCCAGAAATAGGCTTACAACACACCAGAAATTGGCTTACAACACCCCAGAAATAGGCATACAACACCCCAGAAATAGGCTTACAACACACCAGAAATTGGCTTACAACACCCCAGAAATAGGCATACAACACCCCAGAAATAGGCATACAACACCCCAGAAATAGGCATACAACACCCCAGAAATAGGCATACAACACCCCCAGAAATAGGCATACAACACACCAGAAATAGGCTTACAACACCCCAGAAAAAAGGCTTACAACATCCCAGAAATAGGCTTACAACACCCCAGAAATAGGCTTACAACACCCCAGAAATAGGCTTACAACACCCCAGAAATAGGCATACAACACCCCAGAAATAGGCTTACAACACCCCCAGAAATAGGCTTACAACACCCCAGAAATAGGCTTACAACTCCCCCAGAAATAGGCTTACAACACCCCAGAAATAGGCTTACAACACCCCCAGAAATAGGCATACAACACCCCAGAAATAGGCTTACAACACCCCAGAAATAGGCTTACAACACCCCCAGAAATAGGCATACAACACCCCAGAAATTGGCTTACAACATACCGGCAGAAAATGATTTTACAAAACACTTTCTTTTCATGAATGTGACTGCATTTTTTTTTGTCTGTGAGTTTGTATTCAATTCTTTTATTTGTTTACGTGGGTAGGTCTGGAAAGCAACTGAAAATAGTAATATGTTCTTAAGCATAGGACTTGATTAGATAGAACAATTGTGTTCTTTGTAATCCTCTTCAGTGAATATACTCCTATTCTTGGCTTCATGAAATTACTTTAATACATATAAAATTTTTATAATATAAATTTTCCCAAGAAAATCAAACACAAAATCTCGATAATAGATTATCTTTAATAGATAATCCTTAATAGCTTATATTAATAGTTTATACTAATCTGTTTATCATAATAGTTTATACCTAATTCTTTATCCTTAACATTTTATCAATTATAGTTTATCGTTAATGTCTTACAGACCATCCTCCTCTTTAGGTAGTACTTATAGTAACGAAGAGAACCATCGTACATATATTGACGTAACAGCCAAATAGAAAGTAGACATTTTATGTCTACTTTCTACTTACTTTATGTCTATTTAGACAGCCAAATACTAGAAGTACTTATAGTAACGAAGAGAACCATCGTACATATATTGACGTAACAGCCAAATAGAAAGTAGACATTTTATGTCTACTTTCTACTACTTTCTACTTACTTTATGTCTATTTAGACAGCCAAATACTAGAGTAGACAGTAGACGGTACTATTTAATTTGGGCAAACCGTAGAAGGTTGTGTATTTATGTTCCAAAGACAACCTAAACTAACCTAATCTAACCTAACCTAACCTAACCTAACCTAACCTAACCTAACCTAACCTAACCTAACCTAATCTAACTTTCCTAGGCGTAATTTACACTATCTGAGGTCTAATATAGTACACATATGTGCTATACTAAGGATATTTACGTTTGTTTTTTTTAGCTTTATTTTTTCGGACTCTATAAATAGTACCAAATTCAACTATCTAATTACCTTTTATGTCAATATATTTACGATGTAAATACGATGTAAATAAGATGGGTTGTATTTTATCACAATGGTTTATCCATAATTATTTATTTTTAATAGTTTATCCTTAATAATTTATTCTTAATATTTTATCGTTTAACCTTAATATTTTATCCTGAATAGTTTATTCTGAAAGGAGAGCATATTGGGATGCTGCTCCATCATATAATTCATCCTGGTTCCTCCTCCTCACACACTCCTAAGGTTATTGCTTTTATGCAGCATCATAAATTCATATTGTCAATAACTATCGGAAGCTCTATTAAAAGGCAATATTTAAGACTTTCGAGGCTGGCTTGAGTATGATTTTGGAGGATGACTATCTCCTCTTACCAGATGTTTTGTAGTGGTTTGGGTTAAATAATTTCTCATAATGACGGTATTTTAAGTTCATTGTGAAACTTCGATAGACGAGGACAAATTTGACCTGTACATTATTATGTTCCACTAAGCATTCTCAGGTATAGAGAGACAAAACAACAGTTAACTAATATATATAGTTCTTGTGAGTGTTGTGGAACGAGGGGGGGGGGGGGTGGTAGTTAACTTGTCGAATGGACAGCTTAATCTGGACCTGCATGTTGACCAGACCACACACTAGAAATTGAAGGGACGACGACGTTTCGGTCCGTCCTGGACCATTCTCAATTCTCAATCGACTTGAGAATGGTCCAGGACGGACCGAAACGTCGTCGTCCCTTCAATTTCTAGTGTGTGGTCTGGTCAACATACTTCAGCCACGTTATTGTGACTCATCGCCTGCATCTGGACCTGCATTCTCATTTGTTCTCTGTCCCAGTTCGGTCATCAACTACTTTGGGTGTCAATTTGTTTTTTCTTAATGGTATGTATGTAGCACAAACATATAACAGATGTACAAATCAAATTATAAAACCCCAAAACACCTTTCCCGACACCAATCATAAAACAACCATACAGGGCAGCAACAGGAACAGTTAATCTAGCTGCAATTGACACATTAAGACATGACACAAACTAAATATGAACAGAGAAGATTTTACAAAACATGGTAAAAACAATCAACATAAATACATGTTAAAACCAAACGTGTGCAACTTTATATATATATATATATATATATATATATATATATATATATATATATATATATATATATATATATATATTCATATCACTGAAAACTCCACACCCCAGAAGGATTCGAACCCAGACAGCCAGGAGCACCATGACGTAACTGGTTCTTTAACTACTCGACCACCGTGACTGTTCAAAGGACATTGGTAGCCGAGGCTATTTCCCGAAAATACTCGTACCTTGAGATACGAACCCTCCACCCAGCCTGGTGCAAGTTTTCCCACTGACCAGTTGCCTAAAAATCACCTAAATGACTAAAAGTGACTAAAAGTGACTAAAAGTGACTAAAAGATTAAATCCTAATAAAAGGTTTTTTATTATCCACTTGTCTAATGGTGTTAATTGGGAAAAAAAAATCAGTTTAGGGCACGAGATAGAAAATTACTAAAAAAATACCTCCAAAAACATTTATTAATTCGTCCAGAAAATCTGAGAATGAAGTTAATACATTTCAATTTAAAAAAATGCATTTCATAGAATTCCTTTTTCAATAATAGAGTGAAAAACATTTTTCTTAGTTAATTATATGTCTTCAGTTTCAGAGTGACCTATTTATCATCGAAGGAGAAAGAGTCGCGTCATTTCTGAAAAGGAACGACATGCTTTGGACAAGCCGAGATACATATGCCTCTCTCAGCGCGCTGTTTACTATGGAAACTGCATAGTGCCTCGCATGCCTCAGTCAGGGCATATATATACTTGGCATATTCAGTGTCGGTTTCTCCGACACTGCTTCACCCAACACCCACCGCATCTGTACAAATGTGAGGACGTAACAACTCACCTCCTGGCACCTGTACAAATGTGAGGACGTAACAACCCTCCTCCTGGCACCTGTACAATGGTGAGGACATAACAACCCACCTTTTGGCACCTGTACAAATGTGAAGACAAAACAACCCATCTCCTGACACCTGTACAAATGTGAAGACATAACAACCCACCTCCTGGCACCTGTACAAAGGTGAGGACATAACAACTCACCTCCTGGCACCTGTACAAATGTGAAGACATAACAACCCACCTCCCGGCACCTGTACAAATGTGTGTGGTCAAAACACACTCTCCCGACACCTGTACAGGTATGAGGCCAACCTCCCACCACCCACGTTTGTTCACATGTTTGGCCAAAAAACCCACCACACTTGTACAAGTGTCATAACACTTCCAACAGGGACATAACAGGTGCAAGCGGTGCAAACTAAGCCACCCTCTACATTACACACAGCCCGACCTCTTCAACTGCAGCAATAACATCGTTTAACTTCAGCCAATTAACTTGACTCAAACTATGACCCGTCCGTCCTTCTCATTCGCCACTCCGAAAAAAAAATAATCCAACCTAACCTGACCAGAAACGTGCCGAACCCAAACATCCCACTTAACATATATGTGATCCGTTACTTTTAACAGTAGGTTAAATTTGTAACGCATTTTGTAACGCTGATTACTATAGAACGTAAAAAAACCCCACGAACTGTGGATATAAGGCCAGGCAGCAAGTCACACCGAGTGGGAGAATGGACACCTAAGATAAGACCTGAATATCTTACTCAGGATATTCACCTTGACATGAATATCTAACTCAGGATACTCACCGTCGCCTGAATATTTTACTCAGGATACTCATCTTCACCTGAGTATCTATAAGTAGTGGATCTGATTGTAGTAATGGTTGAAGTACTGGATCTGATTGTAGTAGTTGAAGTAGTGGATCTGATTGTAGTAATGGTTGAAGTAGTGGATCTGATTGTAGTAGTGGTTGGAGTAGTGTATCTGATTGTAGTAGTAGTTGAAGTAGTGGATCTGATTGTAGTAGTAGTTGAAGTAGTGGATCTAATTGTAGTAGTAGTTGAAGTAGTGGATCTGATTGTAGTAGTAGTTGAAGTAGTGGATCTGATTGTAGTAGTAGTTGAAGTAGTGGACCTGATTGTAGTACATGTGCCAGAAGTGTGAGTAAGTAGGTTGACATCTTACTGTTGCTACTGTGAGTAGCAGTGGCAACAGTAAGATTAGGTTCGCCATTCATTTTCAGGTATTACATATCCATAATGATTTATAACAAAAATAATAAAATTCCCCCGTGCCGGTGTTGGGAGGCGGAGGGTGAGTCTATTCTCCATCCGGCCATTATTTGTGCATATATAATTTACAGAGATACCAGCAGCAGCGCTTATTCTTCCCGCTAGGTAAACTTTCAAAGGGATAAAGCTTCTCTGTGAACCTGTTTTTTTTCTTCATGTAATTCCATTTGAAGTCGGTCTCTTTCTCACTCTCTCTCTCTTCCTCGCTCTCATTTCTCTTTCTATCTCTCTCTCTGTTTTTTTTTATTAAGTCTAGTGTTCACAGGGGTTATGAAATGATGTACCTAGTGAAACTGCAAGTAAGAGACTCATTTGATGACCAGACCACACACTAGAAATTGAAGGGACGACGACGTTTCGACTTGAGAATGGTCCAGGAAATCGACTTGAGAATGGTCCAGGACGGACCGAAACGTCGTCGTCCCTTCAATTTCTAGTGTGTGGTCTGGTCAACATACTTCAGCCACGTTATTGTGACTCATCGCCTGCAAGAGACTCATTTATTTCATAAGAATGTACTTTGAAACTATCACATATGGAACTATTATATAGTGACTATCATATGAGGAACCTAGTGGAATTACCAGTGATAGCTGTAATCCTAACTCAGCTCAGTTGAAACCTTCTCTTAGAGACCTATTCATTGCACGAGCCTGTTATATACATCATTAGGGATGTACTTTATTAGTAACATTAGGTAACACTCATATAAGGAACAGGATGAGCCTGTAGCCAACTGTGTGCCAGAGCCTTCATGTGATCAGTTGACCTGATCACCCACGTATCGACCTGTTGAGTGACCAAGTTCCAGATGTAAGCCTAGGAATGAATGATTGCTGATGGAATGATGTTCTTGAGAAAGGCCCTTCCAGCATAAGACTGTTGAAGGTTGAGAGCCTAGTGCTACGGGTCTATCTACCGGTTGTCCACTGAGTTGGACTTTCTATCTGTCTCTCTGCCTGTGTCTCTCTCTCTCTCCTCACTTTCTCTCTATCTCTCTCTCTCTCTCTCTCTCTCTCTCTCTCTCTCTCTCTCTCTCTGTCTCTCTCACTCTGTCTCTCTCTCTGTCTCTCTCTCTCTCTCACCTCGGGCACCATTATAGACCGACCCTCCCACGACCACCGTTACCGTCCAAGCTCTGCAGTATATTGTGGACGATGTTGACGCCGCTCCCTGGAGGAGGTAAGACAACACTCGTATTTTTCAGCCTTGTTGACGGTATAATAATACTTTGTCCAGCACGTGAAGGTGACCCATCGTTCAGCCCTCGACGCGTCCATAACGTTACGGTGAGATACCGTTTTCCTCCTCGAATACAGAGGAATATTATCAGTCTATAACTCAAATCGACCTTTCAAAATATTTAATTCATGTACTGCCCAACAGTCGCAAGAATCTAAATCTTACACATAAAAGATATTGCTTCTCTGAATGACTTTAAATGGATAAGTTATTATAATATCAGCAATAACTGAATCTTTGTTGTTATTAGAAATAGATAAATCGGTATTTTTTTTAGTGATAATTAACTATTAATTCAGGTTTTATCAAGTTAATGGCAATTCATGATAGGCTAATAACTTTTTTGTCGGGTAATCGAAATGCTAATTTTGGGGAGACCCCGCAGGCAGCTGCCCTCCTCTAGATCTATGGGCAAAAACTATCCCTAGTCTTAATTCATTGGCACAGACTGTGTAGAGTCCTGGCACAGACTGTGTTGAGTCCTGGCACAGACTGTGTAGAGTCCTGGCACAGACTGTGCTGAGTCCTGGCACAGACTGTGTTGAGTCCTGGCACAGACTGTGTTGAGTCCTGGCACAGACTGTGTTGAGTCCAGGCACAGACTGTGTAGAGTCCTGGCACAGACTGTGTTGAGTCCAGGCACAGACTGTGTTGAGTCCAGGCACAGACTGTGTTGAGTCCTGGCACAGACTGTGTTGAGTCCTGGCACAGACTGTGTTGAGTCCTGGCACAGACTGTGTTGAGTCCTGGCACAGACTGTGTTGAGTCCTGGCACAGACTGTGTTGAGTCCTGGCACAGACTGTGTTGAGTCCTGGCACAGACTGTGTTGAGTCCTGGCACAGACTCAACCCCGATCATGATCCAGAGGCAAACTTCACTACACAGTGCAGTGATTCTCAACAGTGTGTTGTGGTGAAAATTGACGAGAATTGCAAACAAGTTTTCTTTAATTCAGGATATGTTCCGGATATATCATGTCTGCACTTTACACTGAGCTCCCATCTCTAGGTATCGCAACATGTTATATGCCCGCACCTTTCTTGCTTTGGATTCGGGTCGAAATCTCTAGAATACTCGGATTCTCAAGAATTTTTCACAAGCCGCATATGCCTGGCACGCCGCGGGTTGGCCACCCCTGGGGTCTAAATCATGTGTCATAGACATGGGTCTAAATCATGTGTCATAGACATAGGTCTAAATCATGTGTCATAGACATTTCTGGTCTAGGTTCAGTGGCACAGACATATAGAACTCTCTACGATAACTGAGAGTGGCTTCAAAGCCATTAAAACAGTCTCAAATAAAATCCATTTGGATCCTAAACCTACTTACATTAGCGTAGATGTGAACTCGTTAGAAGAAATCATAGATGAATGACATTGAGGGCATTGAAACAGACATTGTAAGACGAAAGGTGTGTATTAATGCAGTCTCAAAGACGACTGTATCAGCGTTCTTGTGTGTTGTGCAGGGCTAACACACAAGAACATTCTGGTCATCAGAAAGGCTCTGGTAAATCTATATAAAATAGATTACGATGCGCACCAGTACTTTCCTTAACTTAATATTTCGCTAATAATTTAGATTTGTATCATCTTTGGATCTTGACGTTAGTGTGTCAGGCATCAAGTTGATTGCCATGTGACGTAAGTGTTTGCTTACTTTAAAACTGCATTGAATACATCACTGTGTTGAAGTTATCAGGTAAAATCCCCTATGGAATATTGCTTGAAATATTTGGCCAGAGGTTCTCTGAAGCTCATGGTATTTTATAAGCTGCATTTGGGAAGAAATCCGATGAGCACCGATTTTCTGCTCGTTCGATATACGTGGAAATCATTTGTGATTTATATATATACCATCAAGAATTGAATGGTGACGAATATTAAAAACTTTTGGGGGTTTAATTTCGACAAATTCAATAAGTATGAAGGGCATGACATCTCTATCGTGTCATGCCCTTCCTAAATATGTCACTCTTTCTCTCTGAACAAGTAATACGACACTTTGTGTTACACTATTAAAAAAAAGGAAAATATTTTAGCTGGACTTCGACTACAGGGTGATTGCCTCGACCATCAACACACTCACCTTCTAGACTTGCGAACATTGATATACTGACGAGTTCATCCACTCGTGTTTGAGCTAAGAGTGTATCGTTATACATACGAGTTCATCCACTCGTGTACGAGCCATGAAGAGATGAAAGATGTTGCATATTTACTTTTCTGAAATATTTGTTTATATTATTTTATTGCACTCAAGAATTGGGTTCACATTTGTAAGTCAACAGATGAAGAAGCAATGATTGAATGCACGTCTTCTCAGCCAGAGGGTCACTTTTAGAGAGAGAGAGAGAGAGAGAGAGAGAGAGAGAGGACGGAAACTGTTGACGGAAATTGGAAAACACTATTCCGGACGAGGCGTGACCGCCCACTCCACCCACGCCACTACCCACGCCACCGCCCACGCCACCGCCCACGCCACCGCCATCGCCACCGCCCACGCCACCGCCACCGCCACCGCCACCGCCACCGCCACCGCCCACGGGAGCAACCGTCGACAGGGGTACGCACCCCGCTAGAAAATTGATACCGTTTTTCTATTTGGCTCTGGGCTCTGAGGCGGGTTGAATCTCGACTGTCTCTAAGGATATTACAGCTGTCTGGGTTTGGACAGGGAGAGTGGAA
Organism: Procambarus clarkii; assembly: GCF_040958095.1. NCBI lineage: Eukaryota > Metazoa > Arthropoda > Malacostraca > Decapoda > Cambaridae > Procambarus > Procambarus clarkii. The sequence continues at coordinate 2,657,312 of NC_091200.1, read as the reverse complement.
GAAGGAGTTTTTCCTATCCATTTCCTCATCATTCCTCTACGTATTTGTTTTAAATCATGTTGTTTCGTTTATTTCTTAATCTCACACAGCCTTCCCCACACAGCACCCCCCTACATGCCTCCCCCACACAGCACCCTCTACACCATGCCTCTCCCACACAGCACCCCCACCATATCTCCCCCCCCCCCACCAAGCCCTCCACAAACGTTAACACGTTGCTCCCAAACACATCGTCTACGTACGCCTGAAGACTCTGTGATTTACGCCCATGTCTCTGAAGTGATGCGAGAAGCCTCGCAGCGACACCAGCCCGTCCTCATCAATAATGTTTAATGATCGTTAATCCAGCCACCAAACCACCTTCTTATGAGTGAAAAACACTTTACACACGACTCACAGCTGATCACCATCCTGTCCTCAGTCAAGGGTCGTTAAAGCTGCCGCCTTCCCCCATGACGCTCTGATCAGTTTAATGTAACGCGTATTCAAAGTATTCAAATGTATAGTTAGGTGTGGCTTAAGTTGGGTTAGGTGTTTAGGCTATGTTGGAGATTATTTTAATTTGAAGTATGTGGGTGAAGCATTTACATAGTTGTGGTTCGAACAAAATTTGTCAGTGAAACACTTATTCCGGAAGTGTTCGAAAGTCATCAGTTGTGAGTCGTGTGTAAACCGTTTTTCATTCATAAACAGGGAGTTTGGTGGGTGTACGGAATCGCTTTTGAGTCTTTGTTTGGAACTGGCTGTTCCAAACGGGAACGTTTGGAACAGCCTTGGACATGGAGGACAGAACTTGGAGGACGGGCTGTTCCAGCCCGTCCTCCAAACAAAGACTCTAACCAATATATATATATATATATATATATATATATATATATATATATATATATATATATATATATATGTATATATATGTCGTACCTAGTAGCCAGAACGCACTTCTCAGCCTACTATGCAAGGCCTGATTTGCCTAATAAGCCAAGTTTTCATGAATTAATATATTTTCTCAAATTTTTTTCTTATGAAATGATAAACCTACCCATTTCATAATGTACGAGGTCAATTCTTTTTTATTGGAGTTAAAATTAACGTAGATATGTGACCGAACCTAACCGACCCTACCTAACCTAACCTAACCTATCTTTATAGGTTAGGTTAGGTTAGGTAGCCGAAAAAGTTAGGTTAGGTTAGGTTAGGTAGGTTAGGTAGTCGAAAAAACATTAGTTCAAGAAAACTTGGCTTATTAGGCAAATCGGGCCTTGTATAGTAGGCTGAGAAGTGCGTTCTGGCTACTAGGTACGACATATATATATATATATATATATATATATATATATATATATATATATATATATATATATATATATATATATATATATATATATATATATATATATACATATACATACATATTTCTCCTGCCGGAAAATTAACGGAAATACTGTGAGCTGCTGTTGTGCATACTATGAATATTTAATGCAATAATTGGAACTGACCGACTAACTGTTGCACTAGGGAAGGTAGAGGCGAATTAATCTCTCCTGGATTAATGAACACGAAAAATAAATATTTTATTCTGCCATTTTGCCTGAGCATTTTATCATAATATTTTTCATTTATCTTTTCCACGGCTTCATTAAGGCGAGACGGTTACACAGTTACTCAACGAACACTGTTTTATGTTACTAAGTTTGGGTTCGGTTAAGGTTCATCATATTAATACGGAACACAGTGCCGGTCAGTCAGCCGTGTTATCGTTGGTGTTGACTTGGGGGAGGCGTTGACGACCTGGGGAGCGGATCCGCTTCCCGGGGTCTGGGGGCGTTGGTTGGGATCCCCCCACTACGGGCTCTTCAGACCTGCGTCGCTCGTGGGGTCTTGTGGGATATGTTGGTAGTTTACAAGGGAGCCGAGTTGCTGCCGACGGGCGAGATACTTCAGGTGGTCCTCAAACTTAACTCGATGTCGAGTCTCCGCCAAAACCAGCTGGTTTTCATCTCTACTCATGAAACCTTTGAGTTTATACGTGTCAATTAAATATTCGGAAAAGGGCAAACGTCAGAAATACTCCACTCACTCTCCTCCCACATGGAACCTGATCTTGGGGGCCAGATTCACGAAGCAGTTACGCAAATCTCCCTTCCTGAGGAATGATCGGATACTCAACAGTTTCTTTCAACGCGATACGCATGTCCAACCACTTGGGCTGGACGGTTGAGCGACGGTCTCGGATCATGCAGGTCGATGTTCAATCCCCCGATCGTCCAAGTGGTTGGGGCACCATTTCTTCCTCCCGTCTCATCCGAAATCCTTATCCTGACCCCTTCCCAGTGATATATAGTCGTAATGGCTTGGCGTTTTTTCCTGACAGTTCCCTTCCTCCTTCAACACGATACGGCCTCATAATTTCTGCGATGTTCACATAATGGACTTGCTATTTTTCCACAAAATTTCAAGTGTACGCCCAAAAATAAATGTTGAAATACATACAAATTTGTATTAAATACCTCAAAGCTGAGTATTATATACATGAAAGCTGTTAATTATATACATCAAAGTTGTGTAATATATACATTAAAGTTTGTAAGCTCTAAAAACCATATATATATGCATGTATACATGATTATTAAAATATCATCCACCTGGAATTGCGGGTAATCGAACCCCCGAAACAACTAACATAGAACACAATATAATATTACATCAAATAACATTAATAATTATGTAATATTAATCGAGATAATCAGCATTGTCTTAGTAATATATGAATAAATGAAACTGCATAGTGCCTATTGACACTAACACATTTAATTATATATATATATATATATATATATATATATATATATATATATATATATATATATATATATATATATATATATATATATATATATATATATATATATATATAATCTCAATGGCGTGATATATCAATGAAAATCATTTTGAAGCAATGAGGTGACTTGAACCAGCGTTCTGGGGATTCCTAGACGCCTGCCTTAACCGTTGTGCTTTAATCAGATAGAAAGAAAGATCTGGAGCTGGGTACAATTCAGATACTCACACACCGGAGGCACACCTGAACAGGGTAACATCGGCGGCATATGGGACGCTGGCAAATATAAGAACATCATTGAGTCCTGAATCAGGACTCAACGCAATAAACCAAACATTTCCTCGATCAATACTAGAATTCATATCACAGGTATGGAATTGTGAAACAAAGCCAAAATAGAAGAAAATACAAAGGTCTGCTACACAATTGGTGCCAGAACTACGAGGTCTAAGCTAGGAAGATATAATACTGGAACTAAATCTGACAACCTTAGAGGATAGAAGGAACAGAGGGAATATGATTACAACATACTAGATACTGAGGGGAATAGATAACGTGGAGAAGAACAGCTTCTTTAGACTGAGAGAAAGCAGGACAAGAGGACACAGGTGGGAGCTGAAAACGCAAATAAAGCGAAGAGATATAAGAAAGTACTCGTACTCTCTACAGGTAGTTAACAAGTGGATTGGTCTACCAGAGGAAGTTGTGCATGGAAGCCACTTACGTCCGCAACTTTAAGGCCCGATTCAGCAAAGAATTTGAAAGTCAGAGTAATTAAGTTGAAACGCAACAGATTCAAGGCTAGTAGGCAGAGGCGCTAAAGACCTCTCTTCCCCAGTGGACAATGATAGGTAAGCACTGATAGGTAAACACACACCACACACACACACACACACACACACACACACACACACACACACACACACACACATACACACACACACACAAAGAACCAGAGCTCAACCCCCGCAAACACAACTAGGTGAGTACACACACACACACACACACACACACACACACACACACACACACACACACACACACACACACACACACAAAGAACCAGAGCTCAACCCGCGCAAACACAACTAGGTGAGTACACACACACACACACACACACACACACACACACACACACACACACACACACACAGAACCAGAGCTCAACCCCCGCAATCACAACTAGGTGAGTAAACACACACACACACACACACACACACACACACACACACACACACACACACACACACACACACACACACACACACACACACACACAAATAATACCCCTGGTGCCTAACAGCCAGACGTTACATGGGTAATGTGCAGAGTTCGCCAGCCTAACACTGTAACTTGGCTCGCTGCTGACAATGACCCGTGACGCAGCTGCGGTAAACTCCGCTCCCAGGCAGTTTTAAAACACTTCTCACCCAATTTAACTCTAGCAGGCTCTACCGAGGTCCTTTAGAGCGCGGTAAAAGGCGAGGAGGTGAGTGAGTAACAGTCTGGCCCTCGAGAGTCCACGTCCAAAAGCCGACGGTGGATATTAAGAAAACATAAAGATGGCTCAAGTCAACAATAATAATAATGTAATAAAGAGAATAATATATGTAGAAAATATTGATCATTAAATACAGAAAATAACACCACTAATATATTAGTGTAAACAATAATTCCTCTAAGTTATAAGCAGGTGGGAAGTTTTGCGTCAAAATACAGAATCTAGTGCAGGTTCGATCCTAATCACTTACGCAGATATAAGAGACATCTAATTACCACCATTAAATTAAGAGAAATCAAACAGTTAACGAATATTTATTACATGACGAGAACATCTATCATCTTTTCCCCTCTGAGGAAAATGAGTTTTGTTCTGAAGGAATGTATTAAGAAGCTTCTGATAATTGGCAGAGGGAGAAAAATCAGCAACACAGGGAGATTAAGCTCAGGGGAAATCAGACCTCGCTCGTCCTGATCCCTCTCAGGGAATGGTCAATTACTGAAGGTGTGGTGATACCTGTATGTGATACATGTATTGCCTGAGGGTGTCGTGTCTAGTGACACTCTGTGTCTTCACTGTTTCTGTTATGTTTTGCTTATGAAAGATTTGTGAATTTTGAAGGGAAACCAGAATTGTTTATGAGTTGTCGAGAATAAAATTATTTGTTTTGTAGGACTGGACGATTATCTCGGTGTGGTAGAAACGCAGAAAAGTACCCATTGTCTTGTGGGTGGTGGAGACACTGTCAGGAACCCATTGTCTTGTGGGTGGTGGAGACACTGTCAGGGACCCATTGTCTTGTGGGTGGTGGAGACACTGTCAGGAACCCATTGTCTTGTGGTGGGGACACTGTCAGGAACCCATTGTCTTGTGGTGGGGACACCGTCAGGAACCCATTGTCTTGTGGTGGGGACACAGTCAGGAACCCATTGTCTTGTGGTGGGGACACCGTCAGGAACCCATTGTCTTGTGGTGGGGACACTGTCAGGAACCCATTGTCTTGTGGTGGGGACACCGTCAGGAACCCATTGTCTTGTGGTGGGGACACTGTCAGGAACCCATTGTCTTGTGGTGGGGACACTGTCAGGAACCCATTGTCTTGTGGTGGGGACACCGTCAGGAACCCATTGTCTTGTGGTGGGGACACCGTCAGGAACCCATTGTCTTGTGGTTCAGCCTTCAAAAGTCTGCTCACTCAGCTTCCAGAAATCTGCTCTTGGATTCGACCTCTTGGATCCATCTTCTGAAATCCATCCTCCAAAACCCGGACTCCAGGAACCCGGCTTCCAAGGTAATTTTTCAGGGCTTAAACTCGAGGAGTCAGTTCTTAGACACGGCCTCCCAGACTCGGCGTCTTTAATCCGGCTTCCCAAAACCCGACTACCTGGGCCAAACTTCCAGAAACCGGCCTCCTGGATTCAGCCTCGGAACCCAGCTTCCTTCCTCCCAGCCTCCAGAAACCGGTTTTCACGACGCAGCCTCCAAACCCGGCCCTATTTTTCCAGCGTCCAGAAACCGGCCTCCAGGACCCAACAACTGGAACCCGCCCCCTTGCCCCCTGGCTCTAGAACCCGCTCTGATGGGCCAGCCACCATCCACGGTCTCAACGTTCCGGCCCCCATGCACATACACTAACGCGAGCATAGTGTGCACATATTTAGTTACGCATATAACCAGCATACTCTCGACATGCATCGTCTTCAGTGTTGACAGAAGGTAAATGTGTTTGCGTTGATGCCTTGGGTTGGAGTGCTTGTAATGTAAATACAAGTCTTGCAAGGATTGCAGAACTAATCTGCATGTGACCGGAGTTGCTCCCTCAGCTGAACGTGATATGTATCGGTAATATCTTACTCAGCTTAGCTTGTTATGTTATTGTTATGCTTGTTACGAAAATAATCATCTTGGAGTGTTATGTGTCCGGAGCTAATCACGTAACGCAGTGTGTTATGTATCAGGAATTGGTTACTAATGTTATTCTCGGTATGTGGATAGTTTTGAAGTACAAAGCCACACACAGTTCAGTGAGTTATGCATGAAATACACACACATTTGCTGATCTAGTTACAAATACTTGTATATCTGTCTGTATTTCTTCTGGGCTACCAGCGCAGTAACCAGCCCAAACGTATATAGACACACACACACAGAGTATAACATTATATGCACTCTATATGCATGGAATAACATACACAGAATTCGCCTTATACACTGCACTGTGTATATTTGAAATAATTCGTAGACAGCTGGATGTTTACATGGCTAATACACATACGAATACATGGCTGGTAGTATGGCTTATATCAGCTTAGTATATCTTAGCCCGAGCTGGTCGGTTATCGTACGCAACTCCCAACTATTTCCTCTAAATTTACACTATATTGTTACCCAATACATTAATTTCCACCAAACCTTTATTGTCTCAATATATTTTGTTTTTATTATCACGTGATCCAATGGGGCGATTGAGGGATTTAAGTTGACTAAATGTAAATGTTTTTTTTTGAAACAATGTAATAATATGATGGTACTCACTTAAATATACTTGCAGAGTCGAGCATTATATAATACCTCTGCCTGAGGAATATATCCAAGAGTAATGTCATGACACAAGTCCCACATTTTTCTCAGATCTGAAGTTATTTAATCATTCCTCATAAGCCATCCTATACCCTGGAAACACAAACCGAAGCTGTCTCTATTTTCCGCTTGTTACAACTTGTAATAAAGTTGTTACATCTTGGCTTAACGTGTTTATGACGTATTAGAACGTTGTTACAACTTGCTATATTGGTTGTTATAACTGGTTAGGAGGTGTTAAAACTTGTTCGAACGTTGTACCAACGTCGTAGTTTCGGTGTGTGATTGGCGGGTATACGGCCTTACGGCATCTAACACTGAAGACGTTCTGCTTGACATCTCTGTGACTTATTTGAGATTCAAGGTTCCTCCTGAGACTGATGGATGCTTGCTATTTCTATTACTAGTTTCCAGTTATACCTCCTATACATGTCTGACTTTATATTCGCCACAGCGAACCTGTGTATTAATTACTAAAACATACATCATAGAAGTAGAAGTAGAACTACTAGGTAGTAGTTCTACTTCTAGAAGTAGTAGGTAGTAGAAGCCTGTTGTAAGCGTATCTGGCTCGGCTCCATTGTCCCCCTGCAAGAGGAATCGGCTCCCCCAATCACAATCGGTTCACAATCTACTTGGTAATGGTCCACAATCGACGTGATAATGGTTCACAATCGACTTGATAATGGTCCACAATCGACTTGATAATGGTCCACAATCGACTTGATAATGGTCCACAATCGACTTGATAATGGTTCACAATCGACTTGATAATGGTCCACAATCGACTTGATAATGGTTCACAATCGACTTGATAATGGTCCACAATCGACTTGATAATGGTTCACAATCGACGTGGTAATGGTCCACAATCGACGTGGTAATGGTCCACAATCGACTTAATAATGGTCCACAATCGACGTGGTAATGGTCCAGGACGGAGCGAAACGTCGTCGTCTCTTCATCTTCTGGCGTGAGGTTCAATCATCATTGTGATATGAACATTGCATGTTCAGATGGCAGAGTTACACCCTGGGGGCGCCCAACACTTAAATGGCGCAATCATTTAGAGTTTACTCGGTCACCAGGTCGACCCAGTAACCCCCGGGCACCGCCGGGTACTATTACAATAGGTGTGCAAAACGAATATTGTGATGGAAGAGGTTCATTCTGAAGGCTCTCCACACCAAAATGGCCTGTACACCTAATACAGTATATCTAAATATATATTTAGATATACTGTATAAATATGCTGGACGCAGTCATTTTTGTAAACATGTGTTAATGATTATGACTGAAGAGGTTTAATCCATGATGCTAACACAGATTTTCTCGATATTTCATATGTTTTACATCTCTTGGAAGGAAGCTGGTCAAATAACACACTAGTTACCTTGGCTAATATTACGTAAATATGATTGTCATTTGATGATATATTACATTGTGTTCCTCTATCACTGGTCTGGGGTTCGATTCCCTGCTTATCCAGGTGGAAGAAATTAAAATTATTGTTAACATATGCAAACGTATACAGAATAACTTTTATAGCATGCGAGTTAGCTTTTCAGGTTTGATGTACACAAGTTCTGTGATAAGCTTTTTAAAGGCGTAAACTTGAAATTACAGAAAATATCTAACCGCACTCGTATTAAGATAACGATTGGTATCCAATCACATCTCAGGAGCGGAGATAGCTACCAGCCTTCGTTACTCATCATTTGATGTGTAAAAATTTTTGGCAAAGTTTCGGAGCAGAAGAATTTTTATCCATTTTTCACCTTTTGTGTGGGGGTGAAGAAGTACTTTTTACGTTTGCGTGATTCGAAATATGTCTTTGAAACTCATAAGTTTCATGAGTAGAGGTTAAAACCAGCTGGATTTGTTGGAAACTCGACATCGAGTTAAGTTTGAGGATCACCTGAAATATCTCGCCCTTCGGCAGCAACTCGGCCCCCTTCTAAACTACCAACATATCCCACAAGACCCCACGAGCGACGCAGGTCTGAAGAGCCCGTAGTGGGGGGATCCCAACCAACGCCCCCCAGACCCCGGGAAGCGGATCCGCTCCCCAGGTCGTCAACGCCTCCCCCAAGTCAACACCAACGCCAACACGGCTGACTGACCGGCTCTGTGTTCCGTATTAATATGATGAACCTTAACCGAACCCAAACTTAGTAACATAAAACAGTGTTCGTTGAGTAACTGTGTAACCGTCTCGCCTTAATGAAGCCGTGGAAAAGATAAATGAAAAATATTATGATAAAATGCTCAGGCAAAATGGCAGAATAAAATATTATTTTTCGTGTTCATTAATCCAGGAGAGATTAATTCGCCTCTACCTTCCCTAGTGCAACAGTTAGTCGGTCAGTTCCAATTATTACATTAAATATTCATAGTATGCACAACAGCAGCTCACAGTATTTCCGTTAATTTTCCGGCAGGAGAAATATGTATATATATATGTATATATATATATATATATATATATATATATATATATATATATATATATATATATATATATATATATATATATATATATATATATATATATATATAGCCAGGAGCACTATGCACCTCGGCGTATCTGGTACGATAGCCAAATTCACTGTACAAAAATGTTCTTAATCGTGAGACTATTTACCCAACACCTGACAGCGCTCGAAGCAGTAATGTATGTGTGTGTGTGTGTGTGTGTGTGTGTGTGTGTGTGTGTGTGTGTGTGTGTGTGTGTGTGTGTGTGTGTATTTACCTAGTTATATTCACCTAGATATGCTTGCGGGGGTTGAGCTTTGCTCTTTCGGCCCGCCTCTCAGCTGTCAATCAATGAACTGTTACTAACAACTAACTAAATTCCCCCCCCCCCCCCTCAGGAGGCAGCCCGTAACAGCTGTCTAACTCCCAGGTACCTATTTACTGCTAAGTAACAAGGGCATCAGCGTAAAACTCTGGCCATTTTGTTTCCTCTTCGGCGCCGGGAATCGAACTCTAGCCACAGAATTACGTGTACAGCGTGCTGTCCACACAGCCACCGGCGCCCCGGTGTGTGTGTTTACTAGTTGTGTTTTTTGCGGGGGTTGAGCCTTGCTCTTTCGGCCCGCCTCTCAACTGTCAATCAACTGTTTACTAACTACTTTTTTTTTTTTTTTCCACACCACACACACACCCCCCAGTAAGCAGCCCGTGACAGCTGACTAACTCCCAGGTACCTATTTACTGCTAGGTAACAGGGGCACTTAGGGTGAAAGAAACTTTGCCCATTTGTTTCTGCCTCGTGCGGGAATCGAACCCGCGCCACAGAATTACGAGTCCTGCGCGCTATCCACCAGGCTACGAGGCCCCCCCCCCCCCTGTGTGTGTGTGAATGTGTGCGTGCGTGGGTGCGTGCGTGAGAGCGTGGGTAAGTTAATCACATGGGAAGTGGATGGACAACGAGGAATAGGACTTTAGCCTGCACATGGTACAAAGATTCGAGACACCGGGTTAAATAATATGAGACTCGGCGGGTCGCTGGTCAAAACACTGCCCCGGCATGGTTTGGTGGGCGGGAAGCTTAAGCTGGGTGGATGGGTGGGCGGGAAACTGGGTGGGAGGCTGGGTGGGTGGGTACGTTGGAGTGGAGTTAGTTTGGGGAAGGTGGAAGAGAGGATAGATGAGAAGGTTTGTGTGTGCAGTCCGTATACTCATTCACAACCACCGAACAACTCACTAACCCACAGCAGAGAATCCACTCACAGCAGACAACTCATTCGCTCACCGCTGCATCAGTAATAGGCATGGCGGTATCATCTTAGAGGTCCTGATCATTGCTCATACGAGGCCTCGCTTGAATAACTCCACCATCCTCGACTCACTTGTTTAGGCAACACTTATGAGAGTCACTTGGAAAATAAACTTTTGTGGGTTAGTGTGTTACCATTTTAAGAAGCGAAACAATAGTACATATCTAAAAAGCTTTCACATTATCGATTATAGTGCCCATGGATGCATTACCTGCGTCAGGTTACCTCGACTGGCTTCAGTAGACCGGCTTCGGTAGACCGGCTTCGGTAGACCGGCTTCGGTAGACCGGCTTCGGTTGACCGGCTTCAGTAGACCGGCTTTGGTAGACTGTCAGAGGGGAAGCCCTTCTACCTCTCTGGAGCGGCCTTCATGATCTATGCATGACTTATCTCACCAGTTCCCCCAATCCTTTTCCCTTCCTGCTCAGCGCAGAGCCTTTCAAAGCAGATAATCTGCATATCCTCTTCTGCGAGGGAAGAGCCGTGGTGTGAAGGAGAGTGGCGTCTTGCATACTGTCTTCCAAGTTGCTCTCAGTGATCTTTGATGTCGGTGAGGTTCCGTGAGGGGTCGGAGAAGCTGCTGGGAGGAATCTGAGCGCTCGACAACAGAGAACTTACAGGATGGAGGTCGTCATATGGGCGAGTGGTTGGTTCACTTGGTAGCTGATTGCCCAACCACTTGGACTGGACGGTAGAGCGACGGTCTCGCTTTGTGTAGGTTCGGCGTTCAATCCTCGACCGCCCATTCAATCCCCGACCGAATGTTGTGTTGTTGTTTTAGATTCAGCTACACGGAACAAAAAGTTACAAGTAGCACGGGCTAGGGTGAGCCCGAAGTGGAGTTACCTGGCACCACAGGAGCGGGGCTGTAACTGTGTGTGCCGACCGAATGGTTGGGCACCATTCCTTACCCCCCATCCCATCCCAAATCATTATCCTTATCCCTTCCAAGTGCTATATAGTTGCAACGGCCTGGAGCTTTTTTCTGATGGTAACTGATATCATTAGTGATGGTAATTGATGATATCAGTTACCATCAGGAGATAGTAACCCTTGCCCCTTGGTAACTGATTATCATGGTATTAGATTCTCTTGGCTGAAGACCCATTTGCCAGTTGATTTTTATAATATTAGATTATCATGCTAGTTAACTATCATGGTAGCAGATTTTCATGGTAACAGATCGTCAATGTAGAAGATTTCCCCGATTTTAAATTTTAATAGTATTAAATTCTCGTGGTAGTATATCCTCACGGTAGTAGATTCTCATGGTAGTAGATTCTCATGGCAGTAGATTCTCATGGCAGTAGATTCTCATGGTAGTAGGTTCTCATGGTAGTAGATTCTCATGGTAGTAGATTCTCATGGCAGTAGATTCTCATGGCAGTAGATTCTCATGGTAGTAGGTTCTCATGGTAGTAGATTCTCATGGCAGTAGATTCTCATGGCAGTAGATTCTCATGGCAGTAGATTCTCATGGTAGTAGGTTCTCATGGCAGTAGATTCTCATGGTAGTAGATTCTCATGGCAGTAGTTTCTCATGGCAGTAGATTCTCATGGCAGTAGATTCTCATGGTAGTAGATTCTCATGGTAGTAGATTCTCATGGTAGTAGATTCTCATAGCAGTATATTCTCATGGTAGTAGATTCTCATGGTAGTAGATTCTCATGGTAGTAGATTCTCATGGCAGTAGATTCTCATGGTAGTAGATTCTCATGGTAGCAGCTGCATGGGCAAACACTGACGTATACGATGTCAGAGATCTAGCGATTCCACAAACAGCTTTAACGTAAAATTGCCCTCCAGAAGGCAAGGGGCCTGACGGCTGAGTGGAGAGCGCCCGGGATTCGTAGTCCTAAGGGTCCGGGTTGGATCCCCGGCGGAAGGCGAAAACAAATGAGCACAGTTTCTTTCAACCAGATACCCCTGTTTCTTAGCAGTAAATAGGTACCTGAAAGTTAGACAGCTGCTACGGGCTGCTTCCTGGGGGATGTATGTGTGTGGAAAATTAGGATTAAGGACTTGTCCGAAATGCTATACGTCCTAGTGGCTGTACAAGAATGTAAAAACTCTTGTATATATGAATAATAAAAAAAAAAAGGCAAACATCAGAACTTCGTAAAGAATTTGTTTAACGTTAAATCCTTCTGGAATTTGCATAAACCTAACATTTAAATAACTCTCGATAAGTTTCAATATTCAAACACCGAATTCACATTAACGAACACAGCAGCCTCCTCCTCCCCCACCCCTCCAAAACGAAAATAAACAAATAATAAATACACACCCACCCACAGCAGATGAGAATTTATATATATATATATATATATATATATATATATATATATATATATATATATATATATACATAAGCCTATACTTGCATAAACCACAAGTGAAGATAAACAATCTTTGGACAACACCCACCAGTGGGACTCGAACCCAGAAAGCACAACTACCTTCCAGTAGCTGGCATAACTAGTATGCTTTAACCCACTACGCCATCAGACCTTACAAAAGAAGTAGATAGTTCGAGATATATATATCTCAAACATCTCTACCTCCCGAAGGCACCAGATGAGTGAGGGGTCAGTCTGCAATTTTCGTCAAGCCACTGTCAATGTGAGAGAACTCGTGTCCAGCTTATAAGCCTATACTTGCATAAACCACAAGTGAAGATAAACAATCTTTGGACAACACCCACCAGTGGGACTCGAACCCAGAAAGCACAACTACCTTCCAGTAGCTGGCATAACTAGTATGCTTTAACCCACTACGCCATCAGACCTTACAAAAGAAGTAGATAGTTCGAGATATATATATCTCAAACATCTCTACCTCCCGAAGGCACCAGATGAGTGAGGGGTCAGTCTGCAATTTTCGTCAAGCCACTGTCAATGTGAGAGAACTCGTGTCCAGCTTATAAGCCTATACTTGCATAAACCACAAGTGAAGATAAACAATCTTTGGACAACACCCACCAGTGGGACTCGAACCCAGAAAGCACAACTACCTTCCAGTAGCTGGCATAACTAGTATGCTTTAACCCACTACGCCATCAGACCTTACAAAAGAAGTAGATAGTTCGAGATATATATATCTCAAACATCTCTACCTCCCGAAGGCACCAGATGAGTGAGGGGTCAGTCTGCAATTTTCGTCAAGCCACTGTCAATGTGAGAGAACTCGTGTCCAGCTTATAAGCCTATACTTGCATAAACCACAAGTGAAGATAAACAATCTTTGGACAACACCCACCAGTGGGACTCGAACCCAGAAAGCACAACTACCTTCCAGTAGCTGGCATAACTAGTATGCTTTAACCCACTACGCCATCAGACCTTACAAAAGAAGTAGATAGTTCGAGATATATATATCTCAAACATCTCTACCTCCCGAAGGCACCAGATGAGTGAGGGGTCAGTCTGCAATTTTCGTCAAGCCACTGTCAATGTGAGAGAACTCGTGTCCAGCTTATAAGCCTATACTTGCATAAACCACAAGTGAAGATAAACAATCTTTGGACAACACCCACCAGTGGGACTCGAACCCAGAAAGCACAACTACCTTCCAGTAGCTGGCATAACTAGTATGCTTTAACCCACTACGCCATCAGACCTTACAAAAGAAGTAGATAGTTCGAGATATATATATCTCAAACATCTCTACCTCCCGAAGGCACCAGATGAGTGAGGGGTCAGTCTGCAATTTTCGTCAAGCCACTGTCAATGTGAGAGAACTCGTGTCCAGCTTATAAGCCTATACTTGCATAAACCACAAGTGAAGATAAACAATCTTTGGACAACACCCACCAGTGGGACTCGAACCCAGAAAGCACAACTACCTTCCAGTAGCTGGCATAACTAGTATGCTTTAACCCACTACGCCATCAGACCTTACAAAAGAAGTAGATAGTTCGAGATATATATATCTCAAACATCTCTACCTCCCGAAGGCACCAGATGAGTGAGGGGTCAGTCTGCAATTTTCGTCAAGCCACTGTCAATGTGAGAGAACTCGTGTCCAGCTTATAAGCCTATACTTGCATAAACCACAAGTGAAGATAAACAATCTTTGGACAACACCCACCAGTGGGACTCGAACCCAGAAAGCACAACTACCTTCCAGTAGCTGGCATAACTAGTATGCTTTAACCCACTACGCCATCAGACCTTACAAAAGAAGTAGATAGTTCGAGATATATATATCTCAAACATCTCTACCTCCCGAAGGCACCAGATGAGTGAGGGGTCAGTCTGCAATTTTCGTCAAGCCACTGTCAATGTGAGAGAACTCGTGTCCAGCTTATAAGCCTATACTTGCATAAACCACAAGTGAAGATAAACAATCTTTGGACAACACCCACCAGTGGGACTCGAACCCAGAAAGCACAACTACCTTCCAGTAGCTGGCATAACTAGTATGCTTTAACCCACTACGCCATCAGACCTTACAAAAGAAGTAGATAGTTCGAGATATATATATCTCAAACATCTCTACCTCCCGAAGGCACCAGATGAATGAGGGGTCAGTCTGCAATTTTCGTCAAGCCACTGTCAATGTGAGAGAACTCGTGTCCAGCTTATAAGCCTATACTTGCATAAACCACAAGTGAAGATAAACAATCTTTGGACAACACCCACCAGTGGGACTCGAACCCAGAAAGCACAACTACCTTCCAGTAGCTGGCATAACTAGTATGCTTTAACCCACTACGCCATCAGACCTTACAAAAGAAGTAGATAGTTCGAGATATATATATCTCAAACATCTCTACCTCCCGAAGGCACCAGATGAGTGAGGGGTCAGTCTGCAATTTTCGTCAAGCCACTGTCAATGTGAGAGAACTCGTGTCCAGCTTATAAGCCTATACTTGCATAAACCACAAGTGAAGATAAACAATCTTTGGACAACACCCACCAGTGGGACTCGAACCCAGGTAGAGATGAGGGAGGTAGGGAGGTAGGGAGGTAGAGGTAGGGAGGTAGAGATGTTTGAGATATATATATCTCGAACTATCTACTTCTTTTGTAAGGTCTGATGGCGTAGTGGGTTAAAGCATACTAGTTATGCCAGCTACTGGAAGGTAGTTGTGCTTTCTGGGTTCGAGTCCCACTGGTGGGTGTTGTCCAAAGATTGTTTATCTTCACTTGTGGTTTATGCAAGTATAGGCTTATAAGCTGGACACGAGTTCTCTCACATTGACAGTGGCTTGACGAAAATTGCAGACTGACCCCTCACTCATCTGGTGCCTTCGGGAGGTAGAGATGTTTGAGATATATATATCTCGAACTATCTACTTCTTTTGTAAGGTCTGATGGCGTAGTGGGTTAAAGCATACTAGTTATGCCAGCTACTGGAAGGTAGTTGTGCTTTCTGGGTTCGAGTCCCACTGGTGGGTGTTGTCCAAAGATTGTTTATCTTCACTTGTGGTTTATGCAAGTATAGGCTTATAAGCTGGACACGAGTTCTCTCACATTGACAGTGGCTTGACGAAAATTGCAGACTGACCCCTCACTCATCTGGTGCCTTCGGGAGGTAGAGATGTTTGAGATATATATATCTCGAACTATCTACTTCTTTTGTAAGGTCTGATGGCGTAGTGGGTTAAAGCATACTAGTTATGCCAGCTACTGGAAGGTAGTTGTGCTTTCTGGGTTCGAGTCCCACTGGTGGGTGTTGTCCAAAGATTGTTTATCTTCACTTGTGGTTTATGCAAGTATAGGCTTATAAGCTGGACACGAGTTCTCTCACATTGACAGTGGCTTGACGAAAATTGCAGACTGACCCCTCACTCATCTGGTGCCTTCGGGAGGTAGAGATGTTTGAGATATATATATCTCGAACTATCTACTTCTTTTGTAAGGTCTGATGGCGTAGTGGGTTAAAGCATACTAGTTATGCCAGCTACTGGAAGGTAGTTGTGCTTTCTGGGTTCGAGTCCCACTGGTGGGTGTTGTCCAAAGATTGTTTATCTTCACTTGTGGTTTATGCAAGTATAGGCTTATAAGCTGGACACGAGTTCTCTCACATTGACAGTGGCTTGACGAAAATTGCAGACTGACCCCTCACTCATCTGGTGCCTTCGGGAGGTAGAGATGTTTGAGATATATATATCTCGAACTATCTACTTCTTTTGTAAGGTCTGATGGCGTAGTGGGTTAAAGCATACTAGTTATGCCAGCTACTGGAAGGTAGTTGTGCTTTCTGGGTTCGAGTCCCACTGGTGGGTGTTGTCCAAAGATTGTTTATCTTCACTTGTGGTTTATGCAAGTATAGGCTTATAAGCTGGACACGAGTTCTCTCACATTGACAGTGGCTTGACGAAAATTGCAGACTGACCCCTCACTCATCTGGTGCCTTCGGGAGGTAGAGATGTTTGAGATATATATATCTCGAACTATCTACTTCTTTTGTAAGGTCTGATGGCGTAGTGGGTTAAAGCATACTAGTTATGCCAGCTACTGGAAGGTAGTTGTGCTTTCTGGGTTCGAGTCCCACTGGTGGGTGTTGTCCAAAGATTGTTTATCTTCACTTGTGGTTTATGCAAGTATAGGCTTATAAGCTGGACACGAGTTCTCTCACATTGACAGTGGCTTGACGAAAATTGCAGACTGACCCCTCACTCATCTGGTGCCTTCGGGAGGTAGAGATGTTTGAGATATATATATCTCGAACTATCTACTTCTTTTGTAAGGTCTGATGGCGTAGTGGGTTAAAGCATACTAGTTATGCCAGCTACTGGAAGGTAGTTGTGCTTTCTGGGTTCGAGTCCCACTGGTGGGTGTTGTCCAAAGATTGTTTATCTTCACTTGTGGTTTATGCAAGTATAGGCTTATAAGCTGGACACGAGTTCTCTCACATTGACAGTGGCTTGACGAAAATTGCAGACTGACCCCTCACTCATCTGGTGCCTTCGGGAGGTAGAGATGTTTGAGATATATATATCTCGAACTATCTACTTCTTTTGTAAGGTCTGATGGCGTAGTGGGTTAAAGCATACTAGTTATGCCAGCTACTGGAAGGTAGTTGTGCTTTCTGGGTTCGAGTCCCACTGGTGGGTGTTGTCCAAAGATTGTTTATCTTCACTTGTGGTTTATGCAAGTATAGGCTTATAAGCTGGACACGAGTTCTCTCACATTGACAGTGGCTTGACGAAAATTGCAGACTGACCCCTCACTCATCTGGTGCCTTCGGGAGGTAGAGATGTTTGAGATATATATATCTCGAACTATCTACTTCTTTTGTAAGGTCTGATGGCGTAGTGGGTTAAAGCATACTAGTTATGCCAGCTACTGGAAGGTAGTTGTGCTTTCTGGGTTCGAGTCCCACTGGTGGGTGTTGTCCAAAGATTGTATATATATACATATATATATATATATATATATATATATATATATATATATATATATATATATATATATATATATATATATATATATATATATATATATACCATGAGTGGTGGTTATTCCCGGCGCTTTCCGGTGTTTATATGTACTGAATGTTTATACTTTAGAGTCCTGGATTAAGCTCAGGACTAAAGCAGACTTGCTGGTTGGTCAGTGTAAGCTTTTGTGGTGGTCTTAATAACCCTCCCGCGGTTGTTAAGTCCAACACCAAAAC
Source organism: Procambarus clarkii (assembly GCF_040958095.1). Classification (NCBI taxonomy): domain Eukaryota; kingdom Metazoa; phylum Arthropoda; class Malacostraca; order Decapoda; family Cambaridae; genus Procambarus; species Procambarus clarkii. The sequence goes on along the minus strand of NC_091200.1, from coordinate 2,638,983 downwards.
AAACAACTTAAGTGGATAAGGGTTTTGGAAATAGGAGCCTTGTAGGTTGTCAAGAGTCGTGTATGGGTTGTCAAGAGTCGTGTGTGGGTTGTCAAGAGTCGTGTTTGGGTTGTCAAGAGTCGTGTTTGGGTTGTCAAGAGTCGTGTGCTGGTTGTCAAGAGTCGTGTGCAGGTTGTCAAGAGTCGTAAAGGGGCTGGCAAGAGCTGTTTTGGTCGTCAACTTAATAAACCATCAGGGTGACATGATAGAACACGCGACCTGAACCGATAAATACGTGATCTATACAAGTCCCGCTACCTTCAATTACGTCATTTACAACAAATGATCTCTTTTTCGACGATTTGATTTAACGAATTATTAAAATAAGGTTCGCTAAATTGAAACTCAAAACCGTCCATTGGCATCGACGTTTGTTTAATTGGGAGAAAAATAATCTTTGCTTCGAATTTAGGTTCCCTTAATTGAAAGCAAAATAATATATATTGCATCGAAACTGAGCTGGCTTAATTAGAACCAAAACATGCAATATAATTGAGCGTGTTTGCTGGACTGAAAATATAAAGGCAAATCTATGTACATATTTAATTCCCACATAAAACAAAACAAAACGTTGTAGCGTATAACGATATAATTATAAAGCTGTTAGTTGGTCTTTTCTAGCGACTTGCTTTACAAGATTTTATGCAATGGTGACTGTGGTTGTCCTTGGCTTTATAACAGTGAAAGAAAATGGGTTAAGGAGCATATTATTTCTCATGCAATATAAAAGCTTTAAAATAATATTTGGCATTCATTTGTAGGCCAACAAAACTAGAAGCAGTCTCACACGGTGGTAGATTCTTATGGTAGTAAATTTTCATTGAAATAGAGTATCATTGTAGTAGATTTTTATTGTAGATTATTATTGAAGTAGATTGTAATGATATAATTATTCTGACAGTTGAGTATCATGATAGTAGATGATTATGAGAGTATGTTTTCATGGTAGTAGAATAATTATTATGATAACATTATCATGGTTGTAGGTTATCATGACACTGGATTATTAATGTAGCAGGGTATCATAATAGTAGATTATAATCGCAGTAGGTTGTCATAGTAGTTGAATATCCTGGTAGAATCTTCAAACAGTCGTTGATTTTTGATGGTAGAAGCTCCCCCATGGTAGTTCAGTGTCACAGGACTAACACCACAGTAGTTAACAGGTGGAATGCATTAGGAAGTGATGTGTTGGAGGCTGACTCCATACACAGTTTCAAATGTAGATATGATAGAGCCCAGTAGGCTCAGGAATCTGTACATCAGTTGATTGACAGTTGAGAGGCGGGACCAAAGAGCCAAAGCTCAACCCCGCAACTGAGCCAGATCGTGTCATGGTTAGACCCTCACTCACATGGAGAGAAAACTGTATCCTGCCCAAAATTACAGAAGGCTAGAGTACAGCAATTACGTCATATTGTGAATAATTGGTTCACTATTTATTCAAGGGGTCATTAACAAAAACTAATTAAACTAATTAAACTAATTATAGTTTGTTTTATTCCAGCGTAATAATAATAAGTTGTTGAACGGCACATGTTTATGACGTATTAGAACGTTGTTACAACTTGCTATATTGGTTGTTATAACTGGTTAGGAGGTGTTAAAACTTGTTCGAACGTTGTACCAACGTCGTAGTTTCGGTGTGTATTTGGCGGGCTGTCCTCACACTTAGTGCATCGCAGTTTTGATGCTATCTCACATAACAAAAATCAATGTTTTAGTGATTCAAAAAAACACTGCAATATTTACGAATGCAAAATTCTTGCTCCCTTGAGATTGAAAGAATTGTTTCTTGGCGTATCTGTTGCTCCTCTGCTTGTCATGGGGGCTATCTTGCACTTCCTGCCATGCCTCCTGGTTTCGAATGAAGTTATTTCCAAATGCAGATTTGGAACCAGTTTCTCTATTATTTTTCATCGCTAAATTATTATGAACCTCTCTCCCCTGCTCTCTAGAAAATACAAATTTAGACATTTTAAACGTTCCTCAAAATTTATGTGATCTATTGAATTGATTTTTGCAGCAAAATATCTCTACACACACGCAAACAATTGCCATACTCTCAATCTTTACCAAGAGCACCAAAATATCTATACGAGGAAGGCACATCTGCCCGAAACGCTTTGCGTAATAGTGGCTTTAGGCATTGTATGTACTAGCTCTATCTATAAAGCCAACAAACTTTGTAAATCTCTTTATGTATGTACCTTACCTAAATAAAAAGATTATAGTACCAAAAATATAGGTAAAAACAAGTGCTGAGGCTCCTCACCTGAAGTGAACAGTCTCTCCTCTGTGATTTGTGCACTTATTGGATCAATTCCTTGCATAATGGCACCTTAGAAGTGTTCTGTGACGTCTACTGCTCTGAAAGATTGTTCCATAAAGAAACAAAAGGCTTATTCGCATCTACATTATTGTCGAGTGAACAGTCTACTTTATGCTTTATATTCATGTCTGAGAAGTGGAACGAGGACGTACTAACAATGCTCAGATAAATGTTTTATTAAAGTGAAAAGAAAATTAACCTGCTTTCTTAGAATAAATTTTGTCTTTTTCCATGTAATCTTAAGGGCATAAGTTTTTTCGAAACAGCTTTCTTACGTATAACAAGGAATAATGTATATTTTACGAATGAATAATTCAATTATGAATATTGAATTCATGCGAATGAATTCAATATTCATTGAGTTATTCGCATGAATAGACATCAATGAAAAACTGAAGGATGAGCATTTAAGAATGTGGTCAGGAGACGAAGCTGTTGAACTAAACCACAATAACAAGCTTTTCTGAGGGTTCAGTATTATCCTATTATGAACAATAAATTATTAAAGTATTATGAAGACAACTAACATATCTTCAACTCGAGTACGGTAATTGCTCTATAAGAGGCAGTATACGAAATAACAATGTTGCTTCCGGTGCAACCACTGTGGTGCAGGTCATATTGGTGCAATAGAGTGTTGACAACTTCGTTATTTTCACTATAATCTAACATGACAAAATATCAACATATTCACATTCCAAGAACATGACCATACCCATGAAAGTTTTCAAACCCCATATTTAAAACACTACAATATAATGAGATGAATCATTCAAAAGCCCTCCACTAGGCACTTTAACGTCAATGAATGATGCAAAGCACTTCTTGGCATCATAACGATCATATGGAATATTGGAGAAGGAATACCACGTTATTGCAAGGAACTGGATGACCATCAACAATGCCATCTTGAGTAACACAAAGGCTGCCACAAGTTTCCACTCACCTGGGCTGTAGGAGTCTCGAACCGTGGACCCCACGCATGTGAGGCCGATGCTCTATCGACTGGGCAATAAGCACTCTTAATTATTTTATAATGAGTGCCACGTATGTCATCATGAGGGAACGAAAGATGATAACTGTGGCACTGACTCGAGTCTTGATAAACATCACGCATTGATTCACAGGATCCATAAGGAAGTATGTACTTAAAATTGACCAAAAAAAAAATCAGGCGAGTAGAAACTTGCAAACAAAATTATTCCTCTTGTCAATAAGATAAATGCTGAGGCCACGACGGTGAATACAAAGCCCTGGCCAACGCATAGTGCGGAACCTTTCACTCTTGCGCCCCAACTTACCCTTGACGATATGCACTTAATCATCAACGCTCTCAATGAGTGCGTGTCAGCACTGTATTGATAACAAGCGAGAGTGGCGGACCCTCCTCCCTGGTAATGTATATCCCCCTCTCTTACTTAGTCTTCCCCGCCTACGACTTCCCGACCCCTACAAGCTTTACGCTGCTTGTCCATCTCTGATCATATATCCTCCTCCAATGTAGGTAAAACTACTTTATATTTTGCACTTTTCACTTTGTGAGAGAAGACTGGGAGACGGGGCGAGTATTAAGGGCGCTATGCAACAAAATGTCGAGCCTGGCATCGCATACCACGACCTCCAGTCTAATACGTCATATTTTGAACGGAATCGACCAATCCATTTAACATATCAATTGTATTGTTAAACATTAGAGCCACGTAATAGAAACGTTTTCCATTGGCCTCAATAGTAACGTGGGACCGCATGTAACTGGTTAGGTAAAATAGTTACATTTGTTACAGAGTGGCTGGTCGATTGGACGGGCTGGTCGATTGGACGGGCTGGTCGAGTGGACGAGCTGGTCGAGTGGACGGGCTGGAGAGAGACCTGGGAGACACACCGGTCGACAGAATTAGATTTTGATCGTTGCTAATTCTTAGAGTGGGATGAGATTATTTGTCTGGGGTTGTGGGTTTACTGTGGGTGTTGATGGCTCAGTGTGTTGTTTGTTGTCCTTGCTTGCTGGTGACAACACTCCAGTACACGTCACTTGGGGACCCTCCACATGACACACTCCAGTACACGTCACCTGAGGACCTTCCACTTGACACACTCCAGTACACGTCACTTGGGGACCTTCCACATGACACACTCCAGTACACGTCACCTGAGGACCTTCCACTTGACACACTCCAGTACACGTCACCTGAGGACCCTCCACTTGACACACTCCAGTACACGTCACTTGAGGACCCTCCACATGACACACTCCAGTACACGTCACCTGAGGACCTTCCACTTGACACACTCCAGTATACGTCACCTGAGGACCTTCCACTTGACACACTCCAGTACACGTCACTTGGGGACATTCCACTTGACACACTCCAGTACACGTCACCTGAGGACCTTCCACTTGACACACTCCAGTTCACGTCACCTTGGGACCCTCCACTTGACACACTCCAGTACACGTCACTTGGGGACCCTCCACTTGACACACTCCAGTACACGTCACCTGGGGACCTTCCACATGACACACTCCAGTACACGTCACTTGGGGACCCTCCACTTGACACACTCCAGTACACGTCACTTGGGGACCCTCCACTTGACACACTCCAGTACACGTCACTTGAGGACCCTCCACATGACACACTCCAGTGCACGTCACCTGAAGACCCTCCACTTGACACACTCCAGTACACGTCACCTGGGGATCCTCCACATGACACACTCCAGTACACGTCACCTGAGGACCTTCCACTTGACACACTCCAGTACACGTCACCTGGGGACCTTCCACATGACACACTCCAGTACACGTCACCTGGGGACCCTCCACTTGACACACTCCAGTACACGTCACTTGGGGACCTTCCACACAAGTTGTCAACTAACCCGACACGTCTTTCCATAAGGGACAACTTCTTTAATTCATCACGTCATGTCGTTAACTCCAGAGTCTCGCCTAAAGTTTGCTTCAGCTTAAAACTTTATATCTCAAATATCTTGTATTTTTTACAAACTTTAGACCTCACCTTCCCTACCCCCCCCACCCCCACCCCCCACCCCACTAGAGTTGGGCTGGAACCCAAAGTTGTTCTAAGTAACTTTAACCTCCACTTGAGTGATTACGAAGATTAAGCATCGGAAAGATATAATTGTTTTCATTAGTAAATACCTGAGTAACTAATTTATTCTCCCTGCCACATATCTGAGAAATTAAATAAAGCTCGAACCGCATAACTAACCAATTAGCTAGAGTGTTAACGCATTACTGAACGGACTGGATGCGTTTTAAATAGCGTTTACCATAATAATTGCTTATATTATATATATATATATTGGCAGGCGATTGCTTATTCAGCTTTACAGATTGAATTAGATACACCGAGCGCCGTTCACTATTGCAATTATTATGGGAGTGAGTAACTCAACATACGTCCCAATAATCAACCAACATTTGGGAAGCGGCGTTTATTCAATGCATGCAAATTATATGACTGAATTCCAAGTCTATGAAAGTTATGTGGAACATCAGGGAGGAGTTGAAGCGTGACCCGCAGGACATGTTGGTTGGCTGGGTGATGGGACAGCCACCGTGGGTGATGGGGCAGCCACCGTGGGTGATGGGGTAGCCAGCGTGGGTGATGGGACAGCCAGTGTGGGTGATGGGGTAGCCAGCGTGGGTGATGGTGTAGCCAGTGTGGGTGATGGTGTAGCCAGCGTGGGTGATGGTGTAGCCAGTGTGGGTGATGGGACAGCCAGTGTGGGTGATGGTGTAGCCAGCGTGGGTGATGGTGCAGCCAGTGTGGGTGATGGTGTAGCCAGCGTGGGTGATGGGACAGCCAGTGTGGGTGATGGTGTAGCCAGCGTGGGTGATGGTGTAGCCAACGTGGGTGATGGTGCAGCCAGTGTGGGTGATGGTGTAGCCAGCGTGGGTGATGGGGCAGCCAACGTGGGTGAGACGCCACACTGATATGCATAGTATCTACTGAGGTGACAGCCGGTCGAGTAGGATCAATGAGCTTCTCTTCGCGATTCTCACCGAGGCACTGGTAGAGACGAGTTCAGTTCCCCAAGTTGTGATAGCGGATTATACGGTGGAAAATCAAATGGACATATTCCCCGAACCTACTTAGGGACGTTTCAAGACGATTTGTGTGACTTACAGGGAAGCCTGTAAGTCTCGTGATGAATGATGTTGCTCCTCACTTCGGTAAATGAGGAATTTCCTCATTAGGGGCCTCAGGAAATACGGCCTTTCCGTCTCCAGGAAAGGAGTATCTGTCTTAGAACTACCTCCTCAAACACTTATGGCTTTGAGCAGATGGTTCTAGCTTCTAACTCCTACTTGTTTAAGTTGTTTAAGAGTTTGTTTAAGGCCTTAATCTTTAGTTGCAAATTTAGTTTCTTGTTCTAACTTAAGAATTCACTTGAGGGCTCGACTGGACTTACGATCTTTCTTCACGAACTCAAGTTCAAGCTAAGGCACACTTTCTGGGAAGTGTGAAACCTTTGGAACATCTGTGCTGTAAGGATGACTCTCGCCTACAACCACCTCAATAATTCATATTGTAATCACATTATCACATACACTGATTAGCTGACCTTGTCTCTGGTATAAGCCAGCTAGTTATGCCAACACTGCCACTACACTCATGGTTGTTAGCTGCCTGGCACATCGCGTTGATCGCGTTCGCTGGCAGTAAACACTTCGCTATTGATCACGGACACATTCCTAGAATCTGACGAGCGCCAGGCTGGAAAAATGGGGACGTGTGGCGGCGTAAATTGGGGCTGTTGTTGACGTGGTGCCGGCTGCACTCTCCTAACTTGAGGGTTGTCTTAAGATGATTTCGGGTGCTTAGCGTCCCAGCGGCCCGGTCCTCGACTAGGCCTCCTTTTTTGTTGCACAAACCCCCCAGGAAGCAGCCCGTAGCAGCTGTCTAACTCCCAGGTATCTATTTACTGCTAGTTGAACAAGAGGATCAGGGTGAAAGAAACTCTTCCCATTTGCTTCCGCCTTCACCGGGGATCGAACCCGGAACCTCAGGACAACGAATCCTGAGCGCTGTTCACTCTGCTGTCAGGCCTCCCTGAAGCTCACAAAAATCTCAATTTTTTTTATGAGTCTTTAAAAAAGGTATTGTTGTTGAACTTTTTCCTGTTTCTCTCACTTATCAATCCCGACGCCATAGTCCTAATTCTGCTGGGAAACCATCGACGCGGAAAAGAAAACATTGTGGCCACGATAATATCTACTCTGCATCAAGGAGCGGCTGTCCACCTTCAGCAATAATGTTTGAAATATCAAAACAAACAGCAATATAATGTTATAATTATGCATTTGTTTTGGATTGGGTTTAAGGAACCAAGGGCAGGCACTGCTGGCCGCTTGCCAACTTGGCAACAATAGGTGCCACCTTGGGCACGATGGGTGCCACCTTGGGCACGATGGGTGCCACCTTGGGCACAACGGGTGCCTCCTTGGGGACAACGGGTGCCACCTTGGGCACAACGGGTGCCACCTTGGGCACAACGGGTGCCATAGGGCAGCCAACGGCGTCCTTGATAATGAGAATTTAAGCCAAATGAACTACATATAAGTACTTTATTTGGGACGAGATCAGGTTCGACTAGACCCATATAGTGCAAATTTTGGTCTACTATCGTTAGTTAAGTTTTTTGTCAATAATTTTCTATAGAGTTTATGCAGGAAGAACAAGTCACCTTAAAGGGGAACAAACAATGCTTCTGACGATTCCCCAAAATTTAATATTTTGTTCATATACCGTATTGTTATTTTCTGTTTTTAATGAAAGTTGTTAAAAAGTTGAATATTTCGTGACGCTTGGAAATATTTCAGCTCTGAAGCTTGGAACTATTGACATCAACCGTAAAGTTTACACCAAACAATGATACATTGATGTTCCTGGTGTGTTGGTGTGCTTGTTTGGTTGCAGTCTTGCTCACCATGCAATGCTTCTCCTCTTTATTTTGTTATTATTATTATTAGTGCTATTATCAATATTATTGCAAGATCGATATCCAGGCGATGAGTCACGATAACATGGCAGAAGATATCGACTTGAGAATGGTCCAGGACGGACCGAAACGTCGTCGTTCTAGTGTGTGGTCTGGTCAACATCGTAAGACCAGATGTTGACCAGTCTTACGATGTTGACCAGACCACACACTAGAACGACGACGTTTCGGTCCGTCCTGGACCATTCTCAAGTCGACATCTTCTGCCATGTTATCGTGACTCATCGCCTGGATATCGATCTTGCAATAATATTGATAATATACTTAAGATATAACCACCCAAATAATTACTTTCTAATATAATGGAAGACGATGTTTGTTGTCGTTCAGGACCTGAAAATAAGACCCACTGAATTCTTAATGTTAACGATGCCAGACGACACCCGTACTTAGCAACTCCTGCCAGAGAAGCCAAATTGGTTTGACACTCAGAGTCATCTATACCCGAGTTAAAGATTATCTTGTCGCTTCTCTTCGTTTTTGTTTCTAACTTTCATTTTTTTTAGAGGGTTAATGTCTTTCCCGAGGCGGAAACAAATGGTAAGAGTTTCTTTCAACTGATGCACCCGTTCACTTAGCAGAAAATAGGTACAAGAGTTAATAGCACGATTTTACAGATGCAAAGAGTAAATACATTCCACTCACACCTACGGATTCAACCTCACACACACACACAACGACACACGCAAACTCACATAGCCACACGCACACCCCCCTTCCCTCTCTTTCTCTCACACACACACACACACACACACACACACACACACACACACACACACACACACACACACACACACACACAAGGTCCCTCTTTCACGCTACATCTCTGTCTCTCTCTCTTTCACGCAAACAAGAACGAGAAAATTTCACACGCAATCCATCACAAGTAAATGCACGCACTCATATTCACTTGAGCATACGCATACACACACACATACACACACACACACACACACACACACACACACACACACACACACACACACACACACACACACACACACACACACACTCACATGTGCAAATAAAATGCCTAGCCAGCTCCTGTAATAATACAATTAGTGAGTGAAGGAAGATGGGAGACCAACAGCTGGAGCTCCCACACGTAAACCACGCATAGGTTATCTTAACTGTATAGTCACACGCACTCAACCACTGCACTTCTACTGATCTGGGGCATGTTGTAATGTGATCAGAGAGAGAGAGAGAGAGAGAGAGAGAGAGAGAGAGAGAGAGAGAGAGAGAGAGAGAGAGAGAGAGAGAGAGAGAGAGAGAGAGAGAGAGAGAGTTAGAGAGAGAGAGAGAGAGAGAGAGAGAGAGAGAGAGAGAGAGAGAGAGAGAGAGAGAGAGAGAGAGAGAGAGAGAGAGAGAGAGAGAGAGAGAGAGAGAGACAGAGAGAGAGAGACAGAGAGAGAGAGAGAGACAGAGAGAGAGAGAGAGAAGGGAAAGAGGGAATGAGAAATAGAAGAATTAATAATAACAACTTTGAATACTGTCCAATATATAAACCACACACATATTAACCTACAACATCCAACAATGCAGTTTTAAGCAGGAAATTATTTCAAGCTGCGGTGTAACTATTTCAGTCACAGTTCAACGCAAAAAAATAATAATAAAAAGGAATAACAAATTATTGCCGCAAGTTCGTCATCCGACATAATCCGTCAGTCTCGCGAACACATAATTTGCTCTAAAACGGCTCGTCTTCACCCATCAAAGCTTGAATCCTCTCGAGAACGTAAACAAACACTTTTTTCCTCGGCAACACTTCAGCTAAGTTAACTTCTTTTTCATCGAGTTAGCTCTGGTTCCGAAAATCCTGTTCTATTTTAACTAGTTGCGTTGCTCTTCACGTGACTGGTGGTCTAAGAAGGGAGTTTTTCTCCCCAGGGCTGCGTTGATTCACTCAACACCTGCCCCCTCTTCCCTTCTCTCACACGCTGATAGAGAATATCCTTTGACAACACCCGTTTTCAATGCCTGCATTAATCTGGTTCGCTTGTCTGCTTCTTGGATGTTCGTTATTCTGCCGCTGTTGTCTCAAGATCACTCGTAGATACGTTTACTAGAAACAGCCAAATGTGACCTGCTTCACTAATTTGGGGAGCCTTGCTAAAGTGGCCTGCCTCACTAACTTGGGCAGCCTTGTTAACGTGGCAAGTCTCGCTCATTTTGACAGCCTTGCTAACGTAGGCAGCCTCACTAATTCGGACAACCTTGCTAACGTGGTCAGTTTCACTACCATAAATCCCGTATGCAACCTCACTAACATTGTCAGACATACTAACGCAACCAGTCTTGCTAACATGGCTAGACTCACTAACGCAGGCAGGCTCATTAACAGGGACCAATCTTATCAGCCTCGCTAACGTGTCCAGTTTCATTAGTGTAGCGAGCCTCACTAGCACGGCCCGTCTCACTTAAATCCAGTCTCATTATCCTCACCAGCTTTTTTAACCTACCACAGTCTCAGTAACTTGGCCTACCTCATTAACCACCTATCCTACCTCATTAACCTGGCTGTAGCCTCACAACCACACCCTGAGGTCGTAAGAGAGATAGAGACGAGACAGCCAGGAGGACATCGAGACCAGACACCCAGGAGGACGTCGAGACCAGACACCCAGGAGGACGTCGAGACCAGACACCCAGGACAGAGCAGAGGCGTAGATGAGGAAGAATTTAATTATCAAAAAGAAGGTGGAATGAGAGGGGGCGGAGGTCCCGCGGAGCATTGGGGGCTGCGCTAATGGTTGCGTCATGCTCCGCTGCCCACCGGGGCTAACACCCAACTATTTAATTGCCAAAGTTTCCCCGAATTACGTGCTTCATTTTAACCCATCGCCCGCGGCTGGCTGGGCGTACACCTCTCTCAAACTCACCCGGATTTATGGGAATTTAATTGAGATATCAATGTTGTTTTTAATTCTTATTATTTTGTTTTTAATTAGCGTAAAACATTCTGAACAGTGGCATTATTGTCTGAAGTGATGCTGTGTTATCTCAGCTAATCTCGAGGGCAAAATTATATTTTCTTGGTTGGATGCAATTTCCTCGAAGTTAATATGTTGCGGTATATATATATATATATATATATATATATATATATATATATATATATATATATATATATATATATATATATATATATATATATATTATACGCTTTATTTTATAAATAAATAAATTTCGTTTTAAAACAATTTACGGCATAGGAAATAGTACAGAGTAAAGAGTGCAGCCAGAGCTTATATAACCAGAGTATTAACGACATTTGCTGACCAACTTCAGTGTCACTCGTCACGTGGAGGCAAACATCCAGAGCTTTAATATGCTGAACACTCTATTAAGAAGCATTATTCAAGATATAAAAAAAACGAGAGCAAAAAATAATAGGCTAAAGCATAGCAGAGACAGATGAAATAGTGTTAAGAAGCTCATAGTGTGTGGTCTGGTCAAAAAGACTGAATAATGTTATGGTGGAGTGTGGCAGTATAACAGGTGGCAAATACACTCGTGAAGTTATTAAGCATTCATTAGTTACAGTTGATTAAATCTCATCTTTTTTCCTCATTTATTTTCGTGTTAAACTCTCTTCATCTACCTCTACTCGTATAATTATGGAAATCGTGGTGGATGCATAATGTACATATACATTAATGTTCACTAAATAGAATACGAAACATTGAATATAAATTGGCTAAGTTCATATTCAGGAAAGCTCTGGGTAAACACTTTTTTGGAGAGAGAGATCAGTAAATTTATCGAACGAATTACCGGATAACACAGCAGTCGGTGGATCGCTATACAATTTCAAACGAAAGTTAGCCATATATCTATGAATGAGTTTTGTTGAGAATATATAGGCGCTGCCTTGTGTGGGGTCAATAGACCATCTGCTCTGTCTCATATTCTCATGTGAACTCACTTAGTCTCGGGGTTCCAAAGAAGAATGTACATATTAGGAAGTGTGCTGAACTGTGCAAGGTGAGAGAGCACGCGAAAAAATGTTGATCACAGTCATTAAAATAGTCACAAAGCGAGGCCATCGCTGGACCAGTGCTGGACTACTGTGAAGCCTTCGTCCAGACCAAGCGACGGAAAACAGTCACTTGGTCTGGAATAACGTGGACGAAGAGCTACACATTACAAGACAGAGCACAAAACCACGATGAGGGAGTTGGAAGGTCAAGCGGCGTGGGAAGAGAGGGAGAATAAATTAACAATACATCAGAGGGGATCTCGAGTGAATCTCATATTTTAGAAAAATGGAAATTAAAAGACTAGCTGCCAGGCAGGTATTCGTAAGGTAAGGCACTGTTTACAAACTGAATACTCCGAGCACTTTAATACTTCGAGCACCGCCTATAGTTTAGCTGTTTACTTATAGAGATGCACAGTGATCTCTCATTAACATAAGGTGTCCGAACTTTTGGGAAATATTGAGGCAATGAAATGGTATAGAACTCTCGTTACAGGATGCTCCAGTTCAACATCTCTGTCTGTCTGTCAGTATCTGTCTGTACCTGTCTGTCTGTCTATATTTGTCTGTCTGTCTATATCTGTATGTTTATCTGAGTGTATCTGCTTGTCTCTATCTCTCTCTCTCTCTCTTCCTCTCTATCTCATGGGCTTCCACCCCTATTCACTAGTATTGGAAGTCAATACCAATTGTCAACAAATCCTGAATAAACGGAATGTGAGTAATTCTTATATCGATAGAAAACTACAACTAATTCCCAATAAATTGTATGCGTTAACTGCAGCACATCCGATAAGACAACAACAAAAATGTCCGAGTTGTGTGTCCCATACAGTGAAATGTTCAGGATGCTGCATCAATGGCCCCATTCATGTTCAGGATGCTGCATCAATGGCCCCATTCATTTGGGTAAAAACACACCCACCACGTTTGTTGATGCTTCAGGCTGTATTTCTGTGTTGCCAATACAGAGGCACTGTAACTGTTGAGTCTCAAATTTTGTTGATGCTTCAGGCTGTATTTCTGTGTTGCCAATACAGAGGCACGGTAACTGTTGAGTCTCAAATGTTGGCGCTACAGGGACGATGAATCGTCCCTGTAGCGCCAACAGGTACGATGTATTCTTCTGTTAACGATTCATTGATCTTCCTGTGCTGGCACTACATTGATCTATTTATGGTGACCTTACATCGATCTCAGTCGCCAGAGCTTTCATCGACAGGTGTCTGGAGGCGATACGTCGTTTTCCCTCTGTTACGACTGCATCGACATCCCTCTGTTGGCGCTATGTCTATTGAGGCCCCAGACATTCCATATATGTTATCGTTTTATAAATTCTATTTCTGCTGACGGAACAAGAGCCCTGTAAATCATGCCTCTATAGTCAACCAATATATATTGACACTGAGCAGAGAACCCAATTATACTACCCCTACCTTACTCCCGTTGACTCAACAGATGTAGCGCTAACAGTCTAATTTCTACAACGCTACAACAGAAGATTTCTACGCTTGCGCCAAAGCGAAACCAATACAACGGTGAAGCTCCCAAGGGATACATTTCTCCATTGATACCTAGGCATGTTGGGCGACGGTGATCAATTTATGTCCCTCAGGGCAGCCAGAATCCTCAAGTAACCGGACCCGCCGGGCTGGACGGCGGCAACTCGTGACAGTTCACAGCCGCGCAGGATATAGTTTGCAACTGACCAAGTTCGCGAAGCAAGGCTGAGTTATAGCCAGAGCTGGACCGCTTTGTTTGCCTCAGGTCGGCACTTGTTCCTGACGCACACTAAAAAGGAGGAATGGGGGGGGTTGAAACAGCTGCCTCTTCTGCCGCTGCTGCTGCTGCTGCTGCTGCTGCTGTTAGTGGCTATGATGATCTGCGTCGCTGTTTTGAGTATGATGGTGCTGCGCGAGGGTTTTCCATTTTCGTTACTGTTGGCAATATGCTGTTATTTCTGCTGTTGCTAGTTAAGGTTAAAGGTATTGTAACAGCTCAAATACCTGGAAGTATTGTGACAGTTGCAATACCTGGAAGTATTGTGACAGTTGCAATACCTGGAAGTATTGTGACAGTTGCAATACCTGGAAGTATTGTGACAGTTGCAATATCTGGAAGTATTGTGACAGTTGCAATACCTGGAAGTATTGTGACAGTTGCAATACCTGGAAGTATTGTGACTGCTATAATTCCTAAAGATACTGTGACCTCTGATATATTTGGATTGTTTTTCTAATTGTCATTTACATCTGGTTTTTCTGTACTATTTGCTACAGATTCCTTCTGTTGCTGCTGGTGCCTGACTCTGCTCCAGCTGCTGGCGCCCGGCTCTGCTCCAGCTGCTGGCGCCCGGCTCTGCTCCAGATGCTGGCGCCCGGCTCTGCTCCAGCTGTTGGTACACTCACTTCTAACATTTAGGTGCCCCAAAAGATACAAAACCAGTGTCCTCAACGCTCATATTCGTCGAGCCTTTACCCTCTGCTCTGAATGAAGCAATGTTAGTGGGGAGTTTGAAAGAATAACACAGGTGTTACTGAACAATAGCTACGGAAAAAATGAGATGAATACTATTATAAGACGATACCTGGACCGGTGGTACAATCCTGAGTCAAGAACAGAAATCGCAACTTCTCCAATAAAATTATATTACAAATCAACCATGCACAGTGAATATGAAAAAGAAGAAAGAATAATGAAAGAAATAATCCGAAAAGGTGTAAAAAGCACAACTCCAACCCAAAACATTGACCTTAACATATACTATAAAACAGAGACAACTGCAGACCTCATCATTTAAAACAGGCGGATGCCGACTCAGAACACTGTACAGCAGTCGAACGTGGTATATATGTGCACCTTTTCCCACGAAGAATGCAGCCTTTAATCCAAATACATAGGTACGACGTCGACCAAGCTGACGAGGAGTTTGACCTGTCATCTTCAATCAGGTGCCTCTAAAAATCACATGAGACAAGCCTATGACCTCACCCTAACAAGAGAATTGGTTAGCAGTGTAAAAGCGCTACAATCACCTTCTGTGGTTGAGTGCTCCATAAATCACAGAACTGAGGACAGAAGATAATGTACATATATGCTGGTAAGCATTGTAAATATGTAGCCACCTCCGTGGAAATAAATAATAAAAAACTACACTCTCCAGAAGCACCAGTCACCTCTGCTCTCCTCAACCCCCGCAACCCCTGCACATACTATACGATGTTTAGGAGGACTCCTGCCTCAAACATGTAAATCAGGTTGATCCTTGTCACAGCTTCGACCCCTGCAGTTACTGTAAGCCCAAAGTGCTTCGCAGTTAGCTTCACCTCCATCAGTATACATAAAATCCGCCCATTTTGTGTTATAGAATTACCTGAATTTGTTCATTGTGCCACATTATGTGTCTCAGAAAACACGTTTACAAGTGCTTATTCTACACTTAGAATCTTATAACAAAGTCACTTGTTTGCCACTAACTCAGATACCCTTCAAACCAACCCAACTAAAAGGTGATCAGTCAGCAGTGGTTTTACCTATTTTCTGTACTGGTCCTCACTTCATCAGCACTGTCCATAATGACCTCCGGATCAGTACACCACCAATACTGACCGGCCAGTTCACTTCTGGTTAGTTAGGCAGCTTGACACCACTTGCTGGACGTGTTCCAGCCCGCAAGTGCTCCTCCACACACCCAGTACACATAAGGACTGTACACCAAGAAGCGTTCATCCAGGGCTCCTTTGCCCTCTACACCTACGATTCCTTGTACTCTACGCTTGGAGACACGCCCCCTCTCCCCCCCCCCACCTTTTGCCCGGATACACCTCGCTTACACATGCACATGTGACCAGATAACGTTGTCCCCCGGACGGTCCTCCTCGACGTCTCAACACCTGCCTTTGTTTATGAAGTGACTTTGTTATCCAACTTGTCTTAAGTTGACATTAATTACCACACATCATAATATGGCAACAATGGAAACAGAAGGAAATTGTTACTTACCTTAAAAAATTGCAGAGTTGTGCTTCTTGACGACTCGTTAATAATTTACCTGAAATGGCAGGAGAACTAATAATTTAAATTCTTTTTCCCACATTTGTATACATAAATATTCTCATATTCAACGTTAATAATCATATTATAATCCACACACATATAAGCAGCACAGGTAAAGGTGACGCTTGAGCATGGAGGTATTGCTTACCTTAGCTGAAGGTCGAGGGGGAGAGGCAGGTTGGAGTACCTAGTGTAGGGAGGTCAGGCCGGGACAAGTGTTGACACATCGTTGTCAGCGACATTCACTAATTTACCAAGACGACGTAACATTTTAGCACAAGACGATAAACACTGCACGAAACATTAGAGACACCGACACGTGTGTAGTTTTGCAATAGCAGTTAAGGCTTGTTTTTGTCTAATAAATCTTATACGACACTAAACTATCCAGAGTCAACCATTTGCAACGTACAACAGTAGCGGCGTTTTCTGCTCTGGTTTCTCGCACATAACACAATGAAAACTACAGTACACTTTTAGGACATTGCCAGACAAGAATCGAATAATTAAGGTACTTACACCCTTTAAAACAATATAATTGTACTGTACACAATCAGGCCATAACATTATAACATCCAGCCCCAGTAAATCACTCTGACTAAACACTTGTTCCTATTATCCATCAGACGAGGTGAAAGTTTTCAGGTAAACTTTTCGTGTTTCCGTCACACTCACCACAGCACATGTCTCACTAACCAGGCGTAATGACCCAGTGGCCTGACGACCCGCCCTCAGGCTGTGCTGGTCCCAGTGGTTGCCAACTCCAGACGCAATATTTATTAATTTTAACGTGTACTCAAATTCGGCATTTTCTCAAATGTAATATTTGAAATTGCTACATAGTTCAGTCTATGTTATGGTGTTTAAGTTCTATTTTGTTTTTCATTATTAAATGATATACAATATAAAGATCATATTTACATCAATTTAAAGAGGAAAATACTACATTTATATATAGTTTATATAATTCTCAGTAAACTAAATTTTTCATATCATCACATATCAGTAACCGTAAACCCCTACAAGCCCACTAGGACCAGCACAGCCTGAGGGCGGGTCGTCAGGCCACTGAGTCATTACGCCTGGTTAGTGAGACATGTGCTGTGGTGAGTGTGACGGAAACACGAAAAGTTTACCTGAAAACTTTCACCTCGTCTGATGGATAATAGGAACAAGTGTTTAGTCAGAGTGATTTACTGGAGCTGGATGTTATAATGTTATGGCCTGATTGTGTATAGTACAATTATATTGTTTTAAAGGGTGCATTAAGTACTTTAATAATTCGATTCATGTCTGACAATGTCCTAAAAGTGTACTGTAGTTTTCATTGTGTTATGTGCGAGAAACCAGAGCAGAAAACGCCGCTACTGTTGTACGTTGCAAATGGTTGACTCTGGATAGTTTAGTGTCGTATAGGATCTATTAGACAAAAACAGGCCTTAACTGCTTTCGAAAAACTACACACGTGTCGGTGCCTCTAATGTTTCGTGCAGTGTTTCTTGTCTTGTACTAAAATGTTACGTCATCTTGCTAAATTAGTGAATGTCGCTGACAACGATGTGTCAACACTTGTCCCGACCTGACCTCCCTACACTAGGTACTCCAACCTGCCTCTCCCCCTCGACCTTCAGCTAAGGTAAGCAATACCTCCATGCTCAAGCGTCACCTTTACCTGTGCTGCTTATATGTGTGTGGATTATAATATGATTATTAACGTTGAATATGAGAATAGTTATGTATACAAATGTGTGAAAAGGAATATAAATGATTAGTTCTCCTGCCATTTCAGGTAAATTATTAACGAGTCGTCAAGAAACACAAATCCACCAATTTTTTAAGGTAAGTAACAATTTCCTTCTGTTTCCATTGCTGCCATATTATGATGTGTGGTAATTAATGTCAACTTAAGACAAGCTGGATAACAAAGTCGCTTCATAAACAAAGGCAGGTGTTGAGACGTCGAGGAGGACCGTCCGGGGGACAACGTCATCTGGTCACTTGTGCAAGTGTAAGCGAGGTGTATCCGGGCAAATTAGGGCGTCTCCAAGCGTTGAGTCCAAGGAAACATTGTTGTAGAGGGCAAAGGGGTCCCTGGATGAACGCTTCTTGGTGTACAGTCCTTATGTGTTCTGGGTGTGTGGAGGCGCACTGGCGGGCTGGAAAACGTCCAGCAAGTGGTGTCAAGCTGCCTAACTAACCAGAAGTGAACTGACCGGTTAGTATTGGTGGTGTACTGATCCGGAGGTCATTATGGACAGTGCTGATGAAGGGAGGACCAGTACTGAAAACTAGGTAAACCTCTGCTAGGGGGGCCTGGTAGCATGGTGGATAGCGCGCAGGTCTCGTAATTCTGTGGCTCGGGTTCGATTCCCCCACCAGGCAGAAACAAATGGGCAAAGTTTCTTTCACCCTAAATGCCGCAGTTACCTAGCAGTAAATAGGTACCTGGGAGTTAGTCAGCTGTCACGGGCTGCTTCCTGGTATGTGTGTGTGGTGTGGAGAAAAAAAAAGTAGTTAGTAAACAGTTGATTGACAGTTGTGAGGCGGGCCGAAAAAGCAAAGCTCAACCCTCCGCAAACACAACTAGGTGAATACAACTAGGTGAACACTGCTGACAGGTCACCTTTTTATTAGTTAGGTATTTGAGTTAGTGGCAAACTTTATAACAAAGTGGTGACTTTGTTATAAGCTTCTAAGTGCTGAGAAAGCACTTGTAAACGTGTTTTCAGAGACACATAATATGACATAACGGCAAGGGACGAAAAAGTGACAAACTTCAAAGTGATTTATGCTGTTTGAGGCACGATTCGTCCTAAATTTCGGATAGTATTAGCAGGGTTGAGGAGAGCAGTGGTGATTGGCTGCTATTTCTGGTGGGTTGTAGTAACAACTGAGGTCGTCGGGTTTCATAAGCGGCCACGCTGCTATAGCGAGTACCATTGGGTAAGGACGTACCAATTTAAATTTGAGATGTTAAAGTAATAAAAGTTATCGCAACAAGTAGATGAATAAATTGAGTGAATAGAGAGCAGTTTTCTCTGCGCCTGTTGTCTCACTACCCAAAAATGTTAGCACTCTCAACTTAACAATTCCGGTATTTAAGTGAAATAAAAATCAGGGTCATAGAGACGTAACTTGGGTTGTGAAAACTCTTACTCTTCTGCTCTGTCGAATCGTGCGAATGGACCGTTGGGGACTATCTTGAGGTTATCTTGAGATGATTTCGGGGCTTTAGTGTCCCCGCGGCCCGGTCTTCGACCAGGCCTCCACCCCCAGGAAGCAGCCCGTGACAGCTGACTAACACCCAGGTACCTATTTTACTGCTAGGTAACAGGGGCCTAGGGTGAAAGAAACTCTGCCCATTGTTTCTCGCCGGCGCTCGGGATTGAACCCAGGACCACAGGGTCACAAGTCCAGTGTACTGTCCGCTCGGCCGACCGACCGGTGACGGTAAGTGTTGTGACAGAGCTTCCTTAAGATACCTGCTATTGCTAGACATTCAAAGTATATTGTGTTGAAGACGGAAACACTGCGGTGGGAGAAGACTTCAAAAGGAACTTTACTTGTACAGGATTTATCAAAATCAAGGACAATGAAACAACGTAATTGACGCAGACTTACGACGGAGGGTTGATGAATCGTAAAGGTGGAGAGTTTAAACAGTGCAGATGAGAATAGTGGGAGGGCGAGATTGCGTGTGAAGGTGAGGATATTTCTCTCACTGGTTGATCGTGACTAGTGAATACATTTGGTTACTGATGCCCCTGAACACGAATATTGAGACTGAGAACAATGCCGGGGAAGATGAGTAGATGGAGCCGTAGGGAGCCGGTCGGCCGAGCGGACAGCACACTGGACTTGTGATCCTGTGGTCCTGGGTTCGATCCCAGGCGCCGGCGAGAAACAATGGGCAAAGTTCCTTTCACCCTATGCCCCTGTTACCTAGCAGTAAAATAGGTACCTGGGTGTTAGTCAGCTGTCACGGGCTGCTTCCTGGGGGTGGAGGCCTGGTCGAGGACCGGGCCGTGGGGACACTAAAGCCCCGAAATCATCTCAAGATAACCTCAAGAAGAAGATGGTCTTGACGCTTGAGGGAGATTTTGTAGTCCTGTCTCTTCTTCACATTCATAATTCTTATAAATTTCTTGTGAGCTTTATCGACTTTGACTTTAATCTGAACTTTAGATGGAAGACCACAGGCAACTGTAGTACAGAAACATGCAGTAGACAAGGCTTGCGTAAAGTTCCTTCATTGAAAGCCGTAAGGAACGTTCCTTATTTCTGAAGAGCACGACTCAAATTCTAGATGTTTTGGCAGGGAAGGTGACGGAGTGTGGCTTTCAGCTCAGCAGCCCCTTGCTGACTACGTCAGTAAGAGTGTGAGAGAACACTTTAGGTTTCACGAGTCGGTCACTGTGAGGTTACTGCTTTGTCAGTTGTTTCTACAACCGTAAGTTGTGTTATACAATGTTTTTTGCTGATGTTAATCTCATATTATACAGTAAGTTGTGTTAGTGCTAATGTAGTAGAACTATGCATCAGGTTTTGGTAATATTATTGAAGTATCAAGCAGTAGTTTTAGTAATGTTAAGGGATAGTTCACTGCCTATATCCTAATGGTGGCTCTTGCCCAGTTCTGAATGTGACTTGGGGAGGGATTTAGTTTCCTTTGACATATGCATTAATAGCCTAGGGAAAATACTCTCTCTCTCTCTCTCTCTCTCTCTCTCTCTCTCTCTCTCTCTCTCTCTCTCTCTCTCTCTCTCTCTCTCTCTCTCTCTCTCTCTCTCTCACTCAACTGTAAGAGTGTACAGGAGGAAAGTGTCGCTTTCACACTCCGTGACATCCCAAGGATGTAACCTTTTACCTCATAGCCCACTTACGCGCGACACCTCACTCGTTTAATTGACTTCATTTGGCACTGGGCTGGAACACCGCCTCTGAGATGTCGTTCTCACTCTCACATGTCCGAGCCCTTCATCACCCACACCCCAGACGCGCATTTTACCTCGGAAATACTTGACACTTTTCATCCATGGCTGTTTCCTGTGTTTCCCTGGGCTCGTGAGAGTGCCTGCCGTACGAAATGGCACTCTTGCGAGAGTGATATTTGCGTCAAAGTGGGAGCACCAAGTGCCATCATGGGAGACATGAGAAAGGCTACTTCAGGCCGTGAAAGCATTACGCTGAAGGCGGAGGAGTATGCTGTAAATACGGCCCCATGGGTGCCGAGGTCCGGGTGTTGTCGTTCATGGGTTGCCAGCACGCTGGACCTGCCAACATGCTGCAGTTTCTGGCAATGTCGCAGAGAATCTGGCAACTTTGTGCGTTAGGTACCAGTCTCTTTAATTATGTTGCCGTTAAGGGAGGAGTCTCCTAATATGGCGGTCTTGCCAACATTATGTTGGGGGGGGGATGATATTGTCACGGTGGCCTTGCCAACATAATATTGGAGATTGTTATGGTGGCCCTGCCAACATAACGTTGGGGGTTATTGTCATGGTAGCCTCCCTGTCAAGATGATGTTGAATTTATTCGTCATGGTGACCATGACAACATGATGTTGGGTGTATTTTCACCGTGGCCTTACCAACATAATGTTATGGGATTACTGTCATGGTGGCCTTACCAACATAACGTTATGGGTTTATTATCATGGTGGCCTTACCAATTTAATGTTAGATGTTAACGTTATTGCATATAAGTACTTGCCCAGTGGGCAATTCAACCCCAAATCAGAAGCTCTGAGACGGTGCCATCAGTCATCGTTGTGACGGGGGGACGGTCCTGCTGAGGTAATACCGTCAAGTCATATTGGAATCCACGACATATTGGTCATTCCTATCGACAATCCGACACCGGTTGCCATGACGGTTGGCATGAGGCAGGGGAGGGGCTTATTGGAGGGGCAGAGGAGGGGATTACTGTTGTTGTAGCAAGTATGAGAACTAGGGAGGGAAGTAAGGTTGATGGTGGTGAGGAAGAGGTTGAGGAAGGAGGGACTGTTGACTGTGTTAAGAATGAGACACGGGAGAGGAGCTATTGTTGGCCGCATTAAGGCTGCAACATTTCAGAGAACTGTTGCAGGTAGCGGCGAGTGTGAGAAAGATAAGGACACTGCAAGCGCTAGCAATGCTGAGGAAGAGAAGGTAGCTATTAATAGACATTAATGGGAGCCGTTATAGGTGCCAGAGGCGATGTGTTTATGTGTGCATGGGCGTGTGTGTGTGTGTGTGTGTGTGTGTGTGTGTGTGTGCATGGGCGTGTGTGTGTGTGTGTGTGTGTGTATTTGTATATGTGTGTGCTCTCCTAGTACTCACTTAGTTGTGCTAGTGAGGGTTGAGCTCTGGCTCTTTGATCCCGCCTCACAACTGTCAATCAACTGGTGTACAGATTCCTGAGCCTACTGGGCTCAATCAACTTTACATTTGAAATTGTGTGTGGAGTCAGTCTCCACAACATCACTTCCTAGTGCATTCCCTTTATTAACTAATCTGACAATGAAAAAGTTCTTTCTAACGTTCTTATGACTCATTTGGGTACTCAGTTTCCACCTGTGTCCTCTTCTGTAAATACCACCTTTGTCATATAACTTCTACCTTGTATCTACCTTGTATCTACCTACCATATCTACCTTATCAATTCCCTTGAGAATTGTGTATGTGATAATTGTGCCTCCCCGAACTCTTGTTTCTTCCAGGAACGCGAGGAGAATCTCAAGCAGTTTTTCCTGGTAACTCATACCTCCTAGTTCTGGAACTAGTCTAATGGTATACCTTTGAACCTTCTCCAGTTTTTTCTTAAGCTTAACAAGGAATGGACTCCATGGTGGAGCTGTATACTCCAGAATTGGTCTTACATGTGTGGTCCACAAGGCTCTAAATGGTTCCTTACATAAATCTCTAAAGGCAACTCTGATGTTAGTCAGCCTCACAAACGCTGCTGTCGATAATCTTTTGACGTGGGCTTCAGGACACAGGTTCGATGTGATATCAACTCGAAGATTTTTCTCTCTGTCCATTTCGTGTGTGTGTGTGTGTGTGTGTGTGTGTGTGTGTGTGTGTGTGTGTGTGTGTGTGTGTACTCACCTAGTTGTACTCACCTAGTTGTGTTTGCGGGGGTTGAGCTCTGGCTCTTTGGTCCCGCCTCTCAACCGTCAATCAACAGGTGTACAGATTCCTGAGCCTATCGGGCTCTGTCATATCTACACTTGAAACTGTGTATGGAGTCAGCCTCCACCACATCACCCCCTAATGCATTCCATTTGTCAACCACTCTGACACTAAAAAAGTTCTTTCTAATATCTCTGTGGCTCATTTGGGCACTCAGTTTCCACCTGTGTCCCCTTGTGCGTGTTCCCCTTGTGTTAAATAGACTGTCTTTATCTACCCTATCAATCCCCTTCAGAATCTTGAATGTGGTGATCATGTCCCCCCTAACTCTTCTGTCTTCCAGCGAAGTGAGGTTTAATTCCCGTAGTCTCTCCTCGTAGCTCATACCTCTCAGCTCGGGTACTAGTCTGGTGGCAAACCTTTGAACCTTTTCCAGTTTAGTCTTATCCTTGACTAGATATGGACTCCATGCTGGGGCTGCATGTGTGTGTGTGTGTGTGTGTGTGTGTGTGTGTATGTGTGTGTGTGTGTGTGTGTATGTGAGTGTGTGTTCTTATCTGTTTGTGCGTGCAGGATCGAGCTTAAGCGCTTCAAACCCGGTTTCTAGACGCTTGTTACCTAGTGAAATGACTCATGTTCTAGTCCTCTATCATATTTTCATTTCAAATTATGAGTGGAGTTCGCTTTTACAGGCTGCTTTTAGTTTGCATCATTACTCTTACGCTGAAGGAAAACTTCTGTAATTTCTCTGTGACACATCTGTCTCTCAAACATCCACCCTTGCCCTCCTGCTCTATTGTTATTAATTTTTAAACATCTCTTTTTCCACTTAGTCATTTCCCCTAAGTATATTACGAGTGCTTTAATGACTTCCGTCTCTCTTTCTCTCTCTCTCTCTCTCTCTCTCTCTCTCTCTCTCTCTCTCTCTCTCTCTCTCTCTCTCTCTCTCTCTCTCTCTCTCTCTCTCTCTCTCTCTCTCTCTCTCGCTCTCTCTCTTATTTTTCTTAGCGATGTCAAATCTAGTTTTTTCAATTTTTCTTGACATGCCATTCCTCTCAATTATGGAATGATACTCGTGGCAAACCTTTTAACATTCTCTAGTTTTCTTATGTGACCTTTTAACAAAATTGGAGATTCATGATGGGGTGGTATACTCTTAAGACTGGTCTCAGGTAACCGGTGTTGAGTGATCTAAATTACTTCTTATTTTGAGTTCCTTGAATGAATGAAGGTTGAATGAATGTCTGATGGTCTTGATTGATGACGTTTTTTTTTGTGCAGAGAATTCTACTTTTATTATCCTATTCTTATGCTCCTCGTGAGTTGGGCTTTAATGTTTTGTCCACTCCTAGGTTTATTTCTAGTGGTCAGAGGGGTAAAAGTTTCCCCTTCATTGTGTTCCGTCCCTCAAGTGTCCAGGCACTTGCTTCCATCACCTATATATGTTGAACTCTTTTAGCCATTTCTGTGACTAACTTTCCAAGCTCTTAGAGACATTGTAAGTGATGGTTGAAGATTGTAAAGAGAATCTTACAATCCTCAACCGTCTTGATTCTTCTCACTAATTTTGTATCATTACCAAACGTCGACAAAAAGGATCCTACTCCTGTAGTCAGATCATTAACATAAATGAGAAATAATGTGGACCCTAGCAGCGATTCCTTGGGTTCCTTGGGTCAGCGATTCCTTGGTGATTCCTTGGGTCACTCTGCTTAATGCTTTATACTAGTGCGTCTTCTCGGACGGACAATTTACGGACTGCCGTAGGCTTTTTGGCAGTCCAGAAATACGCAATGTGTAGTACCTTCTCTGTCGTGCCATATTTTTCTTTACCTTATCATAAAACTCCAGAAGGTTCGTCAGGCATGATTACCTTCCTTAAAGCCGTGTTGTTGATTTCTTACAAACCTATTTTTTTCAAAGTGTTCAACGTCTTAATTATATAATTCATGTGTGTGTGTGTGTGTGTGTGTGTGTGTGTGTGTGTGTGTGTGTGTGTGTGTGTGTGTGTACTAATTTCCTCCCGACAACGGTAAATTCCTCGACAAAGTATAATCTCAAAATAGAAGAAGAGTACTAGGCACTGATGTGAAACTAATTATAACTTACCAAGAGGACCACACCAAGTTTTATCCAGGCCATGATTACCTCGTGTTGTGTTTAGGTGTAATCATCTGCTCCCAGACACCAGACACTAGGGGGGTACTTGACACCAGACACTAGGGGGGTACTTGACACCAGACACTAGGGGGGTACTTGACACCAGACACTAGGGGTACTAGACGCCAGACACTAGGGGGGTACTTGACACCAGACACTAGGGGTACTAGACGCCAGACACTAGGGGGGTACTTGACACCAGACACTAGGGGTACTAGACACCAGACACTAGGGGTACTAGACACCAGACACTAGGGGGTACTAGACACCAGACACTAGGGGTACTAGACACCACACACTAGGGGTACTAGACACCACACACTAGGGGTACTAGACACCAGACACTAGGGGTACTTGACACCAGACACTAGGGGGGTACTTGACACCAGACACTAGGGGTACTAGACACCAGACACTAGGGTACTAGACACCAGACACTAGGGGGGTACTTGACACCAGACACTAGGGGGGTACTAGACACCAGACACTAGGGTACTAGACACCAGACACTAGGGGGGTACTTGACACCAGACACTAGGGGTACTAGACACCAGACACTAGGGTACTAGACACCAGACACTAGGGGGGTACTTGACACCAGACACTAGGGGTACTAGACACCAGACACTAGGGTACTAGACACCAGACACTAGGGGGGTACTTGACACCAGACACTAGGGGTACTAGACACCAGACACTAGGGGGGTACTAGACACCAGACACTAGGGGTACTTGACACCAGACACTAGGGGGGTACTTGACACCAGACACTAGGGGTACTAGACGCCAGACACTAGGGGTACTTGACACCAAACACTAGGTGTACTAGACACCAGACACTAGGGGTACTAGACACCAGACACTAGGGGTACTAGACACCAGACACTAGGGGGGTACTTGACACCAGACACTAGGGGTACTAGACACCAGACACTAGGGGGGTACTTGACACCAGACACTAGGGGTACTAGACACCAAACACTAGGGGTACTAGACACCAAACACTAGGGGTACTTGCCACCAGACACTAGGGTACTAGACACCAGACACTAGGGGTACTAGACACCAGACACTAGGGGTACTAGACGCCAGACACTAGGGGTACTAGACACCAGACACTAGGGGGGTACTTGACACCAGACACTAGGGGTACTAGACACCAGACACTAGGGGGGTACTTGACACCAAACACTAGGAGGGTACTTGACACCAGACACTAGGGGGGTACTTGACACCAAACACTAGGAGTACTAGACACCAGACACTAGGGGGGTACTTGACACCAGACACTAGGGGTACTAGACACCAGACACTAGGGGTACTAGACGCCAAACACTAGGGGTACTAGACACCAGACACTAGGGGGGTACTTGACATCAAACACTAGGAGTACTAGACACCAGACACTAGGGGGGTACTTGACACCAGACACTAGGGGTACTAGACACCAAACACTAGGAGTACTAGACACCAGACACTAGGGGGGTACTTGACACCAGACACTAGGGGTACTAGACACCAGACACTAGGGGTACTAGACACCAAACACTAGGAGGGTACTTGACACCAGACACTAGGGGGGTACTTGACACCAGACACTAGGGGTACTAGACACCAAACACTAGGAGTACTAGACACCAGACACTAGGGGGGTACTTGACACCAGACACTAGGGGTACTAGACACCAGACACTAGGGGTACTAGACACCAAACACTAGGAGGGTACTTGACACCAGACACTAGGGGGGTACTTGACACCAGACACTAGGGGTACTAGACGCCAGACACTAGGGGTACTAGACGTCAGACACTAGGGGTACTAGACACCAGACACTAGGGGTACTAGACACCAGACACTAGGGGGGTACTAGACACCAGACACTAGGGGGTACTTGACACCAGACACTAGGGGTACTAAACACCAGACACTAGGGGTACTAGACACCAGACACTAGGGGGGTACTTGACACCAGACACTAGGGGGGTATTGACACCAGACACTAGGGGTACTAGACGCCAGACACTAGGGGTACTAGACACCAAACACTAGGAGTACTAGACACCAGACACTAGGGGGGTACTTGACACCAGACACTAGGGGGTACTAGACACCAGACACTAGGGGGGTACTTGACACCAGACACTAGGGGGGTACTTGACACCAGACACTAGGGGGTACTAGACACCAGACATCAGTCACTAATCAAAACCCTCTGAACGTCTCGAATATATCATTATTGGACCAAATATATGCATCAATTTTATAAAGTTATATTTTCTCCTGATGACAGATTTCGCCTTAACAAAAATCCTCGCAATATATCCCCCATTTCATTCTCCATTGTATTCCCAGCATCAGTAAATTTATTGCTAGTAATAGAACTCTCAATAAACACTTACATGGAATATTTATGGCATAATAAAGAAGCAGTGGCATCCATGGTAATTGTGCTTTACTGAGAGCATATTGAAAGAGAATTTATAAGATAAATTCGTGCCTTTATACTGTTTGTTCCAAGCTCTAAATCATTCGGAAAAACGTTCGATCTCGTATTAAAAGCGCATCCCATAACTTTCCCAAGTTTTTTATCGTTAAAGGTTAACTGCATGAAGAAAACAATACGATTAGTGTTGAATATATGTAGAGTCGTAGAGTCAAAAGAGCAATTTTTACCGACTGTCTGTAAATATTTCTCGTCTTTCCGTTCCGGAGAGCGATCGTAACAAATGTGAACAATAAAATGAACAAATCCACGAGGGCAGTGACGAGGATTCGAACCTGCGTCTGGGAGCATCCCAGACACTGCCTTAATCGACTGAGCTACGACGATTTGATCGTCGTAGCTCAGTCGACGATCTGCGTATCTTTTGTTGATTTGATGCATCACGTTAGTGTGATCTCTGTGTGTGATGGGAACGTGAACAATACTTGTTCCGTGGTAAAGATTCATATACAATGGTTGTTTACTATATACTTAACAGGTTGTTTCGTCATGATCGTTACGGGGAAAAAAGTGAGGAGTTCAGACCGAGGAGACTTCAGAACATGTTGACCAGACCACACACTAGAAGGTGAAGGGACGACGACGTTTCGGTCCGTCCTGGACCATTCTCAAGTCGGACCATCCCAATCGACTTGAGAATGGTCCAGGACGGACCGAAACGTCGTCGTCCCTTCACCTTCTAGTGTGTGGTCTGGTCAACATTCTTTAGCCACGTTATTGTGACTCATCGCCTGCACTTCAGAACATGTTGCACACTTGTTGTTCATGATTGGGATTATTATGGGAAGCTCTAATTGCATGTGTTATCAAGGGCCAGTGGTACTCATGCCCTTGCCTACGAATACTCATGCCCAACTCAACGTGCATTCATACCCAACTCTACGCACACTCATTATCATCCCAACGAGTATTCATGCCCAGCCATACCAACACTGAAACCCAACTCAACGAGCAGTGATGCCCAACCTTAACCTACCTTACGAGAATTCATACCGTACCCTACGAACACTCGTGCCCATGATTGGATTCCACGGCACGAAAGCTTACGTTCTTGTTAAGACCCTAAAACAGGTTTTTATTTAATATACGAATGTTTCAGCTTCATTGTAAACGTTACACAGATGAATATATTTTCAGACACTACGGTCTGAATATCTTTTCAGACAGAGGCGGGCCGAAAGAGCCAGAGCTCAACCCCAGCAAGCACAACTAGGTAGGTGAATACAGTAATCCTGAGATGAATCATATGTCTCTACTGGAGTCTTCCTCACACGATCATCTTCTGACACCTCGCTGATACTGAGTTAGAGATCTTCCTCAAACTATATTTACATCAACAAATGGGGTCTCTCACCCATGGCTGAGTAGAGAGCAAGACAACAACATGATGGAAGGAGGGAGCAACAAAGGTGATGCATATTATGTGTGTGAGTGAGAGAGAGAGAGAGAGAGAGAGAGAGAGAGAGAGAGAGAGAGAGAGAGAGAGAGAGAGAGAGAGAGAGAGAGAGAGAGAGAGAGAGAGAGAGAGAACACCAAGCGCCGACCTTGTCAGGCATCTGTTTTTACCAATCTCAAACGTCCGTTTCCAGGAACTTTAACCTTCCCTTCGGTTTTGTGTTCATTTGACTTATTTTGGACCTGAACACCTCCTGTGGACGGTGGTTGGAGTGGTACAGCCTCACTCCTGTGTTTTTATGCTAAGCAAGATATATAATGTAAAAGGGGTACTACCTCAGGTTGTGTTTGTAGGGACCCTCAAGCCTCATAGAAGAGGATATGCAGCACCCGGGGGAGCCTTGTCAGGCTCTCACGTGCTCTGGCACATATTGTCTTTTCTTACCACCATCTTTATTTTATTGTGTGTTTATTTTATGTAAACTTTATTATAAAAAGGAGTTACCTTTGTTCAGGTTCAAGGCAAGGTACAGACAAGGTTCAGTTTGACAAACAGCTTCTTTACCTGCTACAGACAAGCCTGCACAACGTCACGGGACTGTTCAATTACTCGCCAAATTTTCTTTATCACAGATTCTTTCAAATTCGTCCTCTCAACTTATACGCCTCATTTTCTACGCTACCGTACCCAACGTGCAAAATAAGTTGTACTATGAAAAGTAGCGGCTCGCAAATATGCGTAGGTTAGTTAGGTTAGTTAGGTTTGGGTGCCTTGAGTGCGTACGTTTTAGTTCCTCATATTTTGTATGTTATGGCAAATTAAGTGAACAGGCCGGAGAAGGGACTCCGTAAGGGCCCTGACGGGTCTCCCCTGAATTCTGGAAGTCAAGTCAAAATAAACAAACCCTTTTTCGCTAGAATCTTGTCTCTGCAGATCCCTAACTCTTAGGTGAAGTAAAGTATAGTAAAGTAAAGTGAAGTAAAGTAAAAAGTAAAGTATATTTACATCCGACGAAAAGTATCGTGAGAACCTTTCGTTCGCATTTCAAGACCTCTCCTGGGACAACAATCTCAGAGACGAGAGAAGATTGATTTACAAAATATCGAAGTGAATTCTGTGCGTCAGACAAGTTGCTGAATTCTGGTATGGCGGAGAGAAAGGCCGATATTTGAGGAAGATCTACTGAGCCTGGTAGCAGCTGTATATATATATTCCTGGGTTCAACGTTCAACGCTAACCAAGAGTACTCAGTGTTTCCACGACGCAGTTAAAGATTCTTTATGTTTTGTTAATCTGGAAGAGATCAATTTTATTATGAAGATAGAGCCCTGTGCCAGTTTTTGGTTGGGAAAGGATAGGAGCTAAGGGGGATGCAGAGGGATGACAGGATTTTAGCTTGGCTGTGATGACAGCTTAACATCTGGTAAAGGAGGACAGTTAAGGCGCTGGAAGAAGAGTACAGGAAAAGAGCTTAGATATGAAAGGATAGAAGAACAGGATAAGAGCTGGAATAGAAAGACTAAAGATAGGGTCAAGGATGGGAGAACCAGGTTAGGAGCAGGGATATGATGACAGGATAGGAGTTGAACGAAAGCTAACAGGATAGGAGTTGGAATATGATAACATGATAGGATTTGGTAGATGAGGACAGGATAGAAGCCCGGGATTGGACCTGATAGTAGAGTTCAGGATAGGTGCTCGTAGGATAAGACAAGAATCGAGCTGGAATAGAAGGATAGAATAACAAACATGTGCTCAACCACTTTGACTATCAGAGAATACAGAAAATTTCATGTATTGTCATATGGTTTTCCTTAAAATATTAATTATCATATTAATTAATAAAACATTATTCTCTATTATATATCAGACTTTACTTGCTTAAACTTATGACAGGATGAAATATTTAGTGAAGCACGTGGGAAATCCATCAAGGAACTGCTGTTTTGGACATTACCAAATTCCTTATGTCGTTCTCAAATTAAAATAGTTTCAAGGATTTAATTAACGAGTTGTCGTTTTCTCTGAAGTCTCCTGTAATGCCCAGTGTGACGAACTGAAAACAGAGAGTGTGGGATACTGAGCACAGGAGACAGAGTTAGAGTTAGGTATTGAACACAGTCAAGCAATCTTACAGAGAATAAGAAACTATTGTCAGAAGCAGACAGCTCTTATTAAGAAAAAAACGACAGAGGGGTCGATGTTCTACCGTGTTATGTTGAGTAATAATTGATGGCGGAAATGAAGGATGCTTGAATATAAGGATGCTTGGGTATAAGAATGCATGGATATAAGGATGCTTGGATATAAGAATGCCTGGATATAAGGATGCTTGGATATAAGAATGCCTGGATATAAGGGGGCTTGGGTATAAGGATGCTTGGATATAAGGATGCTTGGATATAAGGAGGCTGAATTTGAAGAATGCTGTTTCCATCATGCTAAATTTGAAGGATTCGGGAAAGCAAGGATGCTGGAGATGTAGGATTCTCGATTTAAAGGATGCTCTATATCAGTGATGCTGGAAATGAGAGATGCCGAAAACGGAGGATGTTGAGAAAAGAAAAA
This sequence comes from Procambarus clarkii, assembly GCF_040958095.1. Taxonomy (NCBI): domain Eukaryota; kingdom Metazoa; phylum Arthropoda; class Malacostraca; order Decapoda; family Cambaridae; genus Procambarus; species Procambarus clarkii. Next base: position 2,606,797 of record NC_091200.1, on the reverse strand, counting down.
CGCATGAGATGAAGAATACTAGAGTTGACCGCTCGAAATGATAGAATGGTGTATTTGAAGGCTGCTGCAAGTGAAGAATGCTAGATTTGACGAGTGCAAGGATATGAAAGATCCTGGAAATGAAAAATACTGGAAATGAGGGATGTTTGAAATGAATTGTTCGGGATTTGTTAACTGAAACGAGGCCTTTAAGAAACAAAAGCGATAACTCCGCGAGAAAGAGGAACGAGAAGAGACTATCAAGCCTGCAAAATCTATCTCCATCCTGTGTGCTTAACGGAGTGGAAAACTCGGTCATTTCTCTCAGAGAAAGTGATGGCTTATATTTTACTTCTGTCGGAGGAAGGAGAGAAGGGAACAACTAAGACATAGAGGCCTTCAACCCTCCAACAGGAGACACAGAACTAGAAAAAAGAGGTGAAAACCTGTGAGGCATAGAGGAGTTAAGTCATTTAATGAGCATCATAGCTCCGGGGAGGAGAGACCTGGCACATGAAGGCATCTATCTATTCTATGTGAGACACAGAACCTCGGAGACATGGCGTCATCCTGTCATCCAATGGGCTACATAGATTCGGAAAGATCTATGTCTCCAAGGGTTATTACACGATGAAGGGGAAACTGCTTCCCTATAAAGACTAGTAAAAGTGACCTGGGAGTGGACATACCACCTACCCTAACTCCAGAGGCTCTTGTAAACACAATAAAGTTTGTTGCATCTCTACACTAGCCAAAGTCAGAACATCCTTCAAGAACTTAGATAAGGTAGCTTTTAGATCACTATATACCTAGCCTATGTGAGACCAGTTTTAGAGTACGCCGCCTAATTGAGGAGCCCCATCTTAAAAAAAGGTGCAGAAGTTTGCAACAAGACTCGTCCCAGAAGTGCAAGGGACGAGGTGTGAAGGTAGACTGAAGGAACTAAACTTGATGACACTAGAAAGGAGGAGGGAGAAGGGAGACATGATACTGACGTATAAAATACTCAGGGGGAATTGATCGGGCGGAAAAAAAAACAAATGTTTATATTGAATACCAAATGAACAAGAGAGCACGAATTGAAGATCGATACTCAGATGTGTCATGGAAACGTTAGAAAACTTTCTTTTAGTGTGAGGTAGTGAGTAAATGGAATAACTTAAAAGAAGTAGGTTGCTGTAGCAAACTCGATTCACAACTTTAAAAACAGGTAATACATTGAAATAGGTCAGGAGTCATTGATTAGATAATAGGAGGCTAGAAAAAAAAACTGTGTCCAAGAACTAGAGCTCGATCCTGCAGGTACAAATAGGTGAGTACAAATAGGTGAGTTCACACAGACAGACACACCAGCCCACCTTCGGTTAAGGTCGGACTTACAGTAACCATAAAGACCATAATACATATATTGACGTAAAAACCAATTTGGAGGTCGAAATCGGTACTATTGAATTAGGACAAATGAAATTTTTTCGGACTAATGAAAATGAATAGTACTAAAATCTATTTTCTAATTGTCTATTACGTCTATGAATGTACTATAGTCCACTTAGTTACAAAAAATACTATCTAAAACTCTGATGCTCTTCCCACGAAAGCGGGTCGAGACTAGACATATTCCTCCTAGCATGGTTCTCCACCTTGTCAGGAGAATGGGGCATACTCAAGATGTGAGCCATCTGGTGCACCATATAAAGCTTTACAACCCCGGCCGTCAAGAAGGTGTGAGGTGCACCGTAAGACAATCAGTTTCCTGGCTGTCTTGCTTGCTACCTTCAGCACATGGCTTTTCATCGCCATTGAAGAGCTAAACTTCCTTCCCAAAATGAGTAGTTCTTGACAAGTGGCAGGAACACATGAGTCTTACACATGAGTGCTCATGTGTAAGACTTTTCAATTTGTAATATCATTCAGTCTCGTTATCTTCATTCATCATCACCCGTGTTTTTCCAGATACAAATGTGACTCGATATCGTCTTCCTCTCCAAGATAATGCAGAGAACTTGTGATTAACGAATCTCGTAGTAGTTTATATTCCTCCCTTTTCCATATGTAAAATACAGAATACATAGACTCTTGCAGGAAGTTCTTTGTCAGCTGTAAAATGGAGCCTAAGATTCCCCTGTGCTTGATGCTTTGCTAATGTCCAGTGTGCCATACTAGATCAAAAGAGCCTGCAGTGTCCAGTGCAGCAATGTATCAGATCTTGAACTCATCCAGTGACTGATAACAACAGTGACTGATAACAACAGTGACTGATAACAACAGTGAGTGGCAACAACAGTGACTGGCAACAACATTGACTGGCAACAACAATGACTGGCAACAACAGTGACTGACTACAACAGTGACTGGCAACAACAGTGACTGGCAACAACAGTGACTGACAACAACAGTGACTGACAACAACAGTGACTGGCAACAACAGTGACTGGCAACAACAGTGACTGACAACAACAGTGACTGACAACAACAGTGACTGACAACAACAGTGACTGACAACAACAGTGACTGACAACAACAGTGACTGGCAACAACAGTGACTGGCAACAACAGTGACTGACAACAACAGTGACTGATAACAAGAGTGACTGATAACAACAGTGACTGACAACAACAGTGACTGATAACAACAGTGACTGATAACAACAGTGACTGACAACAACAGTGACTGACAACAACAGTGACTGGCAGAGGAGAAAATAGAATAGTAGTGTTGACTGGTGGTGTACTCCTCCTCCTCTCCCCTACCCGTCCCTGCTTCCTACAACCCAACAACATATTGAAATTTATATACTAAGAATAATCAATAATTTTTAAGAATTTTCTGGAAACAAATGCATATTAATTTAAAATATACATATAAAAATATGAAGAAATAATTCAGGGTTTATTTATATATTACAAAATTGGTGTCGCGTTGGTAGAGTGTCCCGTGATACCTATTTCTCTGTTGCCCACCAATTCATGTTGGTCAGATACCCAAGAGTAATTACTGATAAAAATTTGGTGAAGCCATCCCTAAACGTTTGGCCTCTAACCTGGAACAGAGATGATCTTTTATTTATTATGCACCCCATACCCATCCCGTGGGCGGTGGTGTAAAGGGTTACAGTGGCACATAATCGGTTCAGGAACTGAACCCTCTAGTTCGTTTAGCTAAGCAAATAAAATTTTTTGACGCTAGTTACAAAATTATTAATGTTATATATACATGTACACATTCTCATACATACATGTACATATATATATACGTATACATATATACATACACATATTTAATTAATCACCCACACAAGTACACACATCAATAATCTTTTGTGTCACAAGTGATTTAACAAGAGGCTCACAACAGGAACAGAGAGACACTTCCATTGACAAATATAGATACACACAAATAGTTCATTTTGCATTCCGTTTTGTCACTACAGGAATCTGGGACGTAGACATTTTTGCCATGAATGATAATATGTGAATTAAGTTTTTTTTCCCTAAGTTACCGTTCACAAAATGCCATCTCCGGAACACGTGTCCCTGTCACAAAGAAGAATCCAATTTCCCAAAATTTTTCGCGATAAAATACAATTAGTCAAAGGAATTTTTGAAATGAATTTTTAACTCGCTGTAATCACCCAGCGTTGAAATTATCTGCCTATTAAATCTTTCAATTTTTTGAATTTTTGTATTATGAAATTATGATTTATCGAGTTTCAATATCGAGACCGTTGGGCTTACCTGATGTATGATAATAGTTTTAGAGGATGTAGTGTACCCGGCGTTGCTCAGGTCTCTCTGTCTCCCATCTGCCCATCTATCTTTCAGTCCATCTATCTACCCGTCCATCCCTTTCTATATCTATCTATCCATCTATATATCTATCAAACTATTCATCCCTCTACCAGTTTTTTATGCATCTATCTCTTCATCTATCCATCCATATTCCCATATATCCATCTATCGACCTATACGTCTATCTATCCATATTTGTATTCATCCAAGTGATGTGGCTATAGAGAAAAGACAAGGGGGGGGGGATAGAATGGGTGAGACTGACTATCCTTGGTCCAGTTGTGGCCAGGATACTCTCATCCTGGACACAACTGAACCAGTTGGGCAACTTATGCCCAGGATAGATAGCACAGGATGTGCCTCTTATACGTCTAAAAAGAGTAATATGTGTTTGGATTAATGCTTTACAGGATTAATTGCTTTACAGGATTAATGATCATATCGGAAGTGTGAGTGAGTGCCCTTGGGGTCGTTCCTGTGTCCCCCATCAATGGGGGGGGGCACGACCCCAACATTCCTCTTTCGTGGAGTCTGTGGATGGATAAGTTTCAGCACAAAGTCCATAGACTTTAGCAGTAGTTGAAATAATTGTGAATTATTATCAAAACATGTTCAGGTGACATATTTGCATTCCGGGAGCAACCCTTTGCTGAAATTGACCTGAGAATGGAGAGTGTGGGGCAAGAGAAGAGAGGGGTGTGGGGGCAGGTCGTGTGTGGGCAGAGAGGGAAGAGGTTAATTAAGGGCATATGTGAGGGAAGAGGGGAAAGGGTGTCTGTGGGAAATGAGGGAAGAGATGGGGCAAGGTCGTGTGGGGGCAGGAAGGATGGAAGGAGTGTTGAGAGGAGACATAAAGTGCTTGATGGAGGAAATGGGGAGCATTTGTTGAAATTGAGGGGAGGGTGTGTGTGGGGGAGATGGGAAGGGTGTGTGCGTGTGTGTGTGCGAGATGGGAAGGGTGTGTGCGTGTGTGTGTGCGAGATGGGAAGGGAGAGTGATAAATCAGCTCATTACAACAGGTAAATAACGAATCTACTGATTACAATTCACGCAGAATACATTACATACTAGGAGATAACTAGAAATAGTTGTAATCATAATTATCAACTCAAATTACTCCCGTGTCAGCAATGAGCGCGAAGCCTCAATAATCCTGAATGAACACGAAGCTTGAAGCAGCAAGAAGAGTAAGCCAGAAATAAGCTTGAAGCAGCAAGAAGAATAAACCAGAAATAAGCTTGAAGCAGCAAGAAGAGTAAGCCAGAAATAAGCTTGAAGCAGCATGAAGAGTTAGCCAGAAATAAGCTTGAAGTAGCAAGAAGAATAAGCCAGAAATAAGCTTGAAGCAGCAAGAAGAATAAACCAGAAATAAGCTTGAAGCAGCAAGAAGAGTAAGCCAGAAATAAGCTTGAAGCAGCATGAAGAGTTAACCAGAAATAAGCTTGAAGCAGCAAAAAGAATAAACCAGAAATAAGCTTGAAGCAGCAAGAAGAATAAACCAGAAATAAGCTTGAAGCAGCAAGAAGAGTAAGCCAGAAATAAGCTTGAAGCAGCATGAAGAGTTAACCAGAAATAAGCTTGAAGCAGCAAAAAGAATAAACCAGAAATAAGCTTGAAGCAGCAAGAAGAATAAGCCAGAAATAAGCTTGAAGCAGCAAGAAGAATAAGCCAGAAATAAGCTTGAAGCAGCAAGAAGAGTGAGCCAGAAATAAGCTTGAAGCAGCATGAAGAGTTAGCCAGAAATAAGCTTGAAGCAGCAAAAAGAATAAACCAGAAATAAGCTTGAAGCAGCAAGAAGAATAAGCCAGAAATAAGCTTGAAGCAGCAAGAAGAATAAGCCAGAAATAAGCTTGAAGCAGCAAGAAGAGTGAGCCAGAAATAAGCTTGAAGCAGCATGAAGAGTTAGCCAGAAATAAGCTTGAAGCAGCACGAAGAGTTAGCCAGAAATAAGCTTGAAGCAGCACGAAGAGTTAGCCAGTAATAAGCTTGAAGCAGCACGAAGAGTTAGCCAGTAATAAGCTTGAAGCAGCACGAAGAGTTAGCCAGTAATAAGCTTGAAGCAGCACGAAGAGTTAGCCAGTAATAAGCTTGAAGCAGCACGAAGAGTTAGCCAGTAATAAGCTTGAAGCAGCATGAAGAGTTAGCCAGAAATAAGCTTGAAGCAGCACGAAGAGTTAGCCAGTAATAAGCTTGAAGCACTGGTGGCTAACTTGGCCAGTTAGCGAGGGAAGTGGCTATCTTGGGGGAGCAGGAGGAGGCCAGGACACCGTAGTTAGTGGCAGCTAACCCACTCGATCCCGGCCACCGCCGGCCTGGATCTCTCTTAATTAAATTCTCCAGCTTATTCCTCTGATGCTGGTGACGGGTCCCGCCGCCGCCTCCTCCTGACGCCCTCAAGCTTAGTCATTTGTGTGACTCTTGTGCTGTGCTTGTCTGACCTCTGTGTGCTGTGTCTGTCTGGCCGCTGTGTGCTGTGCCTGTCTGACCTCTGTGTGCTGTGCCTGTCTGGCCGCTGTGTGCTGTGCCTGTCTGGCCGCTGTGTGCTGTGCCTGTCTGGCCGCTGTGTGCTGTGCCTGTCTGGCCCCTGTGTGCTGTGTCTGTCTGGCCGCTGTGTGCTGTGCTTGTCTGACCTCTGTGTGCTGTGCCTGTCTGGCCGCTGTGTACTGTGCCTGTCTGACCTCTGTGTGCTGTGCCTGTCTGACCGCTGTGTGCTGTGCCTGTCTGACCTCTGTGTGCTGTGTCTGTCTGGCCGCTGTGTGCTGTACCTGTCTGACCTCTGTGTGCTGTGCCTGTCTGACCTCTGTGTGCTGTGTCTGTCTGACCCCTGTGTGCTGTGTCTGTCTGGCCGCTGTGTGCTGTGTCTGTCTGACCTCTGTGTGCTGTGTCTGTCTGGCCGCTGTGTGCTGTGCCTGTCTGACCCCTGTGTGCTGTGCCTGTCTGGCCGCTGTGTGCTGTGCTTGTCTGACCTCTGTGTGCTGTGCCTGTCTGACCTCTGTGTGCTGTGCCTGTCTGACCTCTGTGTGCTGTGTCTGTCTGGCCGCTGTGTGCTGTGCTTGTCTGACCTCTGTGTGCTGTGCCTGTCTGACCTCTGTGTGCTGTGTCTGTCTGGCCGCTGTGTGCTGTGCTTGTCTGACCTCTGTGTGCTGTGCCTGTCTGACCTCTGTGTGTTGTGCCTGTCTGACCTCTGTGTGCTGTGTCTGTCTGGCCGCTGTTTGCTGTGCTTGTCTGACCTCTGTGTGCTGTGTCTGTCTGGCCGCTGTGTGCTGTGCCTGTCTGACCCCTGTGTGCTGTGCCTGTCTGGCCGCTGTGTGCTGTGCCTGTCTGACCCCTGTGTGCTGTGCCTGTCTGGCCGCTGTGTGCTGTGCCTGTCTGACCGCTGTGTGCTGTGCTTGTCTGAATTTTGAACGGTCCGTCTTTTTAACTGTCGTGTTGTGTGTCAGCGCGGGTGAAGTGATGTGCATCACAGTAGAAGAGAGAGTTTCGTCGTAATTAACTACTTCCCTAAGAACCAGGTATAGTTCCAAGGTGACCCAAGGTGACCCAAGGTGACCCAGGTGACCCAAGGTCATTTAAAGAGTTAAGAGACCCTCGAGACCAATTTTAGTATTAACTGACCCAAAGGGCCAATTAAGGGATTAAGGAATGGTTGACTGCCTACGGAATTAATTAGATGTATCAATAGATATGTATTTTTTTCCCGAAAAATTGATGTGACCCGATATATTTTATATATATTTTTTTTTTTTAAATTTAAATTATCCTGGAATGTTTAATGCTGAGAGAAAGATAACAATGAAATGAGAGTTATCGTGTAGTAGTTTAACTTGTGGGTTGTAAAGAGAGTTTTGTACATGTATTCAACATTTTGTATGTATATTAATATATCCTAAATCTATTCACAAAAATACATGTATGTATTGTTATCAGTGAATACTATATCTATACCTGAGAGTGAGGACGTCTGTCGCTTCGAGATTGTTCCAGACATTTGCGGTTAGGCTTACTCACCTTTTCATGGTGAATTGTGATTGTATGGTGAGTGCCATAGGGTGGTTGTGGCTGACTCTAATTCCCGTCTTTAAGCAGGATTTGCTCCTATTGGGAAAACCAACGAAGCCTATAAAGTCTGAAATGTGGGGTTGATTGTCCATAGAGTGTTTTCTAACTAATTTCTCAACCTGTTATCGACGTTGATTCAACATCAATAATGTTGATTCCAACGTTGATATTTATTTTATTCGAGCATATTGTGTACAATGGGAGGGATAAAGGAAGGAAAGGAGAAATGGGAGGGTGACTGTGGGGGGTTTGGAGGGAGGGGAAAATGGAAGTAAGAATAGAAAATAGGGAGGGGGGGGGGGAAATGGGAGAGGGACGGGAGAATAGGTGATAGGGAGGGGGAAATGTGAGAGGGAGGGGGGAACGAGAGACAAACAGACGGACACAAGGGTATGGCGCCTGGTAGCCTCTCTAGTTATTATCCGTAAGGAAGGTCAAGCCGACTAAGGGATAAATGTCCAATCAGTAAATACATTAAATTGAAAATTTTACTTTAAATCCCTTGTTATCAATCTAAAAGGCATATATATATATATATATATATATATATATATATATATATATATATATATATATATATATATATATATATATATATATATATGTCGTACCTAGTAGCCAGAACGCACTTCTCTGCCTACTATGCAAGGCCCGATTTGCCTAATAAGCCAAGTTTTCATGAATTAATTGTTTTTCGACTACCTAACCTACGTAGCCTAACCTAACCTAACTTTTTCAGCTACCTAACCTAACCTAACCTACAAAGATAGGTTAGGTTAGGTTAGGTAGGGTTGGTTAAGTTCGGTCATATATCTCCGTTAATTTTAACTCCAATAAAAAAAATTTACCTCATACATATTGAAATGGGTAGCTTTATCATTTCATAAGAAAAAAATTAGAGAAAATATATTATTTCAGTAAAACTTGGCTTATTAGGCAAATCGGGCCTTGCATAGTAGTCTGAGAAGTGCGTTTTGGCTACTAGGTACGACATATATATATATAATGTGTACTCACCTATTTGTACTCACCTATTTGTGCTTGCAGGATCGAGCATTGACTCTTGGATCCCGCCTTTCCAGCTATCGGTTGTTTACAGCAAAGACTCCTGTCCCATTTCCCTATCATATCTAGTTTTAAAAGTATGAATAGTATTTGCTTCCACAACCTGTTCCCCAAGTGCATTCCATTTTTCCACTACTCTCACGCTAAAAGAAAACTTCCTAACATCTCTGTGACTCATCTGAGTTTCCAGTTTCCACCCATGTCCCCTCGTTCTGTTATTATTACGTGTGAACATTTCATCTATTTCCACTTTGTCAATTCCCCTGAGTATTTTATATGTTCCTATCATATCTCCTCTCTCCCTTCTTTTCTCTAGTGTCGTAAGGTTCAGTTCCTTCAGACGCTCTTCATATCCCATCCCTCGTAACTTGTGTGTGTGTGTGTGTGTGTGTGTGTGTGTGTGTGTGTGTGTGTGTGTGTGTGTGTGTGTGTGTGTGTGTGTGTGTGTGTATGTGTGTGTGTTTAATTTTGTGAGGTCACCCTAGATCCTATTTTGGTGAGACTTTTCGGTGTCATTTTATAACAAGTGGGCCTCTAAGCTTTATACTGGTCAGGGGCCTGACCAGTTATAAATCCGACACTGGTTGTAGAACCTGCTGAAGGTAGTACAGACCTTCAGAGCCTCTGAGACACGCCAAGTTATGACTCTCATCAGGAATGTCTACCGAGGATTAACTTTGGAGCTTAGTGGAGATGTTTGGGAAATTAACAGATTAAATCATTTGCAATGTAGGATATTGTTTAGTGTTTATTACGAATGCAAATTTCAGAGATGGATTTGAACTTAGCAATGCTATGCTGATCATTTATATATTGTGAGACTTTTAGACTAGGATAAATAGATTGTTTAAGTTAAGACAGTTTTGACCACAGCATAGACCAGTCTCAATGTTGTCGAATGTCATCCGATTATCCGTACAAAATGGCCCTTATATCTCAAAATTGTATTGATACGAAGTTAGAAGAATATCCTATTTCTCAAAACCACAGTATTTAACTAATTCCGGATATTACCATTTAATAGCTGCTCTGAAGTCTGATACTAAGGAAACTAACTGTAAATATATTAAAAATTTATATTTTCTTTGATGGATGGAGTTAAACCAACCCGTAGATAATGTGTGTAATGTTCCATCAGAAAATTTAATATAAACACACTGTACCATTATTCACAATGAAGAAGCTTGAAGTATATTAGTTGGGAAATGAGCTTTCATCCGATTTATGTAGAACTGTTATTAAATTGAACTTAATGAATTATAACTTAGATAATGGGAATGTAAATAACTTAGAATGGTCTCTTGAATACATTTATTTTGATTAATTAATCTAACACGAAAACATATATTCTCATAGAACATATTATAATAGTTAAGATGCCCTAATGGAAACAATTTATTTCATATGTATTTATTACCCTTTGACCTCAGGTTTGGTACTGACTTACTTTTTAAATAGTTAAACTGTAATGTTCGATAATGTTGTGGGGCCTCGTAGCCTGGTGGATAGCGCGCAGGACTCGTAATTCTGTGGCGCGGGTTCGATTCCCGCACGAGGCAGAAACAAATGGGCAAAGTTTCTTTCACCCTGAATGCCCCTGTTACCTAGCAGTAAATAGGTACCTGGGAGTTAGTCAGCTGTCACGGGCTGCTTCCTGGGGGTGGAGGCCTGGTCGAGGACCGGGCCGCGGGAACACTAAAGCCCGGAAATCATCTCAAGATAACCTCAAGATAACCTCAAGATACGTGGGAAATATCTCACGAAATTTTAAACACCATATTTGTGAACATATGGATATTTCTTACCGGACTGGTTTGTCTCATTTGGCACGTTGCATTTTCTGCTATTGGAGATCACTGTGAGGATGAGCTCCACCCTTTCACCTACGGTGGTTTCACTGTTCTGTTTTGGAATAAAAAATACTCAACATACGGAATCGTCAAGTCTGATGGCTAATTTCTGCATTAGTTGCAAGAGGCGGCAATCATCTGCTCCAAGAAAAGTACAATGAGAGAAACCAAGTTTGTCTTGAATACTTTGTGGTTTTCAGTGAGTATTTCACTCTCGGCCGGTGTAATCAGGCCTTGAGTTATTTTTCCAGTCGCAGAACATTTTGCTCAGTATCTTGTAGAATCCAATGAAAGGCAATCAACAGAGTAAAGTGATTTACAAGCATTCACTGATTTACAAGGGTAGATTTTGCATTAAATATACTTTCTCCCAAATCATTAGCTGTGGACGCGGCTGCAAGAGTTATATTTACACCCGACAGCCTGAAAGTACAAGTTGGTCGAGGTGACATTGTTTGTGAAACTTTCACTACATTGTTTGTTATGTCAACACGGTTGTGTGTATCTAGGCCTTGTTGACCCTTGTGGCCGGATGAAGGGATTCTAAAAATCCCTGCATGAATGGAATGCAGAGATTCTCTTCAGCTTCATGTTGACATTATTGATCGAGAGAAAAAATACAGTTAGGAAAAACGAGTGGAAACGTATAAGGGGGTTGACTTTTGGAGTATTTTGTTTGCTTTATTGCGTTCTCAGAAAATTTATTATCGTAATATAAGTTCGTTTCGATAAAGCCTTTTGTTTAATCGTAACGTTTTTTAAGCAATTAAATGTCCACGGGGGATCTATGTGCTTAACTGATAGCTAGAGAATATTTTACCATGAAGTTAAAGTATAGAGGGATCAAGACTGTGTCTGATCACTAAGAACCAGAGGAGGTAAATTGCTTGCCCACGAATATTAATATAGACAGCAGCGAGGAGTATGTTTTTGTTAGATATTAATTTAGAGTTGAGTAAATTTGCGTGGCGCTATAGTGAGGTTGTCTGCGTGAAGCACTTTATACCGTGTCTCATAATATTTGTTAATTGAATCATTGTTAGAAAACGCTCGAAGTTTTCTAATGATGATGACGACGCTTGTTTAAAAAATTTATATGTCAAAGTATTTTCATATAAAGGGTTTGGCTGGATTTATTTGGGTTTACCTGAAGGCCACCATCTCAAGTGACCTCGACCGCGACAGGAAGCCGGCGGCTTATTGTTCTCAGAAGAGGAAAGGTTCATGTGGAGTATATTAGACAAGAGACGTGGTGTGTGTGTCTGTGTGTATTTGTATTTGTGCCTGAAGAATCGGGCTGTTAGTTATTGGATCCCGCTTTTCTAACAATTCCTTGTCTAAAATAATGACTCCCAACCTTTGTTACTTCTATCATATCTACTACATATATACATGTAGTAGATATGTCTCTCTCTTTCTCGCACACACATATCCCCAGCATGAAGCCCATAGCAGCTGTCTAACTCCCAGGTACTTATTTACTACTAGGTGAACAGAGGCATCAGGTGTAAGAAATTCTGCTCATTTGTTTCTGCCTAGACCGGGGAATCGAGACCACGCGCTGAGGACTACGACTGCAGTGCGTTATCTGCTCGACTGCGTGGACCTGCGTATACTCACCTATTCGTGCCGGCAGGATCGAACATTAGCTCTTGGAACCCGCCTTTCCAGCCGTCGGTTATCTAAAGCAATGATGCCTGACCCACTTCCCTATCATAACTACTTTTAAAATTATTTATGTAGTTTTCTTTTAGATCCTGTTCCTTTAGTTTATATCATGTCCTCACTACTCTTACGCTAAATGAAAACGTTTTAGCATCTCTATGACTCGTCTGAGTTTGCAACTTCCTCCAATGCCACCTTGTTCTACTGACTTTCATTGTGATTATTTCCTCTATTTCCACTCTGTCAATCTGCCTAGGTATTTTATACGTCTATATAATATCTCCTCTATCTCTCTTTTTCCAGGATTGCCAGGTATAGTTCCTTCAGTCTCTCTTCATATCCCATCCCTCGCAACTCTGGAACGAGCTCCATCGCAATCTCCTGAACCTTTTCTGGTTTCCTTATGTTTTTTTTGGTAGCGGCTCCAAGATGGTGCGGTATAATATAAGATTGATCCTACGTAGACGGTGTGAGTGAGTGTGTGCCCGTGTGTGTGTGTGTGTGTGTGTGTGTGTGTGTGCGTGCGTGCGTGCGTGCGTGCGTGCGTGTGTGTGTCGCAGCTGACTGTATCCCCTGTAACAGTATCAGACAACCTTTGAGTCGACTGGCTCGCCTCAAAGGTATTTCTCAAACAGCGGAAACGTTTCCCCCAGTGCACAGAACCCACTGTAAAAGATAGAAGGAGGAGGTATACCCCAGACCAGCAGCCTGGCAGATGCTAGGAGTGCAGCACGTCTCCAGGGGGCCAACAGCAGCAGCAGCAGCAGCAGCATCTTCACTCCGGCCCGCCTTAACTTCCTGTAGCTTTAGATCTCATCTTAGAGTCTGGAGTGCAATGCGGAACTTTGCCTGACTTTGAGTAAGTTCAGCTCAGCGTGGCTCAGACGTCTTCCTTGGTGATGGAGTTTGCAATTGCACATGCCATGCTGCGAGCATCAAACAACAATAGCTTCAACAGGCACAACAGCACCCACAACAACACCCACAACCACAACAACAACAATAGCTTCAACAGGCACAACAACACCCACAACAACAACCACAACAACAACAACAGCCACAACCACAACAACAACAACCACAACAACAACAACCACAACAACAACAACCACAACAACAACAACCACAACAACAACAACCTCAACAACAACCACAACAACACCCACAACAACACCCACAACAACAACAACCACAACAACAACAACCACAACAACACCCACAACAACACCCACAACAACAACAACCACAACAACAACAGCCACAACAGGTCCACCAGCCACATCACCACCTGTTGTACCAAGCGGAACATTACCCGGAGTAATTGCTAGTACTCCCGTGGTGCCACGTGTTCCAACCACGCACCTCACTCAGGCAGGTGAGTGTAAACAACCAGGTGAGTGTAAACAACCAGGTGAGTGTAAACAATCAGGTGAGTGTAAACAACACCAGCACACGTCACTCCGCCACAGACAGACAAATTTACTCTCCTCGCGGACGTTAATATTCCTGGCCCCTCCCCTTCCCCTCCCCCTTCACAAAAAAGTCCATCTTAAGTCCATAAGTCCATCTTTCTTACTATTAACGTTGAAAGAGGAATAACAACTGCTGACAGCTATATCAACCAGACACGTTCTGTCGTAGGTCTAATTGAGCAATCTGTGGCCTAATATGTGCATTTTTATACCAAATTGCGTATATATATATATATATATATATAAGCCTATACTTGCATAAACCACAAGTGAAGATAAACAATCTTTGGACAACACCCACCAGTGGGACTCGAACCCAGAAAGCACAACTACCTTCCAGTAGCTGGCATAACTAGTATGCTTTAACCCACTACGCCATCAGACCTTACAAAAGAAGTAGATAGTTCGAGATATATATATCTCAAACATCTCTACCTCCCGAAGGCACCAGATGAGTGAGGGGTTAGTCTGCAATTTTCGTCAAGCCACTGTCAATGTGAGAGAACTCGTGTCCAGCTTATATTATAAGCTGGACACGAGTTCTCTCACATTGACAGTGGCTTGACGAAAATTGCAGACTAACCCCTCACTCATCTGGTGCCTTCGGGAGGTAGAGATGTTTGAGATATATATATCTCGAACTATCTACTTCTTTTGTAAGGTCTGATGGCGTAGTGGGTTAAAGCATACTAGTTATGCCAGCTACTGGAAGGTAGTTGTGCTTTCTGGGTTCGAGTCCCACTGGTGGGTGTTGTCCAAAGATTATATATATATATATATATATATATATATATATATATATATATATATATATATATATATATATATATATATATATATTATATATACACATATATATATATGTATATATATATATATATATACACACAACTGAGGTTCCCACAAAGGGAACCTCAGTTGTGCAGACCTGACAACAGCCAAAAACGCCCAGATGGAGTCACCCTGCAGCCGTGGAGGGAAGGTAAACAGGTCGTGTGGGACTACACGTGTGCATCCACATTGGCTGATACCTATCTACCTTACAGCGCAGCTGAGGGAGGCGGGGCGGCCACCTTCAGGGAGACCCAGAAAACTAACAAGTACAGGGACCTAGAACGTTGTTACAGGTTCGTGCCAATAGGCTCTGAGACTCTGGGCGCCTGGGGTAAATGTGCACTTAAGTTCCTGAAGGAGCTGGGCGAGGAACTCATTGGGAAGACTAGAGACCCAAGAGCGGCCAGTTTTATGTTCCAGCGCCTCAGTGTCGCTGTTCAGAGGGGAAATGCGTGCTGTATCTTGGGTACGCACCCGACCCCCGAGGAACTGGACGAGGTCTTCGAACATTGATTGGTATATTGTTGTATAAGTGTGTGTTTTCTGTAAACTGTAGCATTGCAATAAAATCAAATAAAAAAAAAAATAAAAAAAATAATAGGGGTGGTAGGAGAGGAAAAGATTAAAATATTCAGTGAGAATCCACAAGGTCTTCTCTGAACACTATTTATTTTCTTCTTCAAGGATGTGGGTCCCTTTAATTAAACCAGTGGTGGTACCCCTAAATATATATATATATATATATATATATATATATATATATATATATATATATATATATATATATATATATATATATATATATATATATACATATATATATATATACGATGGTTCGAACCTACGTCCGAGAGGATCTCAGACGCTGCCTTAATCGACTGAGCTACGACATGGTAAAATAACTGCAACCGGGAAATCAACCTGATTTACCAACGGATCCTGCAGCCTCTCCGAGACAAAAACCAGGGTTTTAATGCAATTCCAAACCCTCGTCACGGCCCGTGTGGATTTGTTTATTTGATGCATCACGCTATTGTGATTTCTGTGTGTAATGAAGTAAGGGCGAAGAGGTAGAACAGCCTCTTGACATAGCTCGGGAGCATGGGGGGAATTGCATAAAACCCTGGTTTGTGTCTCGGAGAGGCTGCAGGATACATTGGTAAATCAGGTTGATTTCCCGGTTGCAATTCTTTTACCATGTCGTAGCTCAGTCGATTAAGGCAGCGTCTGGGATCCTCTCGGACGTATATTCGAACCCTCGTCACGGCTCTTGTGGATTTGTTCACTTGAACCTTTCATTTTCACTCCTGCACAATACTCCCAGTCTTGGCTCGCACTTGAACATTCAGCTTTTACTTGCACAATCAGTTTCCACCTCCCTCTCCAGCTTCCACCTCCCTCTCCAGCATCCACCTCCCCCTCCAGCTTCCACCTCCCCCTCCAGCTTCCACCTCCCACTCCAGCTTCCACCTCCCTCTCCAGCTTCCACCTCCCTCTCCAGCTTCCACCTCCCTCTCCAGCTTCCACCTCCCTCTCCAGCTTCCACCTCCCACTCCAGCTTCCAC